>NW_006408658.1:3202005-3248909 GCF_000296735.1 Chrysochloris asiatica
AATGTGGAAAATCCTGATGGATATAACTCATATAAAATAAAGCTCTTTGGGTTCTTTCAGAATTTGTAGAGGAATTACAGAATCCTTAGTCCAAGTGGAAACCACTGCCTGTGTTTTGTTATGATGTAGATCAAGAACTTACCTCGCCAATGCTTAGATAGTCACAGAAAGCAAGGAAGTTCACGTGGGTGGTCTCACTTAGTTATTTCTTGTTCTAACTCTGCTAGCCTAAGAGACTTTTTTTTTTATTATGAGACTATTGCTAGTTTTCAAGCTTCCTAATCTTCTGAAATTGACTGAGTTTCAAATCCAATTTTTCCATCCTCCTGTCCATTCTGCAATCCTGATACCTGTCTAATAAATTTCCTTCTATGTGTCAGTCAAATTAAATTCATCTCCCTTAAAAAAAAACCTTTAACACCAGTAATACAAAAGCATACCAATCTAAATGTGTGCATAACTAATGAACAAATTAAATTTCTAGCAAATTTTAATGATATAGGAAATTAAATATTTATAAGGAATCTTTCTTGATCCCTATAAATGAAATTAATATAAAAAATCTCTTTGTGTCCTAAAACTCTTCCTGAGTTGTATATTATATAATTTTCATTTATGCATTTTCATCATATTTATCAGCAAGACATCTACCAGAGGCAAAGAACAAGGAGGTATTTATTTTAATGTTCCCAACAGTGTCATATGAATGTTTGCTTCCAATTGTTCAGTGATCAGCTATTGAACAAAATCAAGTTTTGTGTAAGTGTTTGTATCTGTGTAAGTATATGTTCAGAGAGAGAGAGGCTGAGAAGGAAAGAATGATAAAGAGATAATTTTTAATGTGCATGTGATGCACATATAAGTTGTCCTTAAGCTTTTCAGATAATGATTGTGTAGTAGAAATATCAAGACAAGTGAGTTAATATTCTATTTTCTAAAAGAAGAAAGACAGACACTCTCAAGAGGAATTAGAGAGGAAGTTGCCCATGTGTAGAACAGAACACAGAGTTTGCCAGTGCTAAGGGGAAAATTATAGGCTAAGAAATCAGAGGACCATGTTTTATGGAACTTGACTTACAATAGATATTTCCTCAGAAATGTCTAGGATGACACATCATGAGATTTATAGTCTAGAGTCAATCTCTTCTTCAGTGCTGCTGTTTCTCAACATGACACTTTTCCATCTGGAGGAAAAGTATTTACGCAAGCGGCATCAGGACTAATCTCTGAAAATATGGTTAAGACCCAACAGGATTTCCACCTTTTCTTAATTTTAACAAGAATGTTTCTCCACAGTTGTATGCCATAGACAATAAACTTAAAAGATCATTCCTGGAGGGCAAAGTGTTCACGCTTTACTAGATGTTCATATTGAAAAAATATCTAGTCTGAAATTGTATTTCCAATGCTCAATTGAAAAGTCTATATAAATGCATATATGTAATAGCCTGTATATGTATATATGTATATATATATATATATTTAACAGGCTCTTGTAGTTCAAGATCTTTTCCCTTTAGTGCTCATCTTCTCTCAGTTCTTTTAGCTTGTAATTTTTCATTCTCTGACCCTTTTCCCTGTTGATTTTGTTGATTCAAACAGTGACATAGTAGAGGTGATTTATGTGGGCTTGAAAATCATTCAGAAATGGCTTGAAATTCTGGGGAGACCCTTAAAACAAATGTCTTAACTTCCTGCACTTGTTTCTTCTCTTGTAAAATTGGGATAATAAATGCTAAGCAATGTGGTTTGTTTTAACTACAAAAAAATTAAAAAAATCCCAATATATGTAAAGAGACTAGTTCATAGCATAGCTTCAATAAAAGGTAGTATTAAAAATTATGAATGCCCTTCAATATCATTCTCCTAATATAAGAAAGAACTTACTTCACTATACAGAACATATACTTTACCAATAATACCCTGTAAGGTGAGAAGAAAGAGGTGTGGAGGAAAAGATAGCATAGAAGCCAGAGTGAAGGAGTAGTAGTACAAGACCACAGTGTTTCTAGATTTCTAGGAATACATATGAACTTCAATGCTTCTCAGTTTGAAAGGGAACAGTTCCCCATGACCCCCTTCATCAGAGGTTTTACAAGAAAAGTGGAACCAAAGCAATTGTAAGAGTGGATAACAACCTTCACTCAGGCCCTTTCTTAATTGGCCCATGAAGTAGGAACCAGAGGAGGAGTTGGTCCTGTGTGACTTTGTAGGGATATTGATCTTGTAATAAAAATGGCTTGGGGACACAAGGCCAAACCACAATTGACAATCTCTAAACTCACTAGGATTATGAGAGGCAAGAGAGAAAAAAATGGTAGATATGGATGATATCTAGATGATTTTATTTGTATACTGACCTCATCCAAATCTTCACTTCACACAAATAAAACAGTGACCTGCAAATAGTGTTCTTCTTCTTCAAATGAACTACAGTAATTCCAGTCAAGGACCTGATTACCTGTCAATAATTAATTTGCTGGTCAAAAAAATCTTCACTTTTGAGTGACAATAGGTTGAGCCATACTGCTATGAAACAGTGTTTGTGGGTATCTAGTTGTGAGTAATGTGCTGTGTATATGCACACATGTATGAGACGAGTACATGAACTTGTGTGTATGTGTATGCAGTTACATGTGTGACAGAGAGAGAAATAAAGATTTACCTCTGTAATATTTTTGCTCTTTATCCTCACTTGGAGTAGAATCATGAGCATGGGAATAGACGTTTAAAGATGGCGATGGGAAGCCCCATCAAGACTGGATCCCAAGTCTTCACAGTTACAAGGAGAGTTCTTTTATAGTCAGTGACGATGTTCCTAAATCTAAGCATGTCCCAGAAAACCTGAGATTACCCTGCAGAATCCTCTGGGCATAAATTTGGCTCAAGGGAAATTAAGTAACTCTTTGCTCATTCCTACTATATCTGAAGAGAAATACCATACCAGATATAAATCTTTAGTTCATACAAGGGTGTGGGTTAGCTACTATTAAGAGACATAATATCCTTTAGGGAGCTGAAGCCTGGATGGAGAATAATGTTAATTCTTTCTCCCTCAGGAGCCATGAAAACATTAAGTTCACATGAAGTCTCCACAGTGTGGCTTATTAGGAAACCATCCTTAGTAACTTTCTGTGTTTTGTGCAATATAGATGTATGACACACACACATATATTGTCATAACGTGAACAATAGTAATACCAACTCTTATGAAAACACAAAGGACAAAGAAGTCACATCCAATTATTTCATAAAGAAACATCAATTGGAGAGAAGACTTGAAGGTAAACGGAAATGAGAGGTGATCATTTTTTATAAAGGGCATTGGGTGACCAAAGACCAGAACGTGGGTTGGGGAGTAATGAAGTACAACTGAAGGTTAAACAGTTGATTGGACAATAAGTGGAGGACTTTGATTATTATGATGTTTCTCCTTTATCATATTATGCCTTAGTATAGTGGTGGTGGTGGTTACGTCCCAAGAAGTTGGTTCCAAATCATAGTGACCCTGCAGTGTAAAATCTTTTGAAAAGAGTTTAATGCAGAGATTGGGTATAGTCAAAATTAATTTGGGAAGAGAAATTTGAGGACCTGTAGGAGTCCTGGTATAGTGCTTGGACTAATGCGCTGAACTGCAAAGTCGGTTTTAACCACAAGATTGGCAGTTCAAGTTCACTAGACACTCCTTGGAAACCCTATACAGGGTGTCTATGGGTTGGAATCAACTCAATGGCACTTAACAACAGCAACAACAACATGTATGTATGAGAGAGAGAAAGCTTTATTTCTGTAATATTTCTATTCCTTGCCCTCACATGAAGCAAAACCATGAGCAAGAGAACACATGTTTAAAAATGGTGATGGGAAGGCCCTTAAAGCTGTTGAGCCCCAAATCTTCTGAGTCACATGGAAAGAACCAGGGGTGGATCACCTGAGGGAGAGACTGGAGATTAGGAAGCAGGCTTTCTGTTAATCCAACAGAGACGTTATGAACACCATAACATAGGGCATCCATGTATGTGAATGAAAATCATAAGAGGGAGCTTCAAACAGTTCATGGAAAACTTTTTGAAGCCCCTTTGTATATATAAAAAGAGGAATTGTGTAGTTGTGTGAGGCACACATGGTTAAACACTGAACTGCAAATTAAAAGGTTGGTGATTTGAACCCACTTGGGGTACTTAATAAATACATTTTCCAGAATAGACAATATGTTATACCACAAAGTAAGCCTCAATACATTTAAAATATTGATATACTACAAAGCGTCTTTTCAGATCACAGTGCAATAAAATTAGAAATAAACATCAGGAAGATCAAGCAAAAGAAAATCAACACACAGAAATTGAATAACAGTCTGCTTTTTTTTTTAAAGCTATGTGGTAACAGAATAATAAAATATATTTAAGAAAATTCCTTGAATCCAATAAGGATGAAAATACAACATACAAAACCTTTGGGACACAGAAGCGTAGTGGTTATGAATCGGGCTGCGAACCACAAGGTCAGCAGTTCAAAACTACCAGCCGCTCCATGGGAGAAAGATGAGGCTTTCTGCTCCCGTAAAGATTTACAGCCTGGAAACCCTGAATATTGAATGGGTTGCCAGAAGAACAAGCAAATCTGCCTTGAAAGAAGTACAAGCAGAATGCTTCTTAGAAGCAAGGATGGTGAGACTTCGTGGAAACCCTTTTGGGCAGTTCTAGTCTGTCCTAGAGGTCCACTAAGAGTCAAAACGGACTCATCAGCAATGGGTTTAGTTTGGACAATGAGCCAAGTGGTAAGTAGCAAGCCCTGCTTTCCCCAGAGTTTCTTGTGAACTGGTACAATGTCCCAAGGGAATGCCTCTGCACTTGAATCTCAATGTGCCAGACTCCCTGGCTCCTGGAGACTTCATTACAAGTCCAGTACACAAAGACATTGTGGTGGCATCTCTCAGGGATACTGATGCTCTTTTCTAAACCCTGTAAATATTTTAACAAGTAGGTGCACAGTTGCTACATGACTCCTGAAGACAGAAGGAAGGAATTCTGGTAAGTGCTAATGATCAACGAGTGCTTGTGCAAGGCATGCTTGAAACTGGCATTTGAATTCACAGGAGCTGTGAACAGCCTAGACTGATGGGAGAAGGAATAAAGTGACACATACCCATGGCACTATGCTTATTTCTAGATGAAATTGAAACACAGAAATTGTTATAAACCAAATAAACCAGTAGAAACAAAATCAGGACTACAGGCCATTTCACATGGCAAAATACATTAAGTACTCTCCACTTATGTTTCTTTATCCTATACATATTACCATGACTCCTGGTGTGGCGCTGTTGGATCAGCACTGGAGTGAGAACCAACAGGTCAGTAGTTTAAACCCACCAGCGACTCCTAGGAAACCTTATATAGGAACCAACTCAATAACACCTAACAACAATGACAAGTACTGTGACAGGAAGTGAGGTACAAACAGAAAAAATATTGTCATAGTATAAAAAGAAGGATTGAATAATGAGCTTGAACTCCCTTATGCTTAAGAGTGACAGCACATATTCTTTGATGTAGGAAAGCATTCAATATGGTGATCAGCTATCAGTCTTTCACAATGCTTCAATGTAGATTACATTAAAATGTAACTTTATTTAGGGGAAACTTGAATCTAAGATGGAGGTCAAGACCCAAGATGATGTGTGGGGTAAGAAGTATAACTACAATCGTATTAAGAATATCTTTGGAACTAAGTGAATGACTTAGGAGATCTGATACATTTCATATTTCTCTCAGCATACAGAAATTAACCAACTCTTGAAAAAGAACTTCATGTGTGGGTTAAGAAGCTACAGTGTTAAGTGCCATTGAGTAGGTTCTGACCCATAGCGACCCTGAATAGGTTTTCCAAGGAGCAGCTGGTGAGCTTAAACCACTGATCTTGCAGTTCAAACTGACTTCAGTCCAGCACATTAACCTACAGTACCACACCAGGACTGCAGTAGTAGTAAAGACTATCTTTGAAACTAGATGAATGAATGAGGAGGTCTGGTATCTTTCATATTTCCTTCAACATACAGAAGTCAACAGATTCTAGAAAAAGAACTTCATACCCATAAAAAACTTTATGGATAAATCTTGCTCCTTGCTAATTCACTTAAATTCTTACCTGGGAGTAAGTATCTTATATTTAAATATTCGAACCGTATGATATGTGTAGATTTGTTTCTAGACCCTTAATTCTGTTTCATTTTATCTTTTTGTATTAGTTTGTTTCATTTGCCAGTAGCATAACTAACACATCTTTATAGAAAGTCTTAGTATCTGATAGTGCAACTCCAAACTTGTTCATATTCAAGTTCCTTTCAGTACTAAGTTTTTAAAAAATTATTTTCCTTTCTTTCATTTCTTCATCTCTTCTTACATTACCTTCACTAGCAAGTATCCAGATTGTGGCAACATAACCTAGTTCCAATTCTCAACTGTTAGTTGAATTTTTTTTTTAAGCGTCTATGAATTTTATTAATTCAACAAAAGAGCCTTCTCAATAAAAAAGTTAAGCTCAAAACAAATAAAAGCAATAATTGCTCTTTTATAATCAGCAAAATGGTGTGTGTATGTGTGAGCAAAGTATATATATATACTATGGGTCAATATGGTGGATCAGGTAGATGCACAGTGAGGAGCTCCATCAGCAAAAACACAGAATACCAGGCCAAGCAGGCTCAGGGGATGGTGCTAGAACTCTGAACCACATATAAAGAAACATTTAGAAGATTGGAAGGCTTACAACTAGGGGAATTTGTAGCAGAATCAAGAAATCCATTGCTTTCTAATTCAAGATGCTCAGCTATAACCAGAGCTGACATCTTGGGAGAGATCAAGTGGGGGAAGGATCAGAACAGCCATGAATACCTGACAGAACCGTGGAGATAAAGATGTGGACATTAATTTTTTTGGTATCTGTTCATTGGTCTCTCACTGTCTGCGCACCTCCTAGTGCCTAGAGGGGATGCCTGAGTGAATGGATACCCTACCCCACCCCTGGAGGGTTCTACTATGCATGCATACAGATTGCCTCAAAATTTAAAGTGACAGTTTCCACTAAAAATCAAATGGCCAACACTTGTCTGTCAGTTTGTCATACTGTGGTGGCTTGTGAGTTGCTGTGATTCTGAAAGCTAAGCTACTGGTAATTTAAATAACCAGCAGGGTCACCCATGGTGGACAGATTTCAGATGAGCTTCTAGACAAAGACAGAGTTGGAAGAGTGATGAACTAATCTGAATCTTTAGTCACTGAAAACCTTATGAATAGCAGAAAAACACTGTCAGATATAGTGCCGAAAATGAGCCTCTCAGGTAGGAAGGTACTCAAAATGCAACTGGGGAAGAGCTGCCTCCTCAAAGTAGAGTTGACCGTGATAATGTGAATGTGCTAAAGCCCGTTGGGAAAAAAGCCTGCAGGACCTTAATTTCTTAATGGGGCACAACTCAAAATGAAGAGAAACAGCTGTAAACATCCATTGAAAATCAGAACATGGACTGTACAAAGCATGAATCTGGGAAAATTGGAAGCTGTCAAAAATTAAATGGAATGCATAAACATCGATGTCTTAGACATTAGTGAGTTGAAATGGACTGATATTGGCCATTTGAATCTGACAACCACATGGTTTACTATGCAGGGAATGACAAATTGAGGAGAAATGGTGTTGTATTCATCGTCAAAAAGAACATATCCAGATCACTCATGAGGTTCAACACTTGTCGGGGACCAGCCTCGACATAGGAACTTGGTTCATGAGTGTTTGGTTCACAAGGAGGGGATATATGGCTGTAATAGGGATAGCAAAAGAATACACAGAAAGACAGAAGGAGGGAGACAAAGAGACACCCTGAAACCAAGGTGGATGCATCACTGGTGGGCAGACTTGGGACTACAGGCATCGTGGCCTGTGCAGGCAGCAACTCACTGCCCTGCAAACTGTCTGCATGCCCTCCAACCTGTAATGCACACCTGGGCCGGCCTGCGTCTCCATTTTATTTAGGGGAGGAGCTTCACACCAAGCTGGGAGGGACTAAGACAAGGTACAGCTAACATCAGTATTTTTCCAGACATTCAGTTAACTTTACATCGAGCTTCGCTGGTTCGAATCCCAGGCCCACAACTTGGTTTCTCAGGCTCAATTAACATATCTATAGCCCCTGAGCTCAGTTGGGGAAAGGTGAAAGGGAAGGACAAAAGGCTTGGGAGGAATCCCACTGTTTTGGCTTCCTGAGCCAGGTTTTCAGGAACTTGGCTGAATAACCTGCACCTGGGACAGGTTTAGGGAGGATGGCTTTTTTGTCTATAGAACAAAGAACCGGGAAGTAGCTAAGCTATTTTCAGTTAATCCTTTGGAGAAAGGCTTGCCCTTGAAACCTTTTCAGTCTCAGCTTTAGGAAAATATTACATTTATCTGAGGATACTAAGGGCTCATATTTGGAATTAATAAAACATAACTGAACACTAAGATGAAAAACAATTTGTTATTACTTCCCAGTGGCCAGAATCTGTTCCTCAGAGCCTGTGGCCTGCATTGTCTGCAACACTCAGGCCCACTGGGCCTCGAACTTCTGACCAGCTTTACATGGTCTGCAACAAACGCTGTCTGTGATAGGATACTATCCATGTGCCTACAGAGAAACCCAGTTAATACCACTATTATTCAAATTTATGCACCAACCACTAAAGCCAGTGAGGATGAAACAGAATAATTCTACCAACTTCTTCAATTGGAAATTGACAAATATGCAATAAAGATGTATTGATCATTAGTGGTGATTGGAATGCAAAGGTTGGGAGCAAAGAGAAAGGATCAGTAGTTGGAAAATATGGCCTTGGTGATAGAAATGATGGTGGAGAATGCATGATAGAATTCTGCAAAACCAATGATTTGTTCATTTCAAATACCTTCTTTAGACAGCATAACAGACAACTATGCACATGGACCTCGCCAGATGGAAAACATAGAAATCAAATTGACTACATCTGCAGAAAGAGAAGATGGAAAAGCTCCATATGATCAGTGAAGACAAGGCCAGGGGCAGACTGTGGAACAGACCATCAATTACTCATATGCAAATTCAAACTCAAGCCGAAGAAATTGAAAACAAGTCCACAAGAGCCAAAATAGGACCTTGATTATATCCCACCTGAATTTAGAGATCATCTGAAGAGCAGATTTGATACATTAAACACTAAAGACCAAAGACCAGAAGAGTTGTGGGATGACATCAAGAACACCATACATGAAGAAAGCAAAATGTCATTGAGAAGACAAGAAAGAAGGAAAAGGTCAAAATGGATGTCAGACGAGACACTGAAACTTGCTCTCCAGTGTAGAGACGCTAAAGCAAATGAAACAAATGAGGAGGTCATAGAGCTGAACAGAGAATTTCAAAGATCAGCTCGAGAAGATAAAGCTAAATATTACAATAAAATGTGCAAAGATCTGGAATCAGAAAACCAAAAAGGAAGAACACACTCAACATTTCTCAAGCTTGGGGAACTGAAGAAAAAATTCAAGCCTTGACTTTCATTATTGAAAGATTCTCTGGGAAAATTATTGAATGATGCAGAAAGCATCAAGAGAAGATGGAAGGAATACACAGAGTCATTGTACCAAAAGGAAATGGTTAATGTTCAACCATTTCAAGAGGTACCATATGATCAAGAGCCAATGATACTCAGGAAGTCCAATGTGCACTGAAGGAATTGGCAAAGAACAAAGCACCAGGAATTGATGGAATCAAAATTGAAATCTTTCAAGAAAGTGAGGTGTCACAGGAGGCACTCACTCATCTTTGCCAAGAAATTTGGAGGACAGCTATCTGGCAGACTGATTGGAAGGTATCCATATTTGTGCCCATTCCAAAGAGTGGTGAACCAACAGAATGCAGAAATCATCGGACAATCTCTTTGATATCTCAAGCGAGTAAAGTTTTACTAAAGGTAATACAGAAATGGCTACAATGATACATTGACAGAGAACTTCCAGAGACTCAAGGCAGATTCAGAAGAGGCCGTGGAATGAGGGCTATCATTGCTGATATCCGATGGATCTTGGCTGAAAGCAGAGAATATCAGAAAGATGTTTACCTGTGCTTTATTGACTTCGCAAAGGCTTTTGATTGTGTGGATCATGACAAGCTATGGACAATATTGTGAAGTATGAGTATTCCAGAACACTTAATTGTGCTCATGGACCAAAAGGCAGTTGTTCAAACAGAACATGGGAACATTGAATGTTTTAAAATTAAGAAAGATGTGCGACAAGGTTGTATTCTTTCACCATACTATTCAACCTGTATGCTGAACAAATCATCTGATAAGCTGAGTTTAATGAAGAAAAACATGGCATCAGGACTGGAAGAAAACTCATTAACAACCTTGCTTGCTGAAAGTGAAGAGGACTTAAACATTTACTGATGAATGTCAAAGAGCACAGCCTTCAGTATGGGTTACATCTCAATGTAAAGAAAACAAAAATCCTCACCACTGGACCAATAAACAATATTCTTATCAATGAAGAAAAGATGGAATCTGTCAAGGACTTCATTCTTCTTGGATCAACTATCAACCTTCATGGAAGCAGCAGTAAAGAAATCAAATGACATATTGCCTTAGGTAAATCTGCTGAACAAGTCCTTTTTAAAGTGTTGAAGAGCAAAGATGTCAGCTTGAGGACTAAGGTGCGCCTGACCCAAGCCATGGTATTTTCAATAACCTCACAGGCATGCGAAAGCTGGACAGTGATTAAGGAAGAGCGTAGAAGAATTGATGCCTTTGAGTTATGGTGTTGGAGGAGAATATTGAAAGTGCCATGGGCTGCCACAAGAACCAATAAATCTGTGCTGGAAGAAGTGCAGCCAGAGTACTCCTTGGAGGCCAACATGGCCAACTTTGTCTCTCATACTTTGGATATATTGTCAGAAGTGAACAGTCGCTGGAGAAGGATATCATGTTTGGTAAGGTGGAGGGTCAGAGAAAAAGAGAAAGACTCCCAACGAGATGGATTGGCCAAGTGGCAGCTTCGATGGACTCAAGTGTGGCAACAGTAGTGAAGTTGGCCCAGGATCGGGCAGTGTTTCGTTCTGCTGTGCATAAGGTCCTATGAGTTGGTACCGACTCGATGGCACCTAACAACAACCACAACAACAAAGCACAGTTGAGTGGAACATACAAATACATGCATAGTATATACAAGGATCAGCTGAAAACTATTACTAACTAAGGTTCCAATTAGGGTATATATGGGTTTATTCCAAACAAAACCTGTTTAAAGGTATCTCTCTTCAGTAAGTTAAGGAGCCCTGGCAGTGTAGTGGATTATAAACGGGACTTGTAACCAGTATGTCAGCAGTTTGAATCTACCAGTTGCTCCTTGGCAGAAACATGAGACTTTCTGCTCCCATAAAGATATACAGTGTCTCTAGGAGTTGGAACCAATACAAAAGTATACAACCACCACCTTTAATAAGTGGATTTGTTGTTGTTAAGTGCCGTTGAATCAGTTCCAACGCATACCAACCCTGCATAGAGTTTCTGGGAGTAGCTGGTGAGCTTGAACCACCGACTTTGCCGTTCAAAACGACTTTGAAATTCAGTGCGTTAACCCACAGCGCCACACCAGCACCCCCAACAAGTGAATGCTGTTGTTGTTAAGTGCCATGGAGTCGTGTTGATTCTGACCCATAGAGAACCTGTGTGGATAGCAAATTCTGTCAGTGACAAACTTGTCTTTTAGACAATGGGAAATTAATTCACTTCTTAAACCATTCTCTTCCATAAAACCAGACACCATCAGATCTTGTGTCACGGAATTTTGAGAGAACAAAATGCAGATAATATATGCAGCGGTACTGCGCCTAGAAAATAGTGGGTTCTCAGTTAATGATAGTTATTATTATGGTGGTTCTGTAGGATAAAGCACTGGACTGCAAAGTCAGTTTGAACCACAGGGTCAGCAGTTCCAATTCACCATCCCCTCCTCAGAAACCCTATACAGGATCTCTGTAAGTTGGAACCAACTCAATGGCACTAAACAACAACATTCTTTTTGTGGTGGTTGTTAGTATTTCCGAATAGTGTCTATTTCATAAAGAAGAGAAGAGATTTTGTATTTACTTACTCTGAATCCATAATTACTCTGAAGATACAGGGTTAGTTTCTGCTTGGCACTTCAGCCTTTCATAGTTATGATGCAGGTCAGGATTGATACTATGTTTATATTGGGGATATAAGAAAGGAAAAGAATAAGAGTCTTTTAGAGAGATTTATTCTTAATATCAATCCTTTATCTTGCACTTTTTTATTTGTAATTTTTATAGATCTGTTAAGTGTGGGTGAATGATCCGATGGAAGCAGACACTGACTTATAAAGAGTCTGACCAGCTTTAGCCTTTGGAAGAATGTCTCTGTCAATGTCCCTGAGACCCATCCCTCTTCATTCCTGTTGTTAGGGATTTCAGGATTGGAGACTGCACAAATCTGGCTTGGCTTTCTATTCTGTTTTGTATATCCAATTGCTCTTGTTAGAAATGCTATTACCTTGTTTGTGGTCTGTACTGATCATAACCTCCACCAGCCCATGTTCGACTTTCTGGCCATGCTAGCAGGGATTGGACTTAGTCTCTCCATTGCTACCATTCTAAAGATGCTGGATATCTTCTGGTTCCGCCTCCAGGAACTGTGCTTTGGGTGCTGTGTTACACAAGTTTTTTTTATCCACGTCTTCACAGTCATGAAGAGCATTGTACTTCTTGCCATGGCCTTTGATTGTTATGTAGCTATTTGCAACCCACTCTGATACACCATGATCCTCACCAATAGAATCATTGGTGTGTTTTGTGTAGTTGTAGTCCTAAGAAGCTTATGCATGATTATTCCCATCATTTTTCTCCTCCTGAGATTGCCTTATTGTGGACATTGAATCATCCCTCATACTTATTGTGAGCACATGGGAGTGGCTCATCTAGTTTATGCCAGCATCGGTATCAACATCTACTATGGTCTTGGGGATATTTCTATCGTGTTTCTAGATGTGCTTCTTATCATTATCTCTTATGTTAGGCTCTTATACACTGTCTTCCACCTTCCTTCCCAAGATGCCTGCTGAAAGCTCTCAATACTTGTAGATCCCATATCTGCGTCATCATAGCTTTCTTTGGCCCAGCTCTCTTCTCCTTCCTCACGTATCGCTTTGGTCATGGTATCCCACAGTGTATCCATATCCTCTTAGCTAATCTCTATGTAAGGAGCTCTGGTAGCATACTGGTTATGAGTTGGGCTGCTAACCTCAAGGATGGCAGTTTGAAACTACCAGCGGTTCCATGGAAGAAAGATGAGGTGTTCTGCTTCCGTAAAGATTTCAACCTCAGAAACCCTGTACAGGGTCACTATGACTCAGAACCGACTCCATGGTACTTAACAACAACAACAACAACAATCTCTATGTAATTACCCTCCAGTCCTCAACCCAGTCATTGATGGGGTCAGGACCAAGCAGATCCAGGAGCGGGTCTCCTTGTTAAATCTCCTTGTTAAAAAAAAAAAAAAAAGACTAAATAAGAAGTAATTAATTCAAGCTGCGAAGGGATGAGGCCTATGAAAATTACTAATTTAACAAACTGAATAAAGCAATTATCATATCAAAAATAAACAGCAGCAGATATAGTTGGAGGCATGTGTGTTTGTATGAATGTGTGCTTGCAATATCATACTCTGTTGAACCCTGCATTCTCATTGGCGTGGAATTTGACATATGAGAAATACCATATACAGTCACTGAAATCAGAATGTTCTGTCAGAATTATCTGGTGATCCAAATCTCTTTAAGGTAACAATAATATTTTTCTAATAGAACTATTCAAGTAGAAATAATTTGGCCATTTATAAGTACTTATTGAAATGCAAAAGTTTCTATAAATAACAAAATAACTAGTATATTTTTATTTAGATAATCTGCATAAAACCTCTTTAAAGTGTTAAAGACAAAGATACCAGCTTGAAGACTAAGGGGCACTTAATCCGAGCCATAATATTTTCAATTGCCTCTTATGAATATAAAAGTTTGACAGTGAGGAAGGCAGACTCAAGAAAAATCAATGTTTTTGAGTTGTGGTGCTGGAAAAGAACAACAAAATTACCATGGGCTGCCATAGAACAAGCATACCTGTGTTGGAAGAAGTACAAACAGAATGCTCCTTAGAAGCCAGGATAACGAGACGTCATCTCTCATACTTTGGACATGTTATCAAGAGGGACCAGTTCCTGGAGAGGGACATCATGCTGGTAAAATGAAGGGTCAGCAAAAAAGAGGAAGATCCCTAATAAGATGGAATTACACGTTGGCAGCATCAATGAGCTCAAACATAACAAAAATTGTGAGGCTGGTGCCGGACTGGGCACTGTTACATCCTATTCTGCATAAGGTAGCTATGAGTCAGAACTGTCTCAATGGTACTTAACAACAACAAAAACAACATAGCTATACTTTCCTATACCTAAACTTTCTGATATTATGAATTTTTCAGCAGCTAACCTCATAGTATATGTTCTTGTTTGGGGATTGGAAATTTAGCACTGTATGATCTGTGATGAATCTTTCTTCTTGGAGCTTAAGCATGCTTGTGGAGTGAGTGAAAATCATCACAGAGCATATTTTTTCAACCAAATGAAAAGAAAGATATTTGGTTAAAACAGAAATAATAAAATAATTTAATATAACTTTACAATTGAAGTAATATTTTAGAAAGATTAAAATGATGTATTTAACAGTCTGAAGAATTATTATTTATAGAATGTAATATCACTAAAATCTATAATAAGACTAAGTGCAATGATAATATAGAAAGTTTTGTCATACTCTGTATTTCGAATGGGTAGGAGGTAGACTATTAATAAGTCACAAAATCAATTTCAGATAATTATATGGTTCAAGGAAATCTAAAATTTGGGTAGTGGCCACGTCAAATAAAGAGAAAGTATGCCAGATGTGAGATACAGAGAGAAACATAATGAACAGAATTCAGTCACAAATTAGAGAGACAGCAAGGATGGCTATGTATTTATTTTGTGTTTGTTTACTTTGATGTTCCATGACTTTGGTGTAGCACTGAAATGTTTTAAGACGTATATTGCAGTTGTTGTGTTGTTGTGAAGTGCCATTGAGTCGGTTCCGACCCATAGCGACCCTGTATAGGGTTTCCGAAGAGCAGCTGGTGAGCTTGAACCACCGACCTTGCAGTTCAAACGGCTTTGCAGTCTGGTGCATTAACCCACAGCGCCACATAGGGCCGTGGATTACTTCATATAGGTCTTCTACCCACAGTCCTTGCAATTCCCATCAAACAGTCTTTTCCCGATGGGCCTGGGTAGGAAGGAAAAGGCAGGAGAAGATGCTGGTAGGATAATATGATTGTTAACAGAGTTCATTGTGATTGTAAAATCTTGGAACTCTAAAGTGAGTTTAAAATTAGCTATCTCAGAAGTGGATAAGGGATATCACTATCATCAAGTAAGAAAAGCCGGTAGTGGAACATGTCTTTTGAATCTTAAAATCTCTTCATGTTGCACCTCTGTGACTCTGGGATCGAATGCTGTTACACCAGATAAGTGGTAGAGGATCCGCAGAGGATCCGCAGACGAACGGCAGGTGCAGAACCAAGAGCTGGAGCATGAGACAGAGTGGTGGGCGTCCCAGGTCCCAGCCCATGAAGCAAATAAACCTGAGAGACTTTAAGTAGGAAGTTTGCTTTCAGAGTCAGGTACTTCCAGGCACTGAATTGGGTGAGCTAGGTTTGTTGACCCAAGGAGCTAGAGCGAAGTGTCTTCAGGCTGAGGATTATAGTAGAGCAGTTTGCCCTGTGGGCATTTATCAGCAGCCCTAAAAATAGCTTTATAATTTTGTCAGAGCAGGGCAGAGGCCAAGGGACTGAAGGCCAGAGAGAGAGTCCTGCCTGAGGCCATGGTTTAGGAGGGGCTGTTCTGATGAGAAAAACTATGCTCTGAGCATTTCTCACCCTGAGTTGTAACTTGTTAACTTCCCTAATAAACCTCACAGCCATGAATATGGTGTGAGTTCTGTGCGGCCATTGCAATGAACTACCATTACAATGAATTTTAAAAAAGCAAATGTCAAAAAGGGGGTGAGGCAGAAATTAAGAGTGAAAGAAACAAAATTGAGGGTGCAAAAACAGCACATATGATAAAGATATGAAAAAAAGGGGTGGTGGAGGTATAAACAATGTATTCATGGTTTTAAAACATGTCAATAGAAAGGAAATATGGAAACTTAAAGTAAAGGAATTTTTAAGATTGGATGTCCTAAGTAAAAAATATTTAGTCAGAGATTTGGTCAAATTTTACTTTACACAAAACCATTGTAATTGATATATTTGATTTATTAATTAAACAAATAAAATCAACAATTTAAAGATATATTATTTGATGTTGTTGTTAAGTACCGTCAAGTCGCTCGGACTCATCGTGGTCCTGTATATAGGGTTTCCAAGTAGCAGTTGGTGAATTTCAACTGCTGACTTTTTGGTTCAAACTGACCTTGTGATCCAGTGCTGTATCCCACAGTGTCACACCAGGACTACGGAGATCATTGAATCTCAGAAATAAAAGTGAATATTGAGATCACAGTAAAAAAAAAAAAAAAAAAAAAAAGAAAAGAAAGAAAGAGACAATAAGAACTACATATCCTTAAGTTTTGACAAGCATCTATACTATTTTATCTATACTATCTAATTTCATAACTTTTACCTCTTAAAGTATAGAGTGCCAACTACTCAAATGATGAACCTATTTGATGATTAGATATATATTTAAAATTCTGCCTTAATTTCCATTTCCAGGTATAGTATGAGAATAGGTGGTGGTGGGGTTCTTACAAATAAGGGAGCTTTAAAAAATTATGGAAAAATTTCATTATTTTTTCATCTAATTTTTCAAGGAACTCTTTGAAATCCTACCATACATCTCTGGTAGCATAATAGTTATGAATCAGGCTGTGAACCTCAAGGTCAGCAGTTTGAAACTACCAGCTGTTCCGCAGAAGAAAGATGAGGCTTTCTGCTCCCATAAAGATTTACAGCCTCGGAAACCCTGTACAGGGTTGCTATGAGTCAGAACCAACTCCATAGCACATAACCACCATCACCACCATATATATGGAAATGAGAAATAAGATACATAATAAATAATAATTATATTGCAGTAGTGGTAAATAGAACAGTATGTCAACAATGAAACATATTTTCTGGGGGGAAATGAAAATATAAAGCTGGGTGGAAAAATAGAGTATAAAAACAAAACAAAACTAAAACAAGTGAATGAGATTACCCACAGTAAGGAGTGCCACTTTTCCCCCAAACAAGCACAAAATCGATTCCAAACTCATAGTCAATCAGTGAGTAAAGCAAACTATGAGAAAATCACCAAGTTATATATAATTTATAACAGTTTTCATAGGCCTCATCGGTCAAGAAAGTTTCTACCCTTGTGAAGGCCAATTTAGAATTATTCCAAAACATGTATTATTGGCTTAACATTTGAAAAACAATGAAAGAAAATGAAAATGTTGACAGAATGGAGCAGAAAAATGAATGTGATCAATAAGTAGAGAAACGTATCTGATAAAATCGAGCCCTGGTGATGCTGTAGGATAAACACTGGACTGCTAACTGAAAGGCTGGTGGTTCAAATCCACCAGTGGCTTCCCTGGAAAAATACAAGGCTCTCTGGTCCTGTAAAAACGTGAGTGACTTTTGGCAGGTAGCTTGCTTGCATAGTGGGGTACCTCCAGACACTTAACTAGGGGAGCTAGGATTGTTGCATTTATAATTGATAGGGGAATAATTTATTTAGTCCTTAAGTCCTTCGTTGGACTCTTTTCCTCTTCCTCTTGTTTCATTGTAGGTATTAAAGGAAAGCCCATGTGGCGATATATAGAAAGACAGACCACGTGGCGCCTCTGATCTCCTGTAGCTGGGAGGGTGTCCTAATATTTTATCAGTATTTAGTAGTTTTTGAAATCCCTGTTCCGCTGTTAGATTGTGACTTTTTAAGCAAAGTCAACTCACAGTTGCGGTTCTATTCCAGATCTGTATTGTGGGAAGAAATTCCCCAAACAGTTTTGGCCATTCAAACCAATACCACCACCATCCCTACACCCCACCCCTGCAACCTGCAAGACCTGGACCCATCTGTGCAGACAGGGAGCTGCCCCAAATAGCCCCCAAGTAAACATTGTATTTAAGCCTGGTGCACCTTACCCTAGAGAGGACTTTTCCAGGCTGTCCTACTATCATGTAACGTCTCTGTCATACATTGTAAAGGAAATCCCAAGGAAGGGTGTACAGTTACAGGGAATAATAAAGCCGATCTGAACAGGATTAGATTATTATGACCCTTCTAACCACTAGCACTGACTCCTGGTATGGTGCTTTAGGATTAGCACTGGACTGTGACCTACAAAGCTGACAGTTCAAACCCACCAGCTGCTGCTTGGAAATACTATAAAGGGTCGCTATGAATCAAATCAAATTGATGGCACTTAACAACAGTAACAAAGATACTTTGGATATATTATCAGGAAGGATCAGTCCCTGGTGAAGGACATCATGCTTGGTAAAGTGGAGGGTCAATGAAGAAAAGGAAGATCACCAATGAGATGGATTGGCACAGTGGCAGCAGCAATGGACTCAAGTGTAGCAATGATTGTAAAGTTGGAGTAGGACTGGGCAGTGTTTCTCTCTGTTGGCATAAGGTTCCTGTGAATCGATGCTGACTCAATGGCACCTAATAACAACAACAAAAGATGTAAGTCTCAGAAATCATATACAGGATTTCTATGAGTCAGCATTGACTCAATGGCAATTTGTTTTAGTTAAGTATTTATTGGTGATTTTCAAAAGCCTCTTAAAGTACGCATTAGAAATATTCCTCAATCTGGTAAAAAAAAAAAAAAAAAAAGCTTTTAAAAAATGGAAGGCTATGTGCTTTATAATAGTTATAAAAATATTTGCCCTGGGATCAAACAAAAGAATATCATTAGTCCCATTTCCAGTCAGCATAGGACTGAAAGCTGTTGAGGTAAGTGAAACAAAACATGAAAAAGAAAGAAAAATCATAATAAAAATTGATTAGAATTCATAAGTGAATTTATAAAAGTTTCTCATATAGGAACTATACACAAAATCATTTATACTTATAGCAAAAATAGGAAAAAAAATAAATTATGTAATTTAAAATAGCATAAAACGTAACCTACTTTAGGCTAAATCTAGCAAATTATTTGCAATACTTCTATAATAAAATTATAAAAAAGGATGTCATTGCTGGCACCTAAAAACAACAATAGTCAGTACTCACCAAAGTAGGAGGTAGAACATTGTCTTTGTGGACTATGCTATGACAATTGACCTTTGTGAATAGGAAATGACCTTTGTGCATCTATCTGACTTCTCCACTCAAACCAGGACCTCAGTATACGTAGATGATCAGTACATCTTGGCTAAATTAATGGAGTTTTGTTGTTGTTGTTGTTTGTTTTTTAATATGTTAATCAACAATAGATTGCCTGAAATCTGGGGCCAGAAAATTGTTAATGACACCACCCCTACCTATCAATATTTAGGCCTATTGCCATAGCCCGTTCAGTCTAACGTGGGACAACATGAACTTGTGATGTTACCTCATATATATTAAAATGTAATAGGTCAAAAATTGCCAGCCAGGAGGCTGGGCTTGATGGCAGCTAGGGTGGAGGTGCAGTGAGGTTTGCAATCAGCAATGCCACAGAATACCAGGCAAAGCAGATTCAGGGCAGAGCTCCAAAACTCAGAACCACATTTAAGAGGTTTGAAGGCTTATAACTAGTGGCACTTGTATCAAAAGTAAGAAATCAGATACATTTGAATCTGCCAGGCTCTGCGGCCTGGAGCCAACAGAATGGGTGAGACCAAATGGCAAGACCAAGTGGGGGAGCAGACACACCACGTAAAAATGCTGCGGGAACCTCAGAGCAAAGATGGACTATACACTTTGTTGGTTTTGCTTTTCTTTTTTTTTTGGTATCTGTTCATTGCCCCTCCCCACACTGTTTGCACAACTCCATTCTGATGACAAGAGGGGGTGCCTAAGTGAGTGGACACCTCTCACCCACACCACTGGTGGAATATTCTACCACACATGCGGACAGATACTCTCAGCCCAAGAGCCAGCACTGAAGTGTATTATTTTTTTTTTTTAATATGGAAAAGCCAGAAAGGGGCATGGAGAGGGAAAGAGAGTTAAAACCAAAACAGGCTAAAATTAAATTAAATCCTGAGGTACACCATAACAACCAACAGTGGCAGCTTGAAATCTCTAGTGGATGTAGACACTTCCTTTTCAATGTTGTTACATTTATTAATTTAAAAAACATAAATTATACCACTATTCTAATTTAGAGTCTGTTCTAGAAACTGGGGATAAAATAATGAACAACATAGTGGTAGTATCTGTCTGAATAGAGCCAGTATTCTAATAAGAAAGAGAAAAAAATAGAAATGCATATAATGTAATTTCAAATATTGATAAATGTTTTGAAGAAAGTAACCAGCCTAAGGAAATAGAATTATGAAGTGAATCAATTTTGATAAAATGCTCGTAGAAAGCCTCTCTGAGGATGAAATATTTGAGCAGATGAAAGGAAGAAAGACATTTGAGGGTCTTGGAAAAGAACACTCCAGGTTGAATAAATTGTTGCTGTTGTTACATGTCATGGAGTCAGTTCCAAGTCATAGTGACCCAGTATAGGGTTTCCAAGGAGTGACTGGTGTATTTGAACTGACAACCTTGTGGTTCAAGCTGACCTTGTGGTCCTGTGCTTATCCTACAGTAGCACCACAAGATTGCATTAAATGTCTTTGAATTCTGACTTATAGTGACCCTATATGAGGCTTCCAAGGAGGAGATGGTGGCTTTAATCTGCCATCCTTGTGGTTAGAAGTCCAGTGCTGATCCTACAGCACCACACCAATCCCTGAATGAAGAATAGTTTAGGATATTTGAGGAATGACATGACATCCCATTTGCCTAGAATGGAGAGAAGAAAGGGATGAGTGCTGAATGATGACTATGAGAAGTACATCAAGGACCATACTGGGCAGCATATTAGGTTTGAACTGGATAATATGAAAAATAAAAGGCAAGGCATGAGTAGATTATTAAAGGTTGAATCCATGATACGTTGTATCTCAGATGTTTTAAAATGAGAAACTAGATTATTTTATTAGGATTAGGAAAAAGAGTTTCTAGATAAATTGGGGTGGAGATTGATGGATAAGGTAATGAAGTTATGATAGTGCCAGCTACATTAGAACAAGAAATTTGAGATTAAACTTTATAGGAGAAATCATAGAAATTCTCTCAGTGTGGGAAAAGGAATGAATTTTTTGGTTAAAGAAAACAAATAATAAAAGAAGTATTATCCTGTAGTCTTAACTTGGTAAAGAACAGGGTCATCAGAAAATAAGAAGACCCTCAGAGAGATGAATTAATACAGTGGCTACAGCAATGGGCTCAAACAGCAATGAATGTGAGGGTGGCAAAGGACCAGGAAGTGTTAGGTTTTGTTACACAGAAGGCAGCTATGAGATGGAACTGACTTGATGATGACACCTAACAACAATTACTAGTGTTAAGAGCCCTGTACAATTAATAGTGTTAAGATCCCTGTTAAAGAACTTGGTTGCTAACCAAAAGGTCAATGGTTCATACCACTAGTAGTTCTATGAGCTAATTTTTGTCATTGTTGTTATGAGCCATCAAGTGGGTACCAACTCATAGTGATCTTATCCACAACAAAATGAAACACTGCCTGGGCCTGGGCCAATCTCACATTCGTCACTATATTTGAACTCATTTCTGCCAATGCGTCAATCCCTCTAATTGGGGTCTTCCTCTTTTTCACTGACCCTCCACTTTACCAAACATTATGTCCTCTCCAGGGACTAGTCACTCCTGATAATATGGTTGAATATGAGAGACAAAGACTGATCATCCTGGCTCCTAAAGGAGCATTTTGGATGTACTTCTTCCAACATAGATTTGTTTGTTCTTTTGGTGGTGCATGGTACTTTAAATATTCTCTTCCACATCATAACTCAATGGCATCAATTTTTCTACAGTTTTCTTTCTTCATTATCCAACTTTCACATATGTATGAGGTTATTGAAAATACCATGTCTTGGGTCAGGCACACCTTAGTCCTCAAACTGACATCTTTGCTCTTGAACAGTTTAAAGAGGTCTTGTGCAGCAGATTGGCCAAAATAATACACCATTTGATTAGTGACTCTATGAGACATTAGAGCTAGTAATTTGACCCCATAATGATTACAGTTTAGTACTCCCTTTGGGGCAGCTCTACTCTGTGCAGTACATTGGCTATGAGTTAGCATGTACTCAACAATAACAGGCTTAAGGTAGGGAGAAAGAGATTGCAAAAGAGAATTCTCCAATGTCTATTAATTAAATGTCAAGAGCTCAAAGAAACTATTGTGCCCATCCCAAAGGAATCTGGGCTGTACTAACAAAATATATGTACTTCACTTAAGCATAGAAAATTGAGTGTTCCAGAGAGATGCCAAGTAGTTTGTTCAAAGTACTGCTCTTAGATATTTAATGATCAAGGTAAGTCATCTTTTCATAAAGCTGTGAAAAATAGCAAGAGAGATGAGGAATGAGCTTATACCAAGCTAGTATAGAATTATAGCTGATCAGAAGAGTGAAAACAGGAAAAGAAAGTACACTCTTTTGATTATAATCCCTCAAATCTGCACATGCTTTTAGATATATGCATATATCTCTTCAAAGTGTCACACACAGAGCACAGGGACAGTGAAGCTGATGATGACAGAAATGCATCATTATACCTTATATTTGCTTAGCTGTTGTTTCCCTATTTTCTATATACAACTGTATCAGGTACAGTGCAGGTGACAATGTTTTAGAAAGCTATGTTCTAGTCTCATTTTCCCTATAAACTGTATATTGTTGTTCTGATGTGCCGTGGACTCTTCCGACTCATAGCGACCCTGTACAGGGTTTCTGAGGCTGTAAATCTTAACGGGAGCAGAAAGCCTCATCTTTCTCCCTCGGAACAGCTGGTAGTTTTGAACTGCTGACCTTGCGGTTTGCAGCCTGATTCGTAACCACTACCCTACCAGTAGTTTATTTTGGCTTTTATGTTTTTATATTTTTAGGGTTTGGGAGGTGCTGGGCCCTAGTATTTTTGCAGATGGAATGATGTAAGAATGTTTATTAAAATAATAAGTCCTGGTGTGGCACTGGGGGTTAATGCGCCAGACTGCAAAGCCATTTGAATGGCAAGGTCGGTGGTTCAAGCTCATCAGCTCTTCCTCAGAAACCCTATACAGAGTTGCTGTGGGTCGGAACCGACTTGACAGCACTTAAAAACAACAACATACACTTACATAATGATTAAATGAAATGTTGCTTTGTGCAATGTTTATCAACTTGGAACCAGTGTTTTCTCAAAGAGAAGAATCCATTTCAAGAATCTCTTGGAAAATCCAAAGGGATAAGTGAGTTGTTGAGTTTTTTGGACATAGACATACGTTTTTTTTCTCTGTATTTCTGGTGTACGCAGCCCTTGTTGCTGATAAAGCCTTGAACACGTAAGAGTTTGGTCATCCGTCTACTGAATCTCTGGACACGGTCATGGAATAGTTTCCTTGTTCTTGCTGACCTCTGTGTTTCCTTTTTGATCACTGTGCTTTGTTTTTATTTTCTCACTTTTTTCTTCTGTTGTCTCCATCTGGTATAAAATGTGTTTTCTTCTTTTCTTTCAAAATAATTGCTCTTTAAATCTTAGCATAAGTCTACCTTTTTCCATGGAATTTTTCTGCACCCAACTCTATTTTATAACATTCTATGCATATCCTTACCATAACACTTGGAATCCTATTTTCAAATTTCATCTTGGAATTTTATCTTCCTTAATGTACAGTAATCGTCTTGAGGGTATATATGGCAGATATTATTCAAATTTGTGTTCATTGACCATCAAAGTTAGCACATATGGTCATAAATGTTTGATATAATAAATTGTGACAGATACTCCTATCCTTTCATTATTTCTTACTAAAGAGAAACCAAAAGTTTACCCATGTCTCTGACAGTTGAACATCATTGATGTAATTAACTTTATTGAATTATAGGCATGGGAAATGTCAAATTGGTAAGTGTGGTTTTCTCTCTACTTTTTTACAACAATAAAATAGAGAGAACCAAGAAATTCAACTTCAATTATTTCCTCCTAAGCCACAGAAACACAGAAATACTTAATAAAGTAGAAGGTCAGCAATAAAGAGGAGGCATATCAAAGGAATGAACTGTCACAGCGGCTGCAACAATGGTCTCATAACAATGTCACAATGCTTGTTTGTTTGTTTTCTGTTATAGATAAGGTTGTAGAAGTCACATCAGGACTCCATATATGCTTCTTGTTGTTGTTAAGTACTATCAAATGAGTTTTGACTCATAGTAACCGTCTATAGGGTTTCTGAGGAGTTGCTGGTGACTATGAACCACAGACCTTGTGATTCTAACCCACCTTGCAGTTGAGTTCTTATCCTACAGTGCCCCACCAGGACTCCATATATGCTTATATTGTTGTTGTTGTGTTGTGAAGTGCTGTCGAGTTGGTTCCGACCCATAGCGATCCTGTATAGGGTTTTTGAGGAGCATATATATCCTATCAAAATTCAACAAAAAGAAAATAAACAACTCAATTAAGAGCTAAACAGACACCTTCCCCCAAATAAAAAGTGATAAATATAATGAAGTAAGCATACAAAATGAAGCTCAACCTCATATATCACTAACCAAAACCCATGGCCACTGAGTCAGTATTGACTCATAGAGACACTATAAATGGTTTTTAACTGCCAATCTTTACAGGAGCAGAAAGCTTCGTCTTTCTATTGAGGAGCAGACCTTGCAGTTAGCAGTCCACGGTCGGCAGTTCAAACCCACCAGCTACTCCTTGGAAACCCTAGACAGGGTTGCTTTAAGTCAGAACTGACTCAATGGCACTTAACAACAACAACAAAGGTATTTTAATTTTGCAACCATTATTTTCCAGACATTGTGCTAATGGACTTAATATCCACATAAGAATGAGAAAAAAAAAACAATGTAATTTTGTTGTTGCTGTTGTTAAGTGTCATCAAGTGGTTTCCATCTTTCAGCACTTAATTGATTAAGTCTACGAATTTTTAAAATTCAGAACGATTATATTGCAGAGCTTTTCACAGATACGAATAAACAAAGATTATGTTATCTTTGCTCTCAGAGTCTGACCTTTGGGTGTTCAATAGCATACTCAAAATGTACAAACACACAAAGACACAAAGTGCTAAAAACATCATATTTCAAGGTTCTCAGGTTCCCAGATAGTGGTATTCTTGGTATTATAAAAATATAAGAAATCAAAATGCACATTAAGCAAAAAGAAGTAGAAAGCTGCTAGATTCACAGATACTAGAATTTTGCTTTTCCCATTTATTTCTGGCTAAATACTTTATTATGAATTTAAGTTTGGAAAACATATATTTTTTCTCTGATCCCTTCCTCATGACCCATCTTTTGAAGAGAAAGCAGCAGAATGAGGCTGATTCTACCTCTGGTCCCATTTGAAACTCAGGTAAACCTAGCAGAATACAAGAAAAGTAATTTAACTCCTTTCTGAATGGGAATAAAGGGAGATTATAATGTTATTTTTTATTTTACCAGGAATCTGGATGAAAGAAAAGTGGAGCAAAAACCACTAGTGGAAAGTCAACAGCTGTCTCTCTGAACACAAAACATCCAATTTTAGCAGAAAGAATGTCACTATCTAATGACACCCAGTTCCATCCTTCTTCATTCCTACTTGTGGGCATCCCAGGTCTGGAAGACGTGCACATCTGGATTGGATTGCCCTTTTTATTTTTGTATCTCATTGCACTCATGGGGAATGCTGTTGTTTTGTTTGTAATCCAGACTGAGAAAAGCCTCCATGAGCCCATGTATTACTTCCTGGCCATGTTGGACACCATTGACCTGGGTCTGTCCACAGCCACCATTCCCAAAATGCTGGGCATCTTCTGGTTTAGCCTCAGGGATATATCTTTTGGAGGCTGTCTTTGTCAGATGTTCTTCATCCACTTTTTTACAGTCATGGAGAGTATTGTGCTTGTGGCCATGGCCTTTGACCGCTACGTTGCCATTTGTAACCCCCTCCGGTACACCATGATCCTGACCAGCAAAATCATCAGCATCATTTCAGGCATTGCTGTCCTGCGCAGCCTGTACATGGTGCTTCCACTAGTGTTTCTCCTCCTAAGGCTGCCCTTCTGCGGGCACCGCACCATCCCTCATACCTACTGTGAACACATGGGCATTGCCCGTCTGGCATGTGCCAGCATCAAAGTGAATATTATATTTGGCCTTGTCAATATTTCTCTTTTATTATTTGATGTACTCCTGATTGCTATATCTTATGTCAGAATCCTCCATGCTGTTTTCCACCTGCCCTCCTGGGAGGCCCGGTTCAAAGCTCTCAACACCTGTGGCTCACATATTGGTGTTATCTTAGCCTTTTTCACACCAGCATTTTTTTCTTTTTTAACACACCGTTTTGGCCATAATGTTCCCCAATATATCCATATCTTTTTGGCTAATTTGTATGTGGTTGTACCCCCAGCCCTGAACCCTGTAATCTATGGGGTCAGGACCAAGCAGATTCGAGAGCGAGTGCTAAGAATTTTCTTTAAGAGATACAGATAAACAGACCATTGATGGGTCTGTATTAAAGTTCATTTTTTTCTACATGTTAACAATGATGTTTTCTACTGTGTAACACATCAGAAAGAAGGAAACCCTTGAAGAATATTGAGATGAATAACATTTTTTTTTTCTTGTTTTGAAGCTTTTTCATTTAAGGGTAATAATGAACAGTTTAGAAGCTGACACAATGAGATATTGCCATGTGAAAAGATAAATTTAGATCCTTACCTCTTGCCATAGAGAAAATTTAAGTCCATATAGGTCATGTACCTAAATATAAGAGCAAAAGTATAAAACATTTTTAAAAATAAAGATAGGAGAAATTTTTCATAACCATGGGTCAGGCAAAAATTTCACAGGTGCAGAAACAATAACAAGGAAATTAAAGAAAAATTATAATAGAAGTCAAAATGAAACACTATCGTGCTTCAAAAATCTCCTTTCAGAAAATGAATAAAGTAATCCTCAGACTGGGAGAACATATCAAAAACTCTTCTGATTGACAAAGGGCTTGCATCCAAAATATATAAAGAAGTCTTAATAGTTTAATTATAAAAGACAAGCCACCTGATTGTAAAATGGACTGTCAATTTGTATATTTATACCATCAAGGAAAATAGGCATTTAGTTTAAAAATACATGACATAATGTTCCACAGAATTACTCTTTAGAAAAATAAATATTATAGCCACAATAAGATACCACTTAATCACTCCTGGGAACCCTGATGGTGTGACAGTTCAGTGCTTAGCTACTGAAAGGTTGACAGTTTGTACAGCTCCTCGAAAAAATGGCTGAGTGATGTGCCCTCGCAATGATCACAGCCTAGAAAACACATGGGACAATTGAAGTCTGTCTCCTAAGGCTGCTTTGAGTCAGAAATGACTCTATGGCACCCCATAACAACAACAGCAGCAAAACTATAATCAAAAAGAAAGTACTAGATATTGGCGTGGATACGGAGTAACTGGAATCCTCATACATCCTTAGTTGGACTATAAAATGACAGTGCTACTTTGGAAATCAATTTTGAAATTTCTTTAAAAGTCAGACATGAATTTACCTGGGACCCAACAATGCCACTTCTAGATAGCTCCCTGTGAGAAATGAAAATATATGTCTATAAAGGATCGATATGAGTTGGAACTGACTCCACAGCACTTAGCATCAACAACATCTCATTGCTTTGCAGTTATTCTGACATACTGCCCTTACAGAACAGAGATGCATTTTCTCATTGGGTTTCCAAAGCTATAAACTCTAAGGAAGCAGGCTGCCACATTTTCCTGCCACATACCATCTGGTAGGTTTGAACCACTGAATTTTGGTTAGCAATGGAGTGCTTTAACCACTGTCCCACCAGGGCTCCTTAAGGAGTCTATAAATCAAAGTCAAGCCTACTGCAATCTAATCAATTCATAGGGATGCTGTATAGTTTCCAAGGCTGTAAATCTTTATGGAAGTAGAAAGATTCATCTGTTGCCCACAGTGTGGCTGGTGGATTTGAACTACCAAATTTATGATTAGCAGTCTAGTGCTTATCCTATAGCACAATATCAAGCCTAGGGAATACATGAAACCCTGACCCTGATTCAGCTCAGAGAAGAGAGACACAATGGATCTGGAGACTGATTTGATCATTTCAAATTTGAAATTTATTATTGTAATAAATATATTGGTAACTGATGAAATGTTCACATAATTTCCTAAATTGTGGCGAATTGTCTTAAGTAAGACCAGGAGAAGGCTCCTACACTGTACCTTCTCCTGCTTCATCTAAGATAGTTGATCAAAACAGTACTACATTGTAGGAATGGTGGTTTCTCTCAGATGCCCATTTAATTTACTAGCTGAGCCCTGCTGTTGTTGTTGTTAGGTGCCACTGAGTAGGTACTGACTCATAGCAACCCTATGCAAAACAGAATGAAACACTGCCCGGTTCTGGGCCAACCTCACAATTGTTGACACACTTGAGTCCATTGATGCTGCCATTTTGTCAATCCATCTCATGGAGGGTCTTCCTCTTTTTCTCTGACCCTCCACCTTACCAAACATGATATCTTTCTCCAGTGACTGCTCCCTCCTGACAATATGTCCAAAGTATGAGAGACAAAGTTTGGCCATCCTGGCCTCCAAGGAGCACTCTGGCTGCTCTTCTTCCAACACAGATTTATTGGTCCATTGGCAGCCCATGGCACTTTCAATATTCTCCTTCAACACTACAACTCAAAAGCATCAATTCTTCTATAGTCTTCCTTATTCACTGTCCAGCTTTCACATGCATATGAGGCTATTGAAAATACCATGGCTTGGGTCAGGCACATCTTAGTCCTCAAGCTGACATCTTTGTTCTTCACTACTTTAAAAAGGTCTTGTGCAGCAGATTTGTGTAATGCAATACGTCGTTTGATTTCTTGACTGCTGCTTCCATGAGTGTTGATAGTTTATCCAAGAATGAAGTCCTTGACAACTTCAATCTTTTCTCCGTTGATAAGAATGTTGTTTATTGATCCAGTGGTGAGGATTTTTGTTTTCTTTACATTGAGATGCAATCCATACCGAAGGCTGTGCTCTTTGATATTCATCAATTAATATTTTAAGTCCTCTTCACTTTCAGCAAGCAAGGTTATGTCATCTGCATATCGCAGGTTGTTAATGAGTCTTCCTCCAATCCTGATGCCATGTTTTTCTTCATAGAACCCAGCTTCTCGGATTATTTGTTCAACATACAGGTTGAATAAGTATGGTGAAAGAATACAACCCTGTCTCACACCTTTCCTAATTTTAAACCATTCAGCGTTCCAATGTTCTGTTTGAACAACTGCCTCTTGGTCCATGTACAGATTCCTCATGAGCACAATTAAGTGTTCAGGAATACACATACTTCTAGAAACTATAAATGGCTATTGGTTAATTACAGAGGACTACTAAAATTTAACCAAATGCCTTGACTTATGGAAAGAAAAAAGATTGCATTTAATATCATCTGGTGTGGCACTGTAGGATCAGCACAGTGCGCTGCTCCTCAGAAACCCTACTCAAGGTCTCTATGAGTAGGAACTGGCTCAACAACACTTAACAACAACAACAATGGGCTGAAGAGAGTTTCTTGATTGTTTGATAAGGACTTTGAAGGAGAAATATTGGAAGAGATCTGAGCAAGAAAGTCTGAGGAAGAGTAGAAGTCATATGGATGGACCTACAGGAGTGGACATTAAATATCAATGTTTTACAAGCAGTCAGCAATAAAGACACTGATGACCGTATATGGCACAACCACACAAAGAAACATATTTTTCATTCTGGAATGGAAAGTATTGAATCTTTTGTATACATAATTCTAAAATAATTTTTAGTGGTTACCATGGGGCTTACAATAGCATCCTAAATCTAAACACTTTAGTTTGAATTGGTACCAATTTAGTTTCAATATCATGCTCAATTTCTACTCTTACATAGTCTGTCTCCCCATCTTATGTCGCTCCTCTCACAAAATCCACACACACATATGCACACACACATTATTTTATGTCAGTTAACAAATAATATAATTATTGTTATATGCATTTCTCTTGCAAATTATGGAGAAAATCAAAAGAAAATTTAGAAAGCAAAATAAAGCAATAGTATTGCCTTCTATATTTATCTTTATAGCTACTTTTACTGAAACTTTTTATTTTTTGAAATGGCCTTGTATTACTCTAGAGTGTTTTCTTATTTCATCCTTTTATTCCACTCCTTTAGCATTTCTTATGGATATATCTATTAGCAAAGAACTTCCTTAACCTTGGTTTATTTAGAAATGCCATACGTTCTCCCTGAGTTCTGAGAGATGGTTTTGCTGGGCATAGCATTCTAGGTTGCTTTTTTTCTTCCAGCACTTTAAAAATGTCATCCCACTCCCTCTGGCCTCTGTAGTTTCTGATGAGAAATCTGCTGCTAACATAAATTTCCAGGGGTTTTTACTATGTTCCATCCTCTTTGGTACGTTCCGAATACTAATTTTTGTCTCTTTAGCACTTTAAGAGTGCCATAATTATCCTATGCTTTTTCAAACACTGTCCTATGCAAATTAGGAATCAGGAAATGGCTCTAGGAGAAAAGTGCTAGATATTTGGGTTAACTTTTTTGCACCTATTTTTACCCTTGGATCTTGGTTCCTCAATTCTGGCTACATAAACTCCAAATGCATTTTTTCCCACCTAGCATGAATAAGTTGACAAAAACTATTCAGGTTTCCTTGCTTCTGAGTAGTTTCCCACTGTCCTGTTCCTCACCTTCTTTCCCTTCCCTGCTTCTACAATCTTTCAGTATCTGAAGGAAAACACTAAGTAATTAAGTTAGGCTCATTATAGTGTACTTCTGTCTTTCCAAGAACTTGGTCCCTCACATCTTTGTTACTTTAACAAGTACCTTACTTAAATTGTTTATAAGGAGTAGGACAAATTATTTATAGCTATATCAAGATGCAAGGTATAGTAGAGATGATACAGAAAAAAAAAGAACAAGGGACGATGGGCAGAGTAGGTCACTGAAGAAAATGATAGAGAATTATCTTAACAGCTCAGGTATTAACCAGGATCTTAGGCCTTTAATTTAGAAAGGAGAAAATGCCATCACTTTTTGAAAAGAAAAGAGTAAATGATTCTTACTCCTTAGTTCCAGTGTAATGAGGGAGATTTCTTGGGAGAACTCTGCAGTGAATATCATTTAGTTTATGTCAGAAACCCAAGGAGACTGCAGTCCCCAACTTAATGGGAACAGTGCAGCAGCATCAATATAAATGCCTATCCTTGCTTAGGAAAGTGTGGTCCCAGAGCAATGCTAGATGATGGTTTCAAAGTTCAACCTCTCAGAGACACTTGAAAATTGAGGTAAAGGTGTGTTATTCTGATTTGAGTGGTGGGAAATAGCTTGATAGATGGAGAACAAGTTCATGCTAAGCTAGCATAGACAGAATACACAAGCAAGATTTGGGCATAGCAAATTTTATATCCATAAACTGGCTTCAATAAGATCTCACTTGTGCATCTATTTCTTTGTATTCATAGTGCCACACAAGACAGCCATAGGTGAGAGATGGAAGAAAAGTCCATCTGCTCAGCTCTTCTTTCTCACCTTATCAAAAGGTCAAGCACTGTTTTTTTCTCTACTTAGCACACTTCCTGGCCTAGGAGTTTATGACTGAATTAATTGTGGAACAGAACATAAATACTAGTAGAGTGTTTTGTTTGTTTTGTTTGTTTGTTTTTAATAAGCCAAGACCAAGAAGAGAAGGCAGTTGAGAAATGGGACAGTACGTGAATCGTTTAGGTAGTTTCATTGCAGCATGTCATGAGACTAGGAATTTAGAAAGATGTCAGAGAGTGAGAATTAGAAAGACAAAATTATATAGCAGGGTGTCTCAACCTCAGTGTGGCATGACTGGCATTTTGCCAGAACATTATTTGTCCTGGAGATCTGCCATATGAACTACAGAATGTTTACCCATAGCTCTAGCCACCACCCAATAAATCCCAATAGCAATTTCCCTCAGTTTGAACAACCAAAAATGTCTCCAGTTACTGTCAATGGCTTTTGGGGGCAAAATTGTCCTGGTAGAGAATTTATTTTCCTTAACCTCATCAGTTATAGCACATTGTTGATGTTGCTAAGTGTCTTGGAGTTGGCTCTGACACATAGAGACCCTATATAGGATTTCCAAGGAGTGGCTGGTGAATTTGAACCACTCACCTTGTGATTCAAACCAACCTTGGGGTCAAGTGCTTATCCTACAGCACCACACCAAGATGGTGTTTATGCACATGAAAGTGTGCATGTGGTGACATGCAGGGAGAGTGGTAGAGTTACAGGATGCAGGATTTTTTAAAAAAAATGGCTTCTTGATGTAAGTTCTTTTTAGGATATTGAAAGCTGTCATCTCAAAGAGAAGAGACTGGATCTCAGGCTTGTCACTGTACTTCGCAAAGACTGGAATATCTAAGAATATACATTGATAGAATGTATCTCTGTGTCTACTTGCTTAATGAATAAGTGGTTGGTTGCTTTGCACATTGTTGATCAAGTTGGAAAGATAGCTATTTTATTGCTCAAAAGGGCACCAATTCTGTAGACTTCTCCTGGAAAACTAGGAATAAGAGTTGGATGGTCTTTGTAACTTCGAAGCTTTGGAAAAATAGTAATACTTCTATGATCTCCTGCACTTGGTAGGTCTTGAGAGTGACCTAGCTACTGTGCAGTCTCCAGAATCTAGAGAATGTCACAGAGAGAACAAAGGAGTCCAAATACTGAATGACAAAGCAATGAACTTCCCCACAAAACAGGACCACTGATCATTTTATCCTCAATTTATACATGCTCTTCTCTCTGCCTTGAATAAACTTTCCATACTTCTTTGTCTAGAAAAACACAGTACAGTCTGATTCATTTTGCCTCCTTTATTAAATCTTTTGTTTTTATCTTAATCCATACCCACAATTTTTTTTTCTTTTATATCACAACATTGTATTTAAATTTCATTATATCATTGTATCCTCTCATTACATTGTAAGAGAATGAGCAAAGTCTTATTTAAATTTCCTATTTAAATTCCTTAATCCAAGGCCTAATACATAGAAGGAAGTCAGTGAATGTTTGCTAAAATAAACTGTGAATGGTATTTCTCCATCTCCCTTACTAATCCTTTTAATTGTGACAGTTTTCAAGTATAGAACTAAGAAGAGAAAGAAATCTTTCCTAAAATACCCTTTTCACCGTCACAAGTTATTGATATAGCTTTAATTTTTTAACATACTGTCCCAAATCATTTCCCATTTCTATCATCCTTTGTAGTCCCCAGGTGCATCAAATTGTTTGCTAGAGACTAAGTGTGCCCTCCATTATTCATGTGTCAGATTGTCGAACTGTAGTAGCTTGGATATTCCTGTGATGCTAGGTCACTGATCATTTAAATACCAGCAGACTCACCTGATTCTATCCTGAAGTAAAGGAGAAATTAATGATGCCACTCAAATATGAACTACCCCAATTAGGAGGCATCTCCGGAATCTAACACTTTGATACAATTTCTAAAACTATTTCATCTCAGATGTAATCACCCAGTAATAAGAATCTATCTTGGTTGCTCTAATATATTAACTCACAATAAATATATTCAACATTTGACACTCAAGCTGGCTGACACATAATAAAAATAACTTAATAAATTAGTATTTATGAAGCATTTAAAAGAAGATACCCAAAAAAACACAAAGATCTGGCATATATGGCTACTTTGTTGTAGTCTAACCTCAAGAGAATCTCAGCTGGTGCTCCTTTTCTGAATACTGTTGTTGTTATTAAGTGCCGTCAAGTCTGTTCCAACCCATAGCAACCCTGTATAGGGTTTCCGAGGAGCAGCTGGTGAGCTTTAACCACCAAGCTTGCAGTCAAACGACTTTGCAAACTGGCTTAATACCCACACAGCTACAATATTATAAGCACAGTTAATTTGGGTAGGATTTAAACATATATATGGATAGGATATCCATATATACAGAAAAAGCTGCAAACATACATTGACAGAGAACTGCCAGAGGTTTAAGCCAGATTCAGAAGAGGCCGTGGAATGGGGAATATCATTGCTGATGTCCGGTGGATCTTGGCTGAAAGCAGAGACTATTAGAAAGATGTTTGCAGTTGTTCTAACAGAACATGGGAACATTGAATGGTTTAAAATGAAGAAAGGTGTGCAACAGGGTTGTATTCTTTCACCATACTTATTCAACCTGTATGCTGAACAAATAATCTGAGAAGCTGGGTTCTATGAAGAAAAACGTGGCATCAGGATTGGAGGAAGACTCATTAACAACCTGCAATATGCAGATGATACAATCTTGCTTGCTGTAAGTGAAGAGGATATTAAATATTACTGATGAAGGTCAAAGAGCACAGCCTTTGGTATGGATTACATCGCAATGTAAAGAAAACAAAAATCCTCACCACTGGACCAATAAACAACATTCTTATCAACAGAGAAAAAATTGAAGTTGTCAAGGACTTCATTCTTGTTGGATCAACTATCAACACTCATGGAAGCAACAGTCAAGAAATCAAACGACGTATTGCATTAGGCAAATCTGCTGCACAAGACCTCTTTAAAGTATTGAGAGCAAAGATGTCAGCTTAAGGACTAAGGTGTGCCTGACGCAAGGCATGGCATTTTTCAATAAGCTCATATGCATGCCAAAGCTGGACAGTGAATAAGGAAGACCGTTAGAAGAATTGATGCTTTTGAGTTATGGTGTTGGAGGAAAATATTGAAAGTGCCATGGGCTGCCAAAAGAACCTGCAGAGCTGTGTTGGAAGAAATGCAGTCAGAGTGCTCCTTGGAGGCCAGGATGGCCACACGTTGTCTCTCATGTTGTTGTTGTTGTTGTTGTAAAGTACTGTGGTGTTGGTTCCAACTCATAGTGACCCTGCACAGGGTTTCTAAGGCTGTAAATCTCTATGGGAGCAGAATGACTCATCTTTCTCCCGTGGAACTTCTGGTGGTTTCAAACTGCCGACCTTGAGGTTAGCAGCCCGATTCGTAAAAACTACGCTGCCAGAGCTCTTTGTCTCTCATACTTCGGACATATTATCAGGAGGGACCAGTCGCTGGAAAAGGATATCATGTTTGGTAAGGTGGAGGGTCAGAGAAAAAGAGGAAGACCCCCAGCAAGATGGATTGGCAAAGCGACAGCATCAATGGGCTCAAGTGTGGCAATAATTGTGAGGTTGGCCCATGACTGGGCAGTGTTTCGTTCTGTTGTGCATAGAGTTGCTATGAGTCGGTACTGACTCAATGGCACCTAACAACAAAAACAACAACAATCATTAATAGGCCTTACAAAGACAGTTTTTCAAATGAATTTGAGATTTTTGAATATGATGAGGTTCAAGCTGGATTCAGAAGATGCCGTGGAATGAGAGATATCATTGCTGATGTCCGATGGATCTTGGCTGAAAGCAGAGAATATCAGAAAGATATTTACCTGTGCTTTATTGACTACGCAAAGGTTTTTGATTGTGTGAATCATGACAAGCTATGGACAACATTGTGAAGTATGAGTATTCTGGAACACTTAATTGTGCTCATGAGGAATCTGTATGTGGGCCAAGAGGCAGTTGTTCGAACAGAACATGGGAACACTGAATGGTTTAAAATTAAGAAAGGTGTGTGACAAGGTTGTGTTCTTTCACCATACTTATTCAACCTGTATGCTGAGCAAATAATCCTAGAAGCTGGATTCTATGAAGAAAAATGTGGCATCAGGATTGGAGGAAGACTCATTAACAACCTGCAATATGCTGATGATACAACATTGCTTGCTGAAAGTGAAGAAGACTTGAAACATTTACTGATGAAGATCAAAGAGCACAGCCTTCAAATGGATTACATCTCAATGTCAAGAAAACAAAAATCTTCATCACTGGGCCAATAAACAGCATTCTTATCAACGGAGAAAAGATTGAAGTTGTCAAGGACTTCATTCTTCTTGGATCAACTATCAGCACTCACGGAAGCAGCAGTCAAGAGATCAGACAACATATTGCATTAGGCAAATCTGCTGCACAGGAACTTTTTAAAGTGATGAAGAACAAAGATGTCAGCTTGAGGACTAAGGTGTGCTTGACCCAAGCCATGGTATTTTCAATAACCTCATGTGGATGTGAAAGCTGTATAGTCAATAAGGAATATCATAGAAGAATTGATGCCTTTGAATTATGGTGTTGGAGGGGAATACTGAAAGTGCCATGGGCTGCCAAAAGAACTAATAGATCCGTTTTGGAAGAAGTGCAGCCAGAGTGCTCTTAGAGGCCAAGATGGCCAAACTTCGTCTCTCATACTTTGGACATATTGTCAGGAGGGAGCAGTCACTGGAGAAAGATATCATGCTTGGTAAGATGGAGGGGCAGAGAAAAAGAGGAAGACCCTCAACGAGATGGATTGGCCAGGTGGCAGCATTGATGGATTCAAGTGTGGCAACAGTAGTGAAGTTGGCCCAGGATCGGACATTGTTTTGTTCTGCTGTGCATAGGGTCGCTATGAGTCGGTACCGACTCAATGGCACCTAATAACAACAATAACAAGGTCAAGGTCTTCTTGCCATTGCAGGATTCTTAAATCAGAAACACAATCTCTTTACCCTTGAGTAAATGCATATTTTTGAAACCATTTATGCTAGTCTTTTTTTTTTTTTTTTTTTTTTTTTTTAAGATGTTTGAAAGCCTCTTTTGAATCTGCTTGGTCCTGACCCCATAAATCACAGAATTGAGGGCAGGTGAAACAACAACATACAGATTGGCCAGGAAAATGTGAATGTGACCAGGAATGTTACCAATCTGGTGGGTCATGAAGGAAAAGAGAGCAGGTTTGAAGAAGACTAGGATTACACAGATGTGGAAGCCACATGTATTAAGTGCTTTGAGCCTAGCATCTAGAGAAGGAAGGTTGAATATAGTCCGGAGGATTCTCACATAGGAGATGGCAAGCAAAATCACACCAACAAACAATGTAGATACAAGAATTTAACCAAATATCTTATTTGCCTTTATATTAGCACAAGCCAACTGAGCAGTTCCCATAGGCTCATAATACATGTGGAGGATCATATAGTATCCACATAAGGGAAGACTCAATCTAAAAAACATGAGAGGAATAACCAAAATGAAATTGACACCAAACACCACCCTGAGGATAAGACCAATGGTTCTGTTAGTAAGAATCAGGCTGTACCAGAGAAGATTGCAAATGGCAACATAGCGATCTAAGGCCATGGCAACAAGCAGAACAGTCTCCATTGCAGTGAATAGATGAATAAAAAACATCTGGGTGACACAACCCTAAAGCCAATCGCTCTTAAGTTAAACCAGAAGACGCCTAACAATTTGGGGATAGTGGATTTGGATAGGCCCAAGTCAATGGAGGCCAAAATTACCAAGGAGTAGTAACACCTGGGCTGATGAAGGCTGTTTTCAGTCTGGATGCCAAACAAGATGGTGATGGTCCCCACAAGGGCAATCAAATATACAGAGCAAAAAGGGAAACTGATCCAAATGTGCATCTCTTCAAGTCCTGGAACCCCAGCATCATGAAAAAGGAGGGGTGGAACTTGGTGTCATTTGAATGGTACATCCCTCTGTGTTCTTTTGGAATCTGAGAGAACAACAACATCAACAACAACAACAACAACAAAAACCAGATAAAGAAACAATTTAAAGACTCAAATGACATCTAATAAATAATAAATGTATAGCAATAATCAGAAGAAAATGAAGGAGACACATAACAATCTTTGAATTTTGAACTCATTCAAAAATATTAACATAATTCCTATAAAATACAGTAAACAACTTAATGTTTCAGATTTAATTTTATGTATTATTTTAAGGTAATACAAAGACTATCGAAACAAACAAAAACTTGTGCTCTTCCATCAGGAACCCAGATCTTTGATGTAACATAAAGCATGAAAGTTGAATAATTGTGAAATTGGTACCATTTAAGATATATTAAGAAAGTCCTATATAGCAAAGTGAGGTTTAAACTGAAACATGATTCATCTTGAACTTAATGATGAAAATTAAATATGCTTAAGAGAATATTGAAAGTGCCATGCATGGGCTGCCAAAAGAACCAACAGATCTGTAATGTAGCCAAACGAAATGTAACCAGAGTGCTCCTTGGAGGCCTAGATGGCCAAACTTCATCTCTCATACTTCGAAAATACTGTCAGGAGGGATCAGTTGCTGGAGAAGGATATCATGTTTGGTAAGGTGAGGGTCAGAGAAAAAGAGGAAGACCCCCATCGAGATGGATTGGCAAAACGGCAGCATCAATGGACTCAAGTGTGGCAGCAATTGTGAGGTTGACCCAGGACTGGGTAGTGTTTCATTGTACATAGGGTCACTATGAGTCAGTACCAACTCAATGACACCTAACAAGAAGAAGAAGAAAATACAGAATGGCACTTAAGTTAACATTCCAGAAAGAATACTCTTTCATTTCAGCATGAACTAAAAGTAGTGACAATTGCTGTTCTCAGTGGCAGTGCCTATCTGAGTTCTAGTGACACTATGGAATAAGTACTGGGCTGGTAAGTGGAAGGTCGACAGTTCAAACAAACCAACCACTCTGCAGGAGAAATGTGGCTTCCTGCTCCCATAGAAATGTACAACCTCGTGAAGTCCTGCTGTGATATTGTAGGTTAATGTGCTGGGCTGTAAAGTCAGTTTGAACCAAAAGGTTGGTAGTTTAAGCTCACCAGGTTCTCCTCAGAGACCCTAGACAAGGTCGTTATGCATTGGAATCAACTCGATGGCACTTAACAACAACAACAAACACCTAGTGTGGTTCTATAAGACCAACACTGGTCTGCAAACCACAAGGTCAGCAATTTAAACCAACCAGCTGTTCTTTGGAAATCCTATACAAGGTCACTATGAGTTGGAACCAACTCGACAGCACTTCACAACAACAACAAAACCCTATGTAAAGTCTCTATGAGTCAGAAATGACTCAATAGCACCTAACAACACCATCAATAAGGTTGTAGAACAAGGACTTTAAGAAAATCAGTCACCCACTCTCTGGGGAAACAGGAAGCAGAATTGTGAAGAAGAGTAAAGGTGAGAATTGAAATCTTTGTCCTTATGTCATTATCTTCTTCCCCACTAAGTGGCTGGAATGCTATGTTGTCCTGGGAGTAGAGTGGTTATACTTTGGGCTGCTAACCAAAAATGTCAAAAGTTCAGATCTACCAGCCATTCCGTGGGAGAAAGGCGAGGCTCTCTGCTCCCATATAGATGTACATTCTCTGAAACCCTGTACAGGGGGCACTGTGACTCAGAATTGACTCAAGAGCATACTACCGCGACCACCACCGCTATGGAATGTTGAAGCTCTCTGTTTGGCAAGTGCCCTGGAGTGTCTAGTGAGACTTGGGAGATGGGTAGATAAAGGAATTACTCACTTCCAAATGCTTTTTAAAGATTTTGATTGGAATTTACTCTTAAATTCTAAGAAATAAAAAGTACCTTACATTAAAGGTATTCTTTGGCCTGTGATTTTTCAGAAAACAGACACTAAGAAGGAACAAAGCAGGCTTTGTCCCTACTAAAAAATTGGAAACAACACATACCTATGTTTCTGATACATGGTCTGAAACTCTTCTGTTCCTTACAGCTCCGACCTTTTTCCAGAGCTGTGTTGACGTGTCGTTGTGTTTCAGATCGCCTTGTCTCATTTCTGAAGCCTTACTTCTAGAGGCCAGTCTCAAACAGTACCACATGCCTTAGTCACTGTCAGACGACGGCAATATCTCCTCTTCTGACTTCCTTCTATTAGTCTGGAAAGTTCCTCAACCTGAAAGAAAATAATTAATCCTCCTGTGACTACATTTCTGAATCGAGGTTCTTCAGAATTGTCTTCTGACAATCTCCACAGACCCGAGCTTCATTTTTGCGCAATAGATTTACACTCTCAAAAATGTATTTGCTTGAGTTACAATAAGAGAATATAATTGGAATAGTATGATATAACTGGTGAAACAATGAGTATAAAATAACAAGTATAAATTAAAACCCCTGAGCATGAGGGCTTCAAGGTTTTCTTTGACATTCCAACTCTTGGTTAAGGAGAAATAGGACTCACATCGCATGAGTCGAGTTTCCAGGAATATTGCCAATTAGAAGCCATTCATAGAGAAAGGGAGCAATAGTAGATTTTCCAGTTCCCACCAGCTTCTCCTAGGAAACCCTTAGAGGGTTTCAGAATTGACTCGAAAGCACTTCACAACAATGACAAGTACATATTGCGGAGTACAGTGGCTCCATATGATAAGCACTGGACCGTGGCATGAGTCCACCAGCTGTTTCGCGGGAGAAAGATGATGCTTTCTGCTCTGTGAAGATTTAAAACGTCTCAGAAACTTTATACAGGGTTGCTATGAGTCAGAACCAACTTGACTGCACTTAACAACAACATTATATATTGTATTCTGAAACCAGTCGGGCATCCCCTCTTCTAGGATCCAACAGCAGTGTGACCTGGCAGAAGCAGCCCTACTCTGCCATGTATGCATTCAAAACTCAGATTTTCTTCTCATGCACATTTTGTTCAGACCAAAGAATTTAGGTTTCTATGGTGTAGAGGAGACCTGGTGTGGCACTGTAGGACAAGCAGTAGACTGCTAACCACAACATTGGTGGTTCAAATCCACCAGTTGCACGTTGGAAACCCTACGCAAGGTCGCTATGAGTTGGAACCAACTGAAAGACACTTAACAACAAAATGGTATAGATGGCACCAAAGATGAATAGGTTTGCCAAAGTACACAACAGAGTTATTGGTGTTTAGAGACTGGAAATTCTTCCATATGTAGTTGACACCGACTACAAAACACAATATTTATGTGCAGTGGAATTGGTTCCAACCCACAGAGACCTTGCATAGAGGTTCTGAGTCAATAAATGTTTACAGTAACAGAAAGTCTCATCTTTCTTTTGTGGAATGGCTCATAGTTTCTAACTGCTGACTGAGATTAGCAGCCGGACTCATAACCTACCAGAGTTCCTTAAAGATGACATAGAAAAGTGAAAATTCAGTGAGATGTAAGTGATAAGACAAGTGGAAGAAATAAGGGAATTTAATAATTTGCTGTTGTATGTAATACAATGAACTGGTAGGATAATCCACCTCAGCATTCTTCCAACATTGATTAGATTTGTCAATTTTCATGGTATTCTGTAGGAGGCCAACTACTTCTCTAAGTGTTCAACCTATAAGGAATCTTAATGGTTAACTCTACTTAACAATTTAACCACTATCCAAAAAAAAAATGACCTCCATCAGAAACTCAGATCTTTTCAATTTATAAGGTTGAGAGTCTTAGCACTGAGTGGATGGTTAAGCAGGGAGTGGTGGCCACTTCATGGTGGTCATATATTATTGCCGTATATCGTATATCATTAGGCAAGTTGGTCGTTCAAATTTTCAGAGCAAACAGGTTCTAGGTACATATGATTTGTCTTTGTGTCAGCCTTTCCAATGTATCCTTGTTCCTTGTATCTGTGGAGATGTAAAGCATAGATTGATATTTAGATGACAGCTGATACCTAATAATAAAGAGTTATCTTATTAGTACTTGAATTTGTGTGCAAATTGTGTGAATTTGAATGGTTCTGACTTGGCATCTGAGTCATCAGATAACTTCAGTGTGTCAATGGTCATTTGGCGTCTGCTCCCAGGGTCGCACCTGTGAAATAATCCACTAACTATCTAATTTCATAGGGAGGAGTACACTTTTGTAATTGTCATTGTCCTCATCTTGTGGAGTCCTGGGGCGGCGCTGTGGGTTAATGCACTGGACTGCAAAGTTGGTGCGAACTGCAAAGTCAGTGGTTCAAACCCACGAGTCACTCCTCGGAAACCCTACACAGTGTCGGTTATGGGTTGGAACTGACTCGATAGCACTTAACAACAACAACACGGATGATTAGTAAGTAGTGCATCAGCATCAAACCTTTGAACAATCATGGGGAGGGTCTCTGGGTCCTAGTGTTTTTTCCAGTATGTTTTGTTTTAGAATACATCTTGTTGTTACATTAATAAGGGAATCCCACCAGGTTGAATAGCATCCTAGCAATAGTGTAGCTTTTTCTATTTTCTGTCTCATGTATTTCTTCTCTAATCTTTATTATTTATTTTCTTTTTGGCATCTGTAGTCTTACTTTGCTGCTCTCTACCTAATTGTTAGAGATGTCTGCTGAATTTGTTGACTTTGGTTCTTTTTGGATATATACATTTATTGTTATAAATTGCCCTTTCAGCACTGCGTTTGCTGTATTCCAAAGTTAAAAGTGATCCTTCCAAATTCAGGATGAAGAGTCAGGGAATTCCTTTATATGTTTTACATCACCATGGGTTAGGAATTGAATTGTGACTTCCCAAAATATGTACTGAAATCTGAACCCCTATCACCATGATTGAGTCCTGATGTAGTGCTTTAGATTAAGCATTGGACTGGTAACAGCAAGGTTGGCAGTTCAAACCCACCACCAAATGTTGTTGTTGTTGTTAGGTGTCTGGCTCATAGCAACTCTGCACAACAGAACAAAACACTGTTCAGTCCTGTGTCGTCCTCGTAATTGTTGTTAATTTTAAAGCCCATTGCTGCTGCCACCGTATAAAGCCATCCTTTTTTTGGGGTGGGAGGATAGTCTTCCTCTTTTTCACTGATCCTTCACTTTTCCAAGTATGCTGTCCTTCTCCAGGGACTATTCCCTTCTGACAATACACCCAAAGTGTGAGAGGTGAGTCTCACCACACTCGCTTCTAAATAGCATTCTGGCTGTATTTCTTGTAAGAGATTTATTTGTTCTTCTGGCAGTCAGTCAATAGTATTTTCAATATTCTTTGCCAACACAATAATTCAAAGGTACTGAGTCTTCCTAATTCATTGTCCAACTTTCACATACATATGAGGCTTGAATCAGGTGCACCTTAGTCTTCAAACTGATATTTTTGCTCTTGAACACTTTAAAGAGGTCGTTTGCAACAGATATGCCTAATGCAATATGTTTTTTTGATTTCTTGACTACTTCTTCCATAAGTGCTGATTTTGGAGCCAAGCAAAATGAAGTATGACAACTTCAATCTTTTCTCCCTTTATTATGATATTATTTATTGAACCAGTTGTAAGTATTCTTGGTCCAGTTTTTGTTTTCTTTATTTTGGGGTAAGGTCCATACTGAGGGCTCTATTCTTTGATCTTCATCAGTAACTATTTTAAGTCCTCATACTATTATTATTCTGTTATTATCCTTTTTATTTCCATTGATTCTGTTGTGATGTCACCAATTTCATTTTTTATTTATGTTATTCGCATCTTCTCTTAATTTTCCTTTGTTAGATTTGTCAGTGGTTTGTCAATTTTTGTAATCTTTACAACGAGCAAATTTCTTGTCTTGTTGGTCTTTTTTATATGTTCTGTCTCTTTTATTTCTTCTCTAATCTTTATTATTTATTTTCTTTTGGCACCTGTAGTATTACTTTGCTACTCTTTATATAATTGTTAGAGATGTCGGGTTAATTTGTTGATTTTGCTTCTTCTTTTTCGATGTGTATATTTATTGCTAGAAATTGCCCTTTCAGCACTGCTTTTGCTGTATTACAAAGTTTTTAGTATATTCTGTTTTCATTCTTGTTAGAATCAAGGATTTTTATAAATATTTTTCTATTACCCAGTAGAAATAGAAGCAGGGTGTTATTCAGTTTCCATGTATTTTATTTTTCAATTCAGCTTCCTACTGTAGATTTTTAATTTTATAGTGTTGTGATCTGAGAAGATGCTTTGTACTATTTCAATCTTTTATAATTTATTGAGGCTTGCTTTTGGCCTGACATATGGTCTATTCTGAAGAATGTTCCACATGTACTGAAAAGGAATGTATGTTGTGCTGTTGTTGAATTGAATGCTTTGTACAATTCAAGTTGGATGACTGTATTGTTTAGTTCTTCTGTGTCTTATTTGAATGTTTTTCTAATTATTCTGTCCTTCATCAAAAGTGAAGGATACTAAATTCTCCTTCTATTATTGTAGAGTTGTCTGTTTTTTTTCTTCAATTCTGTTGGAGTTTGATTTATGTATTTTGAGGTTCTGTTACTAGGAGCATAGATATTTTATTATGGTTATGTTTTATTGTTCAACTGACCCTTTAATTATGACATAGTGTCCTTTGTTTTGATTTTATATCAAAATCTATTTTGCCAGAAATTAATATTGCCATTTCTATTCCTTTTTCATTGCTGTCAGCTTGATATATTGTTTTCCATTCCGATATTTGATTTTTAGTCTACTTTTGTTAGTGTGTAAGGTGTCTCTCTTGTAGAAAGCATTTTGAAGGATCCTGTTTTCTTATCAATTCTATTATTCTCTGTCTCTTGACTGGTGCGTTTATTTCATTTACATCCAAGGTAATTATTGATTATCATAAGTTTATTGGAGTCCTGGTATTGTGCTGCAGGATAATGGAATGGGCCTAAAAGTCAGTTTGAATGGCAATGTAGGCAGTTCAAACTCACCAGCCACTACTAAGAAACCCTATACAAGGTCACTATGAGTAGGAACTGACACAACAGTACTTGATTTGAACAACATGACTTGATTTCTGTCATGTTGTTATGTGTTTGTTTTGTGCAACTACTGGTTTCTTTGTCTTTTGCCATACCACCCTGAGCACCCCCACTCTCTTCTGGTCTCAGAAGCTAAGCAGGGTCAGGCCTAGTTAGCACTTTGTGGAGATCACCTGGGAATACTGGATACTATAGGCTTTATGGAAGGAGCTCTGGTGGTGTAGTGGGAACTGACTCAATGGCACTTAACAACAACAACAACAACGGGATTTGAGAGCATGATGGATCTGAAGGCTAAGCACTGGACTGCGAATCACAGGGGTGGAAGTTCAAACCCACCAGTTTCTCTACAAGAGAAAGATGAAGCTTTCTTCTCTCACAAAAACTACCTCTAAAATATTGTGCAGGATCAGTACAAGTTGGAACTAACTTGATGATATTCAACAACAACACTGCTTCTTTCTTCCACATAATATTCTGTGCTTAGTTCATTTTTTTGTGTTGGTTTTCTTGTCATTTTATTTTAGTGTTTACTAAATGTTTATGATTTCCCTTTTTTCATTTTGATAAGATTTATTAATTTTCTTTGAGGTTACACTGCTTTTAAAAAACGTTTCCCAAGTTTAAAAGTCTATTTTATGTTGAAATCAACTTTATTTACTCACCATCGAAAAATTTTGTAACTATACTTTTCCCTCTCTTTGCTTTATAGTTGCCTTCATTATTAATTGATAACTCGGGATCTCAATTTTCAGTCTTTATGTTTGTTTAACTTTGGATACTTCTATATCTGGATTGACTTTCTAGGTGTTGTTGTCATGTATGTTAGTCTCGGGTTGTTGTCTGCTGTGGTTGACTCTCTGCCTTAAGAACTCCTTTAGACCATTTGGTAAAGTTGGTCTGGTTTTTACAAATTTATTTAACTTCTCTTTGTCTTGAAATGTCCTAATTTTGCTATTATTTTTGAGAGACAATTTTATTAGGTTTATTATTGTTCTTATATATAAGAAATTTTCTTTTTCTTTCAGAGTTCTATATATGTCATCCTGTTGCCTTCTTATCTTCATGATTTTGACTGAGAAATTGGAACTCAGTCTTATTGGTTCTCCTTTGTAAGTCACTTTTGGTTTTTACCAAACTGCTCTTAAGATTCTTTTTTATCTATCTTTGGTTTTTGGAACACTTGATTATGATATGTCTTAGTGGTTTTCTTTAGGATCTGTCCTATTTGTTGTTTTTCTTGTTTCTTTTATGCTTATTGTATTGTCTTCATGATGTTAGGGAAATTTTCTTCTAACAACTCTTCGACAAATTTTCTGTGTTTTTTCTTGTCTTTTCCTGTTCTGAAATTTGGTCACCTACAAAATATTCTTCTTGATGGTTTCACACATAAATCTTAAGAATATTAAGGCCCCCTAGGTTCTGTCTACCACAGCATATTCATGATTGGGCTTCAAAATGTTAGTGGGAAAATGGAGTTAAAGATACAGGAATTTCTCCACAAGCTTTTAAACTCCCTTGAAAACATCTTATAAGTATTAAACATCTTATAATTATCCCAGCATTTACAAACCCATTTTTCAAAAAAGCAGAACACAAAGATTTCTTTCTAAGTAACCCTTACAAAGCTATGTGTGAATAACAGGGTCATGTTTAGTTCTGAATTTTGTAGTGGAAACATGGTCGCTTAATGTTTGTCCTTTTTATTTTATTTTTTGCCATGTCTTTAACATTTTAAAGTAAATTAAAATACTGAGTTTAAAGTCTCCAACTTTAAACATTAAAATACTAGGAAGAAACATTTTCACTTACAGAAAATTCTAGATACCAAATTTTTAGCAAAAAAGAAAACAATTTTATATGCAATAATACATT
>NW_006408658.1:3249571-3258479 GCF_000296735.1 Chrysochloris asiatica
ACAGCACTTAACAGCAACATTATATTTTAATCTGTTATATTTCAAATATATTATAAGAATAAAGGTAAGACTCATTTGACTCATTCCTTTAGGGTGATCTTTGGTAAAATGATGAAATGGCGGATCAAGCCAATGATATATCATTTCATATAAACTGTAAGTGATATGTTTGGACTTCTGACAGAAAGAAAGTAAAGTCCCTCCATCACTGAGTCCTGAAGTCATAGAACAGAATTAAGAAAAAATGTCTGCCTTGTAGAAATGTAAGAATTAGATCCTAGATTAGGCAGCAAGGTATTTAAGTTGATTTCCATTCTTTCTCTTTCCCTGTTCTCCTCTTTCTCATTACCATTTAGAATTCTTCAGTGCATCTGTTAGCCCTTATCTGTAAACATCTAGGAGGATTTCCAGTTTCTTTCCACTAATCTCTTCTTTTGCTACTTTGATGAATCTGGGGGAGCGTCCTAGAATGTGTAATCTTCATCTATAGTTGTCCACAAGGTTGGTGGTTCAAACTCACCAGCTGTTCCTTGGAAACCATATACAGGATCTCTAATTGTTGGAGCAGACTTGATGGCACTTAACAACAACAACAAAAAGAGATATCAATATTCATTATTATAAAGTTGTGCTAAATATGATGGCATGGCATTGCCACAAGGATGGAAGAGTAGCTGAGTAAGACAACTGTGTGAATCTATAAACAGTTCCACTTATATACTGATCTTTGATTTCCAAAAAGGTGTCATGCAATAAATATTGCTACATCAGTTTGAATGAAGTCCTGGTGTGGTGCTGTGGGTTAATGCACCAGACTGCAAAGCCATTTGAACTGCAAGGTTGGCGATTCAAGCTCACCAGCTGCTCTTTGGAAACCCTACACAGGGCTGCTATGGGTCAGAATCAACTCGATGGCACTTAACAACAACAACAACACATCAGTTTGATATTCACATATAAATTTTTTTCTCTATTCTATGTGGAACAAAAATCTATTCTATGTGGAACATTAACCTAAATATAGAAAGTGGAATTAAAAAAAAAAATGTTGATGGTAACATAGGAGGTGTACTCATGCTATTATATTATGCAAAGATTTCTTCAAAAGAATACAAAAGACATTAATTTTAATGAGAAATAATAAATTGGATTTCATTTGAAGTAGATACTTGAATTCATAAGAAGACACAATTAAAAGAGTGAAAAGGTAATTCACTTGATGGGGGAAGATGCTGTACAGCTTGATAAGAAAAAACACAATTTTGAAAAACGTATGCTCTAAAAAAGAACATCTAAATGGCCAATAGCCATAAGAAAGTTAAAGATGTATGGAAGCACTTAGTTCAAAAGACTAATGAAATATGCAAAAGTCAGTCTCCACTACTCTGAGACCATAAAAACTTAGACAGAATCCAGATACCACTTCTGACTGCTCTGAAAGGGATCACAATAGAATTTCCTTAATAGAGTAGGGAGAAAAAATGTCAAACAAAATTAAAAATAATTTAAATGGCTAGGCTTATTGGTGAGATCGAGACTAGTGGAATACCTGAGACCATGGCCTTCAGATATTTTTCGGGTCTGGAAATGACCTTCCCTCATGGCGCATTTTTCAGTCAAGCTGTAACACTAGGGAGGTATGCAGACCTCAGTATAATCAACCATTTGACATCAGCATTTGCCCAAAGACAAAGTCTGGAATGAATAACCGGGAATTAATAGAAACAGGAATCATTGGAATGAAGTAGGATAAATGATATGATATTGTGGGAATTGAAATCAATGACATGAAGCAAAATGTATCTGAGCCATTTAATGGAAAACGAATTTGCTCTGTAAGCCTTCACCTAAATCACAATAAAACTTTTTTTTTTTTTAAATACACACACACTCCATCACAAACAAACACACACACTTAGAAAAAATTTATGGGGTACCGGTATGCAGTAGTTGAAATACTCATATATATAACTCGTAGAGATGGAGAAAAGTATATAATTTTGGAAAATTATTTTACACAGTCTACTAATGCTAAACATGTACACTACCTGACACCCAACATTTCTGGCCTTGAGAGTTATATTGATTGAAAATGACCTTGAAATTATACGTACAAGAATATTCATACTCGTAAAAAATCAGGTAAAATATAAATGCCCATCCAGGGTAGATAATTGAATATTATATTTCTGTGTCATGGAATACTATAGAAAGTAGCAAACTACACCAATATATGAAGCCAAGTAATAAAGTATTGCTATAGAATCATAGAAACTTTATAAAACAAAAATGTCAAAATGTGAAACCATTGTTTCTCAACATAGGTTGTGCTCTGAAGGCAATATTTCTAACTCTCCCACCCTACCCTAGATTCCTGGTGTGGGTCTATAGTATAAACATTGGACTGCTAACTGCAAGGTCAGCCGTTCAAACTTATCAGCCACTCTCAGAAACTCTATACAAGATCACTGTTAGTCAGAACTGACTCAGTGGCACCCAACAGCAACAATAATGCTACTCTGAACAATTCTGCACTCTGTCTGATTTACTTGATGTCAAACAGAAGTTTTGGCAACCTTGACAGACTCAAATAATGTTCATTTTAAAGGGTCTTTGAGTTCCAAGAAGAAAAACACTAAGCAGGAGCATTGCTGTACTGTAAAAAAAAAAATCTCTCAGCTCAATATTCCTAACTTTTTCTCAACAATGCAGATTTCAATTTTCTTAAACTTTTCTTAATAAGCCCCCACGATCATTCTATGTCCTTCAAGAATATCTATCAATATCATCTCTTTTTAATACCCCCAAACAATCACCACAACTTTCTGAACTGGCCTCTCTGCTTTGAATTTAAAGGCCCAGTAGATCCCCGCAGAAGCCTTTATTTTGAATGGACCTTCCTGTCTGGATCATGTTAGCCAACACTCATCCTTGGTTCTATTCATTCTGCAGAATCATTTTTAATAGCTCCAATGTTGGTTAAAAGACTGATGGAAAGATCAGGTCTTTGAGCTATCTTTGGCACCTATTGAGGCTAAAACTTGCTGAGATCAATTGAAGATGAGGAATAATGTGAGATCCCAATTTCAGTAGCTATTACATCACTGGTTATTTTGTGATCTTCTTCCAATTATTATTGGACTTAACCCAGTTTCTTTATTAATTGATGTTGTTTGTCTTCCCAATCTTCCTTAAAACCCTTGATCCATCTAAAATCTGTTGCTTTATGTGGAATTGCTGTTGTAGTTAAGTTATATGGGATAGTATTCTATAAACTTGTTGAGAACCATCAATGACTTAGAAAGATGTCCACTTTAGTTTCATTAAAAGTTTTATATCAGCCCCTTGATTTTCTGTTTTTTTCTCACATGACACAAAAAGTATCCTTTTTTTAAAAAAATGGCACCATGATGAGACCAAGGCAAGTGTACTACTGAGATTACTTGTATGTAGCCGTTTACTAATCACAGAAACATGTTTAAGTATATTTTGTTTGGGATAAACCAGTGCATGTAAGAATTGGAACTCTACTAGCAATAATTTTTTACTGACTCTTATACACCCACACGAGTGATTCTCAAAGGCATAATTCTGAGTGAGAGATGACTCACATAAGGTACATACTACATAATTTAATTTATCTGAAATTCATAACCTATCCAAGTTACCATAATAAAATAAGAAAAATTATGAATTTTGAGAGATAATTACTTTAGAGGTATGAAGGCCTCCTATGGATTAATGGTAATATTTGGTGTGAGTGGTGATTACATAAGTTTAGGGTATTTCTTAAAATGCGCAGGTCCCCAGGAAAATATTTTTTGTGGGACTTTACCCTATATCAATAATTATAAGCACCCAATATTAGTATTCCAGCACCATCTTGCAGCTCAGTCTTCAATGATTCCATGAAACAAATACTACACAGTTATCAAAGCACTCTGCTTTCCAGACCACCACTCTAAAATCAAAAGCACAAAAAGGACCTTGGATAACCCCATAAGTGTGAGTCCTAGAGCTCCTTGGACTGCAGAGTAGAGGAGGGGTGGAAAGTATCCACAGGATAGTACTGAAAGGGACAAACAGGGACAAGGATCCAGGGAATTTCTATCTGGGGTCACAGTGCCCTGACCAAATGTAAGTTACCCAAGCCAGATAACACTGCATTCATGAGTTAGTCCCAGCCACAAGAGGAAAAGCTCAGCAAAGGTATTCCAAAGTGCAGGATCCTGTTTGCCCAGTAATGCATAGATTTATATACTTGCAAAAAATTATCCAGTAGTATATCTAAGATTCTTTTTCTTTTCTATATATCTATCTTATTTTAATTTTGAGAAAGCAAACAAAACAAGAATAAACAAACAAAAAAAAAAACCAACCATCAGTTACTAAGTACCTATAAAGTAAGTAACAGGATGTTGTTGTTAATTGTTGTCGAGTCGATTCAGACCCATAGCGACCCTGTACAGGGAGGGTTTCCGAGGCTGTAAATCTTTACGGGAGAGGACCACCTCATCTTTCTCCCGCGGAACCGCTGGTAGTTTCAAACTTCCGACCTTGAAGTTTGCAGCCAGATTCGTAACCACTACGATACCAGAGATGTTAACACTAGCCAAATATACGCCATTGACTAAAAATATATATATATTCTAATGACTTGGATATTGATGCTCATCTGATAAGTCAGAAGTACAAGCTAAAAAAGGGCTAGATGCTAACTTTATACATAGTGAATACATGTACAGATAAGTAAGTTTCTGAGTCTCAGAGTAATTACTATCTAGAATATTACATTTGATCTTTGACAATGTAATTGACATGTGTGGGGATTCACACATTTGAGGGTGTCCTGAGATACACATTGATGTGTCTATGAATGTTACACTCTCTATACACATACACAAACAAACATCTACACACAGAGGAATCCACTTTGAATAATAGGTCACTTATGGAAAGATCTTCCTAGATGTGATAAGCCCAGAAATATTCCACACAGTGCTACATTGTCAGGAGGAAATTGCCTCAAATTATTTTCTCCTTATTTTACTTCTAGGATTTATGTGTGGTGTTGTAGGATAATCACTGCACTGCTAACCACAAGGTCTGAAGTTCAAATCCACCAGCTGCCTCACAGAAATGTTATACATGGTTGCTATAACTTTGAACTGATTTGATAGCGCTTAACAACAACAGCAGGATCTATTAGTATATCATATAATTAAAAAATCATAAAATTAAAATTTATTTTTATTTTTTTATTATATGATATTAAAAACAATTAATAAAGTAATGGAAGAATATGCCAAAAGTTTTAAAAACCTGTGCTCCTTGATGTTGATATATATATAATTTAAAATATAGTCAACAGCATTAACTATCTGTAAAAAAATATTGTTGTTAAGTGCTGTCTAGTCAATTACAATGCAAAGCAATCTTGTACAGGGCTCCTGAGAGCACTTGGTGGTTTTGAACCACAAACTTTGTATTTTGCAGTCCAGTGTTTACCTTAAAGCACCAAATCAGGAGTCGAAACATTTTATTCCACATGATCATTTCTACCAAACCTTGCTCTGTAGTGGCTGAACAGAAAAATATAATCATAAGAAACCTTATAAATATGTTGTATTCAGAAAGGTTCACAGTGAGTTTTTTCTAACAATCACATTATGTGGTTTGTAGTGGCTGTCTAGAGAAATTATGAATAGCAGTATACTAAGGTCAGGGACTTTTTGTCATTGCAAGACTCTTTAGTGGAGAAACACAGTATCGTTACTCTTGAGTAAAATTCATATTTTAGAGACAATTTGTGCTAGTCCTTTTTTAAAAAGATACTTGAAACCTTCTCCCGAATCTGCTTAGTCCTGACCCCATAGATCACAGGATTGAGGGCAGGTGGAACAACAACATACAGATTGGCCAAGAGAATGTGAATGTATCCAGGAATGTTCTTGCCAAACCGGTGGGTCATGAAGGAAAAGAGAGCAGGTATGAAGAAGACTAGGATTACACAGATGTGGGAGCCACATGTATTAAGTGCTTTGAGTCTAGCATCTCTAGAAGGAAGGCTGAACACAGCCCCAAGTATTCTCACATAGGATATGGCAATCAAAATCACGTCAACAAACACTGTAGATACAAGAATTAAACCAAATATCATGTTTACCTTTATATTAGCACAAGCTAGCCGAGCAATTCCCATATGCTCACAATATGTGTGGGGGATTATATAGTGTCCACAGAAGGGAAGTCTCAAGATAAGAAACACCAGAGGGATAATCAAAATGAAATTGACACCAAACACCACCATGAGGATAAGACCAATGGTTCTGTTAGTGAGAATCAGGCTGTACCGGAGAGGGTTACAAATGGCAACATAGCGATCAAAGGCCATGGCAACCAGCAGAACAGTCTCCATTGCAGTGAATAGATGAATAAAAAACATCTGGGTAACACAACCCCCAAAGTCAATCTCTCTTAAGTTAAACCAGAAGATGCCCAACATCTTGGGGATAGTGGCTGTGGATAGGCCCAAGTCAGTGGAGGCCAAAATTGCCAAGAAGTAAAACATGGGCTGATGAAGGCTGTTTTCATTCTTGATGACAAACAAGATTGTGGTGTTCCCCACAAGAGCAATCAAATACACAGAGCAAAAAGGGAACCCGATCCAAATGTGCATCTCTTCAAGGCCTGGAACCCCCAACAGCAAGAAAAAGGAGGGGTGGAACTTGGTGTCATTTGAGTGGTACATCTCTCTGTGTTCTTTTGTAATCTGAGATAAAACAAAAATATGCAAATGACATCAAATAAAGAAAGTACAATACATTTGTAGCAGAGGAAAATTATGAAGGAGACATATCAGTCTTTGAAGTCTGAATAAATTTAAACCTTCAAAAACATTAATATACTTCCTATAAATACAGTAAACAAATCTAAAGTTTCTGATTTTATTTCTTGATATTATTTTAGGGTGATATTTTAGGGTGATACAATGTCTACATTATTGATATTATTTTAGGGTGATACAATGTCTTCCATCAAGATCCCAGGTCTTTCAGATTTATATTCTTGGTGCACCTGTATATCATCAGGTATACAAGAGATATAAGAGATTTGAAGTAAAATAAAGCATGTCAACTAGATAATTCTGATGCTAGTATCATTTAAAATATGGCCATGAAGGTGCTCCTTGCTCCCAAAGTGATATTTAGGTAGAAACATGAATGAAATATGGGGATGATTTATTTTAATTTATTAATGAAAATTACATATGCTTCAAATATAGAACTGCATTTTAAAATTACATTCCAGAAAGAATACTCTTTCATTTCAGTGATAGTGCATATGGGAGGGCTGGTGGCTCTGCTCTGACTGCTAGCTGTAAGGTCAACAGTTCAAATCCACCAGCCACTCCACTGGAAAAAGACAAGGCTTTCTGCTCCTGTAAAGATTTATAACTTCATAGACCATTTACAGAGTCTCTATGAGTCAGAAATGACTGGAGGGCACCTAACACCGACAAGGATTTTAGGGAAATCAGTTACACTGTATCTGAGAATTCTGTAAGCACGAGTGTGAAGAGGAGTAAAGGAGGGAATCGAACTATTCATCTTTGTTATTTTCTTCTTTTTCCACACTAAGTGGCTAATATGGTTTGTTATAGCTCACTGTTTAGGAGATGCCCTGAGCTTCTAGAGAGAATTGAGTAAATGGGAAGATAAAGGAATTACTCACTTCCAAAGCCTTTTTCAAGATTTCAATTGGAATTTACTCTAAATTTCTCTCTGAGAAAAAAAGTACCTTGTATTAAAGACACCCCTTGGTTACTTTTCAGAAAACTTACATTAAGAAGAAACACAATAGGAGAATTTTTCCTTACTCAAAACATGCAAACAGCACCTACCTTATGCTTTAGTTACATGGTCTGAAACTCTCCTGTTCATAGCAGATCAGACCTGATTCTAGGGGTGTCTTGATAGGTCACTATTTCTCAGATTGCCTGGCTCAAATTGCTGATTCATTTTTTCCAGAGCCCAGCCTTAAACATTACCATCTGCCTTAGCCACTATCAGACAACTGCAATGTCTCCTCTTCTGACTTCATTCTGTGTGACTGGAAGGTTCTTCATCTTGAAAGAAAATAGTTAATCCTCCTGTGACTACATCTCTGAACCAAGGGATATTCTACTAGTTTCTTCTCTGACCTAACCCTGAGCTTTCAAAAATATATTAGATTGAGTTCCAATAACAAATTATAATTGAAATAGTATACTATGACATGTAGAAATGATTACAAATATAAAAATAATGAATATAATTAGAAAAATAACAAGTATAAAGTCAATGGTATGCATACGTAGTAATATAAAGCACTGAGTGTGAAGGCTTCAAGACTTTCTTTGACATTCCAACTGTGGGCTAAGTGAGGAGACATGTCCCTACATCACATGTATCGAGATTTCTAGAACCTTGAAAATTAAAAGAAATTCACAGAGAGCAGTAGCCGGTTATCCAATCCCCTAGCATATATTGCATTCTGAAACCAAATAGTCTAGCATCCATTCTTCTAGGCTCCCACAGCAGTGTGAGCTGGCAAAAGCAGCTCTAATCTGCTATGCCATCCTTTAAAGCTCAGATATTTCTTCTCATGTACTTTTTACTCATACCAAATAAATTAGGTTCCTATGGTACAGATGACATCAAAGACAGGCAGGTTTACCAAAGTTCACAACAGAGTGACTGATATAAAGAGGCTTGAAATCCTTCTGTATGCATGGGTTACTAAACAGAACACAGAAAATTGAGAATTCAGTGAGAAATGGGAGTATAAGACAAATGGAAGAAATAACAGAAAACTTAATAATTTGCTGTCATATATAATATGATGGGATGCATTCAACACTAAAGAC
>NW_006408658.1:3263744-3265277 GCF_000296735.1 Chrysochloris asiatica
TTTCTATTCATCATGATGTTATTTTGATCCAGTTGTGAGAATTTTTGTTTTATTTACATTTAGGTAGAATCCATACTGAAGTCTGTGGTCTTTGATCTTCAGTATTTTAAGTCCTCTTTACTTCCAACAAATAAAGTTATATTGTCAGCATACTGCAGGTTTTTAATGAGTCTCCCTCTAATTCTGATACAATATATTTCTTCATACAATATATCTTCTTGGATTATTTGCTCAGCATAGAGATTGAATAAGTATTGTTAAAGGATACAGCCCTGGCACACACCTTTCTTAATTTAAACCATTCAATGTCTCCTTGTTCTGTTCTAACAATTGTCTGTTGAATTATATACATGTTCTTCATAAACACAATTAAGTGTTCTGGAATACCTGTTCTTCACAATGTTATCCATACTTTGTCATGATCCACACAGTCAAAAACTTTGCAAAGTCAATAAAGCACACGTAAACATCTTTCTGGTATTCTCTACTTTTAGCCAAGACTCATTTGATGCTAGCAATGAAGGATACCTTTCATTCCATGTCCTCTTCACAATCCAGCTTGGATTTCCAGTATTTGCCTGCTAATGTATTGTTGTAACAGGTTTTTGAAATATCTTAAACAAAATTTTACTTGCATATATTTAAAATATTGTTAAATAATTTCTGCATTCCATTAGGTCACCTCTTTTTTGAATGGGCACACATGGATATGTAATCAGTTGACAGGTAACTGTTCTAAGTTTCTTGGCATAGATGAATTGGCATGGCCAGTACTTCGTCAGTTGGTTGAAAGATTTCAATTTGTATTCCATCACTTCCTGGGGACATTTCTTTCCTCAGTACCTTCAGTGCAGCTTGGACGGCTTCCTTCAGTACCATCACTTTGTGGTCATATACTATGTCTTGAAGTGGTTGAACCATTTCTTTTTGGTACAGTGATTCTGTGTATACCTTCTATCTTTAGATGCTTTTTGCATCAATCAATATTTTGCCCATAGAATCCTTCGGTATTTCTAGTTGTGATTTGAATTTTTCTTCCATTATTTCAGTTTGAGAAATGTTGAGCGTGTTCTTCCTTTTTGGTTTTCTAACTCTAGGCCTTTGCCTATTTCATTAAATATTTGATTTTGTCTTCTTGAGCTGCCCTTTTCAATTTTCTATTCAGATAATTTACTTTCTCATTTCTTCCATTTGTATTAGCATCTTTGTGCTGGAGAGCAAATTTCAGTCTCATCTGACATCCATTTTGTTTTTTTCTTTCTTTTTTTTTAAGTTTTTATTGTGAATTAAGTGAAAGTTTACAGGGCAGATCATCAATTTTACTTTAAACAAATCACACACCTTGTTTCATTACAATGATAAGAATTCCCTCCATGTACCATCAGATAACAGTATTTCTCTCTATTCACTTTAGCACTTTTGTTCAACGCTCAGGCATATATAATAATTTACACCACCAAAGGGCACATTCAGTAAGCCTGCCTCCTGGCCTCTAGCTATTAGTCACTCTCTTACCATGAATCTAGAGTTCTC
>NW_006408658.1:3265922-3286695 GCF_000296735.1 Chrysochloris asiatica
CCCTGTTTCCTGTCTTTTTGATGACCTTTTGTTTTCTTCCTGTATGATTTTCTCAATATCATTCCACAGCTCCTCTGATCTTCAGTCATTAGTGTCTAATATAGCAAATCTATTCTTGGGTTGGTACCTAAATTCAGGTGGGATATATTTCATGTCATATTGTGGCTCTTGGGGACTACTTTTAATTTTCTTCAGCTTAGTCTGAAATTGTATTATGAATAATTGATGGTCTATTCCACAGCTGATCTTTGGCCTTGTTTTGGCTGATGATATGAAGCTGGTCAATGATCTTCTCTCACAAATGTAGTCAATTTGATTCCTGTGTATTCCATCTGGTGATGTTGTTTAAAAAATATATTTACAATGAACAAGTCATTGGTCTTGTAAAATTCTGTAGTGCAAACTCTAGTGTCATTTCTATCACCAAGGCCATATTTTACAACTATTTGCCCTTCCTTTTTGTTTCCACCCTTTATATTTCAATCAACAGTAATTATTAATACATCTTGAATAATTGTTTGATCAATTTCAGACTGGAGATGTTGGCAGAATTCTTCAATTTCATTATTACGGACTTCAGTGGTTGGTGTGTAAATTTGAAAAATAGTGATGTTAACTGGTCTTCCTTGTAAGCATATGAATATTATCTTATCACTGACAGTATTGTACTTCAAAAAAGATCTTAAAGATCTTTTTGAAAATAAATGTGATGACATTCCTCTTGAATTTTTTGTTCCCACTGTAGTAAATTGTATGATTATCAGATTCAAAATGCCCAATACCCATCCATTTCAGCTCATTAATGGCTAGGATATCAATTTTTAATGTGTTCCATTTTATTTTTAACAACTTCCAATTTTACTAGAATCATACTTCATACATTCTGTGTTCTGATTATTAATGGATTTGTGCAGCTCTTTCTCCTCATTTTGAGTTGTGACCATCAGCAATTGAAAGTCTCAAATGCTTTACTCCATTTGTATCATGATGGTCAACCCTACTTTAAAAAGGCATCTCTTATCCAGTTTTATTTTGAGTGCCTTCCAACCTCAGGAGCTCATCTTCCAGCATCGTATCTGATAATGTTTTGCTGCTATTCATAATGTTTTCATCTTCTGGTACTATATCTGAGAATGTTTCAATGTTACTCATAAGGTTTTCAGTGACTAAACATTCAGAAGTAGTTTGCCACTCTTTATCCTAGTCTGTCTTAGTCTGAAACATCCCATGAAACCTGTCCAGCATGGGTGACCAGGTTGGTATTTAAAATATTAAAAGCATAGCATTCATCAACACAGCAGCATGCAAGGCACCATATGACAAACTGACAGATGATTGGTGTACAATGGTTATAATATTTTTATGTTAATGAGGCATATGTAATGCATGTTGCTGTTGTTAAGTGCTGTCCAGTAAGTTCCAACTCATAGCAACCCTGTATAGTGCTTTCAAGGTTTAACTCAAAATTTTGTATGTTATAGAGATTTATCCTGGGCCCACGGTATTCAATAACACTCAATAACCACATATCATATTCCCCTCACATGATTTATTTTCTTCATAACTAATGTCATTGATGTGTGCATGTGGTGTTGTAGGATAAAGTAAGAAGAAGAGGATGTCAAATGAAAGTTACCAATGAAGAAACATGCATGTTTGAAAAATAAATTTGATATCTAGGGTAATAGTATATAATATCAGAGAGAAAACCAGAGTTCATATCATGTGGTACTTGGTAAAGATTTTCTTTTCACTCTAAATAAAATGATTAAGCATTGGATCATTTGGAATTGAGGAACAATGTGATTCATTCATGTTTCAAGAGAATTATTTTAGCTGCTATTTGAGAAAATGGGGAACCAAAATTAGTTAGAAGGCAATGTAATAATGGGTTCTGATATTTGTAGTGATCATGGTGGAGATGTTGAGAATTTATCAGCTTCTGAAAATATTGAAGATAGAGTTAGTACATTTTATTAAATTATTAAATACTGAGCATAAGAGAGTAGAGTTGTTGATAATTGGTCAGCTTCTGCAAATATTGAAGATAGAGTTAGCACAATTTATGAAATGATTGAACACGAGTATAAGAGAGAGAGAAAAAAAAAAAAAGGAATAACGAATTAATCCATGATTTTGACCTGTCAGCAGAAATTTGACCTTTGACCTGGGGAATACTACATAAAAGGTAGTTTGGAAATTAGGAGTCAATTTAAAATATGTCAAGTGTTAAATCCATATTTAAATAAAGATGTGAGGTAATTAGCTCTATATGCAAGTAACACATTCTGAGGAAGATTCCATGTTGGGAATATGAAAGAGTTAAGATGGTATTTAAGGTGATGGAATTGTATGAGATCACATAGAGAGTGAGTGTATATAGAGAAAGATTTCTTTGACTAGATCTAAGGTGCTTGAAAATCAAAGAGAGGGTAGAAAAATGCACAATATGATTAACATAGTGGCCAGTGAGGTAGGAGGGTTAAAAGACCTCTAGTATCTAAGTGAAAATAGTTACTTAATAAGGATGAAGAGATCAGCTCTGCTAAACACTGCAGTTAGATGAAAAATGAAGTTTGACCATCTTCATAAAAGAATCGTTTTAGAGAAGTGTGGGAAGAAAGCCTGAGTAGGGTAGGTTTAGGAAAATTAGTGGAGAGTAAGTGTAAGCTCTGTTGTTGTCATTATTGTTAAGTGCCATCAAATCGATTCCAACTCATAGAAACTCTGTATAGAGTTTCCTAGGAGCAGCTGGTGGATTTGAACTACCTACTTTGTGGTTCAAACTGACCATTTGGTCCAGTGCTTATCCTACAGACTCTTTAAGTACTGAAAATATTGTTTTGGTATATTTTCCATATCAGTCTGGAGGAGGAAGTTAAATCAAGATTTTTTATTGCCCTTTTTGTTGTTATTTTCATTTTAATAGGAGCTATTGCAGCAATATTATCTGCTGAAGAGAATAATATGCTTGAGCAAGAGGGGAGCAATATAGGAGAGAGATACTAGTTTAATGTTTTCAAGGATTAAATGTAGTCTAGAACGTATGAAATGTGTCACACTATTGGGTGGAGTGATATGACTAATACAGGTATAATTCATTCACAGGAGCATTCGTTGTCTTCATTAGTTACTGTCAGGTCAATTTCAACTCATGATGACTCACTCACTCTATGTGTTACAAAGTAGAACTGCTCCATGGCTTTCCTTGAATGCAATCAAAATATAAGCAGATTGCTATGCATTTTCATCCACAGTACCTCTGGATGTGTTTGAACTACCAATTTTCAACCAGCAGCCAAAAGCAAAACATTTGTGTCACATAAGAACCCTTCTCAGGAGCATAGTAATTAAATATATTTGAAAGGGTCAATCAAATTTTCAATGACTGGCAAAGGAGATAGGATGTAGAGGCCAGTGATCAGATTCTCTGATTTCAGCTTGACAATGGGGGAAAACCAAGGAGTTTGGGTATATGAAGAAAGTTCAGAAAAGCCATATTTTGGGAAACTTCTTTATACATTAGGCAGAGTAGAAAAGAGATAGTCCTGAAATTACATAGCACAGTTAGCAGTGATGATTGAAGACTAGAAGATTTACCATGGATTTGACATTTTAGTCTAGTAAGCTCCCATTTTTAGCATAGCAGGTTGTTACATAGCCATTTCTGTGAAATTTTCTTTGTCATGAATTCTATTTTAGCATCCTTCCAGAGGTTAATTCTAACGAGGTCAATCATAAGGCAAATAATTGCATGAAAAGAAAGAAAGAATGAATGATGGACGGTTAGATGGAAGAATGGATTATGATATACATGATTAAGTAATTTAGTCAATGATTTCTCTAGCATGGCTGGTAATGCCACAATTATTTTTTAAGTCCAATTTAAATAGAGACTGAAAATGAATAATATGTTAAAAATAGGATTCTCAGATGTGTCCTGTGTGAAATATAGTGCATTTTTAAAGATCTAGCTCACAATAAAAAATGAGATTTTTCCAAAAAATACCTAAATCTAGATTACTTTAAAAATATTAGAAGATATGGCAACACTTGGCTCACATTACCTTGGGCAAGCAGGTGCTTGATCTGAACAGAATTTGTCCATAGAAAGGATATGCTTGCTCCATGACACCAGTCTCTTCTTCTAACCCAATGAATGCGTACATTGAAGCCAGGCCTAGATCCCTCATTGTCTTACCTGTCCTGTGTCACTAAAATGTGAGTTTAAAACATAAGTTCTATGATGAATAGCTATGTTACTTCCTTATTCTGTATTCTCACTTTTAGCAGATCTTTGCTGCCAAGAAACATTTCATAATATGCAAAGGCTTTGCATCATAATTGCAAAGGCATCAGAAAATCTATGTATTGGAATGACTTATGAGTTTAATGCCATTTCACGCATGTCTTTTACAAATTTCTTCTCAATTCTTTTCTCCCCCTAAGCAATAGCTATATTTTATGATGCATTTGTCTTAGGTAAAGACAATCTTGTCTCCAAGTAAAAACTTGATCACTCCTTCCCGAATCTGCTTGGTCTTAACTCCATAAACAATTGGGTTCATTGTAGGAGGTAGTAGCAGATAAAGATTGGCCACAATGATGTGTATGTGGTGGGGAATAATGTGTCCCCCAAAACGGTGAGTGAAAAAAGTGAAAAAGGCTGGAACATACGTGATCACAATGGCACAGATATGAGATGTACAGGTGCTAAAGGCTTTGTGACGAGCATCTGCTGATGATAAACTCACTACAGCACGCAAGATCATCGTGTAGGATACTGAGATACAGCAGATGTCAAACACACCAATTAGGAGAGCAACCATCAAACCATAAATGGCATTGACCTTGAAATTACCACAAGACACCTTAGCCACAGACATGTGGTCACAGTAGGTGTGAGGAATGACTTTGCTCTGGCAGTACGGCAGGCGCTTGGTGAGGAAGGTGAATGGCATGATGAGCATCACACTCCTCAAGAAGGCGGCAAAACCAGTCTTGGCAATCACAGGGTTAGTGAGGATGGTGGTGTAGCGTAAGGGGTAGCAGATGGCCACATAGCGGTCCAGTGCCATGAGCATGAGCACCCCAGATTCCATCCCAGTCAACATGTGTACAAAAAACATCTGGGTCAAGCAGGCATGAAAGTCAATCTTTTTGAGATTGAACCAGAATATGCACAGCATATTGGGTACAGTTGAAGTGCACAAGGTGACATCTGTGAAGGACAACAGGGCCAGGAAATAGTACATAGGTCGATGCAAAGCCTCCTCATGATTGATGAGATAAATGAGTCCACAGTTCCCCACCACAGCGATGATATACATGAAGCAGAATGGCAGGGAGATCCAGATGTGAGCAGCTTCCAGCCCAGGAATTCCATTCAAGATAAAGAATCCTGGAGTCAGGCTGGAGCTGTTGGCCCCAGACATAGGTGATCACAATGGCACAGGTATGAGATGTACAGGTGCTAAAGGCTTTGTGACAAGTGAAGAACATAGCACATTCTTTAGAAGTGGTGGCTCTCTAGACAAGACAGCAATACAAAGATCAGTAGAAAGCTTGGAAGCCAAATGTGACACAATGATTTTTATATGGCCTTATATAAGAGGAATGGTGACTAAGGCTTTGGAGTCATATAATCTGGCTTCATGAATATTCCACCTATTCTTAACTATTCTATGATATTGGCATGCTATTTACCTCTTATATTCATTTCCTCAATGTAAAGTGAGGATGAAAATTATGTTCACCTCAGCAAGTTGTCCAAATTATTCAGTAAGATAACTTACGTAAAGTCATAGAACTGTGCATAATGTACAGTGAATGCTTGATAATGATTAGAAATTGCTGTTGTTGGGACTGTTATTGCTATTATTATCATCATCTGTCTCAATATAAAGCACCCCATGAGATCAAATGAACCTTTATTAGCATGTGTAAGGAGCTGCTCAGTGATGCACTGACTCAAGTTCTACTGTAAACTTTTTAGTGGTATGATATTTTGAAGATGTTAATCAGATTGGGAGAGGGAGAGGTGAACTTTAGAATGTAAATGCTAGCTATGAGGGCTTCTGCAAAATTAAAAATTTTCTAATGTTTTAGACAGAAAAAACATAAAATTGATTCCTGCACAAAGAGCTGTTCTGTATGTTTCTACTTCTTATAACATAAGAGGGCTCCCAAACCACAAGACTGGAAGGAAGGGACCAGGATTGGAGAATATTAGGAATAGTCAGAATTCCTAATTCTGTAAAACTGGCTTGTAAACTAAAACTGGACACCCACTACAGACCACTCTCAGAATCATTCAAGATCAATATCATGTAGCTAAAAAATCAATCTGCACTCATTAAATTAGAAACAATTTCAGAACAATGTTTTATCTACCCCTCTTCTGTAAAACATTCTTCTCTACACATTTCCTCTCAGGTAGTCCTGGAGGATGCAAATGTATTCTGCTACTAGGTGAGCTTGAGTCCTAGTGTGGTGCTGTAGGATAAGCACTAGACTGCTAACCATAAGTTTTGTGACTCAAACCCACCAGCTGCTCATTGGAAACCCTTTCACAGTGTCACTGTAAATTGAAACCGACTCAATGGTATGCAACAACAATTGGCTAATCTATTAGTAAAATTTCCTTGTTTTATTTAAAAGAAAGAAAACTTAATGGCTAAGTGTCTTCTTTCTGAAAATATAATGATATCAGACTTTGATTGGACAGTCAGACTGCATCAGTTAAATATTGATTCTATTGCTAACTTAACTGGATTAGCTTGTACAAGTACCAACCTTTCTTAGTACAATTTTCATTACTTTTAAAGTGGGGACTAATAATATCACATATCACATAGAGGTGTTAGAATGGTTAGATGATAAATAATCCCTCAAATTATGCATTCATCTAGTAAGTAAACAATGGAGATTATCTGTTACATTACTTACTTAACAGATATTTATTAATACTCATTTATATGCTAAGAATCATTCCAGCTTCTAGGGATATGTTGGTGAACAAAATAGACAAAATGATCTTCACTCATGAAGCTAATATTCATTGTGTTGTTGTTGTTAGGTGCCATCAAGTTGGCACTGACTCATAGAGACCTTATGCTCAGCAGAACCAATATTCATTTTAGATTGATTTATATACTCAAGTTTGTAGTAACATTATAGGTATATGTTATATTCCTCATTTTACAGATATGAGAAATGGGAGCCCAATTAGACTTAATAGGTGACACAAATGAAAAGTTGGCAGTGGAGAACCAACATTTAAATCCATGTTTGTTTGACTTCTAAGCTGATTCTATACCTGTTGTGCTCATTCACTAATCCGGAGGAAGAGTCGCATCAATAGCTTAAACAAGTAATGATGAGACAGGAAGAAGCTAGGTTTCAAGTAGGAGAGAGCTTATTCTCAAGGAGCAAATTAAAACAAATATGTTATGTAAAAGTCTGAAACTTCTACATAGTGAGAAGCATCTGTGGAGAAAGCCAGCTATCTATTCCTGGGCTCGTTCACACAGATGCTATGACACCTGGTAGGTATGTTGACAAGTCATGGAGACCTAGTGCTTTGACATCTTCACAATGGTTGCTATGCCTGAGTCATTATTGCAGACTCTCACATTGAAAGTCTCCCTTAAAGCAAAAGCTTCTGTAATCCTTTATTCTGGGACCCACAATTGCCTAGACTCTTCTATCTCCAGTGAAGCATGAGGTAATTTAAAATGTATTTCACAATTTTAAAAACTCTGCTTACTTCCATAATCCCCCCAAAAATGAGTCTGCAATCTGGTTGGAATTAAGAAGAAATACTCAGCTTCCCATCAACTACATTTCAAACACTTGTATTTCTGGTTAGAAAAACTTTGTATTTCAGGCAAGTAAGAGTCTTAGGTAATTGCCTACACTTACCTCAGTGTTAGCAAAGATGAGGCTGTTGTGCATTGTAGCAGTAAGAGTTCTACAATAATCGGGACCCAACTTGACCTTGCATTTCTGCACTCTTTGAAGATTCTCCACACATGGGTGTTTACACCTGATTGGCTCTCCTCAACTGAATGTCCCAGAGGACTCTGGTTAGAGGAAAAACATCCATTGGGCCTTTTGAGAAAAACAATAAAAGTATCAAAGTTAGATATCTTCTTCCAGGTGTAGATTCTGACCAAGAGGTCAAAAAAATTACTTGGGTTTCATTTATATTGATTTATAAAATAATTGTCTATGTAAGTAACCAGAAAACTCCAAAAATCATTAAAATCTATGAAAATATCCAAAATATCAATGGTACCACTCATGATAGCACAAGTGTATGAACCCTTTCTCTCACTCACTCAAGAGCTAGAATCTGATTGATGGTTAGTCTTGAGTTTATTGAATAAATGAATGGATAAACAACATACACATATGCATACAAATATTTACAGGTTTATTTGTAGTTTGAGCATTGTGGCAAAATAGTTTTACATAGATTTTTGGAAATATTTTAATAGATGCTATTATATGCCTTAATATTTTACTGTAAAGGCTGATTCTGAAAGAATTGGGGAACAAAATGGAAATGCTTTTTATCATTGCTGTTGTTATGTGTCGTGGAGTCGGTTCTGACTCATAGCGACCCTGTACAGGGTTTCCAAGGCTGTAAATCTTTACGGGAGTAGAAAGCCTCATCTTTCTCCCGTGGAACAGCTGGTAGTTTTGAACTGCTGACCGTGAGGTTCGCAGCCCGATTCGTAACCACTACGCTACAGATGTTGAATTTATGAGGATTTCTCCTAAATTAGAGCAAATGTTGAAAGAACTCTAAGTAGTTACTGAAAGTGTATCACAAAACACCCCTGAAACTATAACTCTAGCATATTGTTGATGGGAGTGTAAATGGTCTGAACACTTTGCAGAACAGCGCTTTTTAGGTATACAGGCTCCAACACTATGACCAAGCAATTCCATTGCTAGGTTTTTAACAAGAGAATACTGAATGTATTTGTTGTTAAGTGCTGTTGCGTAGTTCCAACTCATAGCTACCCTCTTTAGTATTTCAGAGAGGGTAAATCATTGTGGGAGCAGAAAGCATCATCCTTCTCCTGTGGTGAATTTGAACTGCTGACCATGCTGTTAACAGCCGAAAGTGTAACCCACTACTCTAGCAGGGCTCCTAATCTAGGGTGATAGATGTCAGGAATTAAACAACCTCTTGGAAGGGTAATGGCTTATGTTGTTGTAATTAATTGCTGTTGAGCTGGTTCTGACCCATAGACACCCTGTACAGGGTTTCTGAGGAGCAGTTGGTGGATTTGAATTGTGTGGTTCACAGTCCAGTGCTGATCAAAAGCACTGCACCAGAAGTCCAATGACTTATAGGAACTAGGAAAATTCATGGAGCAATATAAATGTTCTTTATCTTGTTTTATGTGGCATTAAATAGATGTATGCAATTATCAAAACTTATTAAACTGAATTATCTTTTAAGTATTCCATTTCTAAGTATAATTAACATGTAGCAAAGTGTACACTTTTTAAATGTATATTCTATTGCATGTAAATCATCTCAGTAACGCAACAACATGAAACTATTGGTCTAAGAAAGGGCATATAAAAGTATACAATAAACATTGTTGTTGTTGTTGTTTGTTGTTAGGTGCTATCAAGTCAGTACTGACCCATTGCGACCTTATGCACAGCAGAACGAAACTGCACGATCCTGGGCCAACCTCACTACTGTTGCCATGCTTGAGTCCATCGATGCTGCCACTTTGCCAATCCATCTCGTTGGGGTCTTCCTCTTTTTCTCTGACCCTCCACCTTACCAAACATGATATCCTTCTCCAATGACTGGTCCCTCCTGACAATATGCCCAAAGTATGAGAGACCAAGTTTGGCCATCTAGGCCTCTAAGGAGCACTCTGGCTGCACTTCTTCCAAAACGGATCTATTGGTTCTTTTGGCAGCCCATGGCACTTTCAATATTCTCCTCCAACACCATAACTCAAAAGCATCAATTCTTCTACGGTCTTCCTTATTTACTGTCCAGCCGTCACATAACAATATAACAATAAACATTATACTTCATAAACTATTGAAAACATCCTATCTGAGATCAGAACAAATGGAAGATTTAGTTATTGGTTCTGTTTAATATTGTGCTGAAGTTCCATCTAGTGAACTGAAGCTCAAAATGATAAGAACTGAACACAAATAATTAAAACCATAATTATTGAAGACCATACTAATTGAATCTAAAAATTAATTGAATCTAAAGATATGTTATTAGTATTAATGTGTGAATTTAAGAATGTCACTGAAAACAGGGTCAGTAAACAAAAATAAATTTTATGAATAATCTTCAATATATGCTACAAAGTTAGATTTTATTAATGATCTCTAATATATACATCTATATAGCATAAAATAAACTTATTAATAATGTGTAATATATACTACAAAAATAAATTTTATTAATGATCTGTAATATATACTACTAGTTGAGGGCACTTAACAACAACAACAGAAATTTGGAGCATAGTTGAAAGCCTTTGCATAGTCAATAAAGCACAGGTAAACATCTTTCTGGTATTCTCTGCTTTCAGCCAAGATTCATGTGACATCAGCAATGATATCCCTTGTTCCACAGCCTTGCCTGAATGCAGCTTGATCCTCTGGCAGCTCCCTGCCAATGTACTGCTACAGCCATTTAAAAATTATCTTCAGCAAAAGAAGCAAAAACAAAACCCACTACAATCCTTTTTAAAATTATCTTCAGCAAAATTTTACTAGCATGTGATATTAATGATATTGTGTCATGATTTCCACATTCCATTGAATCATCTTTCATTAGAATGGGTACAGAAAAATCACTCGACCAGATAGCTTTCTTCTAATTTTTGTAGCTTAGATGGGTGAGCTCCTTTGGAGCTGCATCAATTTATTGAAACATTTCAATTTATATTTCATAAGTTCCTGCCTTGCATTGCATCAGTGCCTTCGGTGCTGTTTGGATTTCTTCCTTCAGTGCCATTGGCTCCTGATCATATGCTACTTTTTGAGATGGTTAAACATCAAGCAATTCTTTTTGGTACAGTGACCCTGTATATTCTTTCCATCTTCTTCTGATGTTTCCTGCATCATTTATTGTTTTGTCCATGCTGTAGTTGTAATTTTTTTCCATCAAGTTGGTTCAGACTCACAGTGGTTACCTGTATAGGGTTTCCAAGAAAAACTGGTGGATTTGAGCTGCCACCAGTTCAGTGACCAGTTCAGTACTTATCCTACAGTGCCACACTAGAATTCATTTTTTCCATAGAATCCATGAATAGAATCCATCAATATTGCAAGTTGAGGCTTTAAGTTTTCTTTAGTCCTTTCAGCTTGAGAAATAATGGGAGTGTTCTTCCCTTTTGATTTTCTAGCTCCATATCTTTGCACATTTCATTATAATACTTTACTTATGCTTCTGGAAATGTCCTTTAAATTTTTGGGTCCTGCTCTTACACTTCATCATTCTTTCCCAGTGATTTTAGCTTCTTTATGTTCAAGAACAAGTTTCATAGACTCTTCTGACATCCATTTTCATCTTTTCTTTTTTTCCTGTCATTTTAATGACCTCCTGCTATCTTCCTGTATGATGCTCTTTTTTTTTTAATACTCAGGATTTTGAAGTTTATTAGGGAACAGGTTAAATTTATGGATCAGAAATTATTCAAGATCTTTGATCAGGACAACCTCTTCTTAGCAATGCCCATAGAATACTTCTTTCTAGTCTTCAGCCTCTGGCCCCATGATCCCTCAGTTTCTACCTTGCTCAGGCATTGTATAGAGTTCTTTTGTCTCTGCTGATGTGTGACCCTAACACACCACACCAACAGTAAATCTTGGTCAGAAGGTGCTCAGTTCAAGCTCCAGGGGTCTGAAAACCTAGCTACCCTTGTGATCTGTAGAAAATGTGCCTGTCTATATTTTCCACCTCAGAAGTATTTTAGGAGGATTGTATCCCCCTTTTTGTGCATGTTGCCATCTGTTGGAGGCCTATGTTGTTGTTGTTGTTGGTAAGTACTGTCAAGTCAGTTCCAACTCACAGCAACCCTACATAGGGTTTCCAAGAAGTGGCTGGTGAGCTTGAACCATCCTGCGGTTCAAACCAACCTTGCAGTCCAGCACATTAATCCACAATGAGACCTATATAACTGCACAAATCTGAAGACATTGGCCTCAGCTCACCAGTCCCAGTACCAGAGACTCCTTTGTGACACATGTGTCTCACTAACCATATCAAAACACACATTATTGGCAAAAAAAAATCATTCCCCAGTTCATTCAAAATGCCTTCCATTTCCATTATTGAAAAAAATATGGTTTCAACCAAAATGTCAAAACCGAAAAATAATTTGTTCTTGGAAGACTTAAGAGGATTTATAATGTGTTGCTAAATCTGCACACTTTCCTGTCCTCATAATTCTTCCAACCCCCTCCCCTACAAATATAGCTATTCTCACATACTGTATATAGTGAAGTTTTCCAAATGCCTGCCTCTTCTCCAGACACATACACAGCTTCTCTTTTGCCTCCTTGGTGGAAGAGGAGTGATTTACATGAAAACCCAGGCTACAATCACAGTAAACATTTGAGTTCTCATCTGAGCATGTCTTCTGATGTCGGAGGAGTCTGACTTCTGGCTAAGGCTTCAGCCATGCTCACTGAAAACATTGTGCTACTCATGAATGAGGCTGCTGAGCTCTGAAGAGGCTTAGAACTGAAAGCCAGCCCTCACTCCTTGTATTCCATGGGGCTTCTCCCGAGTGTGTCCTCTGATGGCTGAGGACTGAATTCTGGCAAAAGCTCCTGTCACACTTACTGCAAATATATGGTTTTTCTCCCAAGTATGTCTTCTGATGGTAAAGAAGACCTGACTTTTGGGTAAAGCCTCTCTCTCATTCCTTGCATACATATATTTTCTCCCCTGAGTGTGTCCTCTGGTGTATAACCAAGACTGGTCTGCATTTGAAGTCTCACACACACTCCTTACACTCACAGAGCCTGTCCTCTATGTGTATCCTATGTTAGTTAGGGAGACCTGACTTCTGGGTAAAAGTTTGGCCACACTCACTATAAAGATAGGGCTTCTCCCCTGAGTACATCCTCTGGTGCCTAGGAAGAACTGAATTCCAAGTAAAACCTTTCCAATATTCCTTACACAAATGAAGTTTATCTTCTAAGTGTGTCCTTTGGTCCTTAAGGAGACCTGACTTCTTTCTGGGTAAAGTTTCACCCACATTCCTTGCACAAATGTGGCTTCTCCCTTAAGTGTACCTTCCGGTGATCAATGAAGACTGATCTCCATTTGAAGTTACGCCCACACTACTTGCACTCACAGAGCCTGTCTTCTGAGTGTGTCCTCTGGTGGTAAAGGAGACCTGACTTCAGGCTAAAGGCTCGGCCACACTCACTACACACATAGGGCTTCTCCCCTGAGTGTGTCGTCTGGGGCACAAGGAGACTTGACTTCTGGGTAAAGCCTCACCCACATTCCTTGCACACGTGTGTTTTTTCCTCTGAGTGTATGCTCTGGTGCTTAAGGAAAATTCTTCTCCACTGAAAGCTTTGGCCACACTTAGTGCAAACAGACAATCTCTCCCCTGAGTGAATTCTGGTGCTGAAGGAAGGCAAATTTCCCACTCATTACATACAAATGGCTTCTCACCTAGTGTGCCCTCTGGTGTCTCATGAGACCTGATTTTTGACTAAAGCCTTGTCCACATTGTTTGTACACATGTGTTTTTCCCCCAAATGTGTCCTCTGGTGTTTAAGGAGACTTGGCTTGTGGGTAAAGGCTCGGCCACACTCATGGGCTTCTCGTGGAAGAGGCATGTCTTGTTTGTGATAAAGTTTAACTTCAGGCCATAGTCTGTTCCACCCTCTCTGGAGCTAACTGTTTCAAATCTTGAAGTTTTTAATTCCTTCAATGCTTTATCAGTTTCCACAGATGTCACACTTTGGGTTGAGTTGGGCTCTATTCCTACCCCTGTGTGGCTTTCTCTAGGGCTGGTTGGCTGTCTTTGGAGTGTGCTGGAAAATGCCCTTAAAGTTTCTCTCTCCCCTGTCTTCTTATCCATGGATTTGGAGATGTCTACTGGCTCCTGACCATCTGTGTTTTCACTCCAGCAGCTCTGATCACAATCCTGCTGCTCTAGCTGCTTCCGATGCCCTGGGCTAGCACCCCCTGAGTGGGAGGGTTATTCTGCACATAAGCTTGGGAAGTACTGAAGCACATGTTGCTTAGGAATTGCTGACAGGAGAAAGCCAGAAGGCAGGAGGAACATGGGTGGCTTTCTGGCTCTGGTTCCAATGACAGCAGATTCCTATCAATCTCCAGCATGACTTCTCTGTACATGTTCTGCTGTTCAGAGTTCAGGCTCTTCCATTCATTCAGCCTTCATGAAGACTGTGGTGACATCCTCAATTGTAACTGGCTCCAGTATTTTGTGCTTACTTTTCTCCTCTTGGTGCCATTTAGTAACCTTAGAAGACACACCTTTTATCTTATTTGTTGGGGTCCATTTCTTCATGGTCTCCATATCTCCTGTTCTTTGAAGCCAAACTCTTTCCCCAGTCCCTGGGCAGAAGGATCAGGCAGAGGAATGGCCCCAGAGTCAACCCATAGACTGCCTTGAAATTCCATCACAGCATCATTAGAAAGGAAGTTCATCTTCAAATGGGGTGATTTCTTGACACCTCAATTATGAAGACCCCCTTTTTTTTTTTCACGCATCCAGGACCTGCACGGCCTGGGGTTGTCATTGGCATCACAAAAGTAAGCAACTCTTGGGCTATGATGTAGTGAAATTACCAGACAGCAGTCATTATGGCGACACCTTCGCTGTTCTTTCTTCTTAAAATACCTACTCATCACCCAGCAGTGGTTCATTGCAGGTCTTCATTTGGCCAGTCTGCCTTACAGACTACCCACCATTGGAGTCTGTATGATGTTGAGTGCCGTTGAGTTGGTTCCAACCCATAGTGATTCTGCATAGGGTTTCTGAGGAGCGGCTGGTGAGCTTGAACAGCCGACTTTGAATCCAGTGTGTTAACCCACAGTGTCACACCAGGATGTTCTTGATGTCATACCATGACTCCTCTATTCTTTGGTCATTAGTGTCAAATGAATCAAATCTGCTATTCAGATGGTCTCTAAATTTAGATGGGATATACTCAAGGTCATATTTTGACTATCATGGACTTGTTTTAATTTTCTTCAGTTTCACCTTGAAGTTGCATATGAGTAATTGATCCTCTGTTCCGTACTCTCCTCCTAACCTTTTTTAAACTAATGATGTTGAGCTTCGTTACTGTCTCTTGGCACAGATGCAATTAGTTTGATTCTGTGTATTCCATATGGTGTGGTCCCTGTGTTTAGTCACTGTTTATTTTGTTGAAAAAAGTATTTGCAATGAATAAGACATTGGCCTTGCAACATTCTATCAGATGATCTCCAACATTATTTCTATCACCAAGGCCATATTTTCCAATTACTTACCCTTCCTCTTTTTTTTTTTTTCCAACTTCTGCATTTCAATCATTAGTATTTATCAATCCATCTTGATGGAAAGTTGGATCAATTTCAGACTGAAGATATTGGTAGAATTCTTTAATCTCATCATCTTTGGCTCCAGTGGTTGATATGCAAATTTCAATAATAGTAGTATGAACTAGTCATTCTTATAGGCGTATGGATGTTACCCTATAACTGACAGCATTGTACTTCAAGATAGATCTTGAAATGTTCTTTTTGATAATAAGGGTGATGTCATTATTCTTTAGTTTGTGGTCCCTGGCATAGTAAACCATAAGATCGTTCTGTTCAAAATAGCCAGTTCACTAATGTCTAAGATATAGATCTTTATGCATTGTTTCATTTTTATGATTTATTTTTCTAGATTCATACTCCACATAGTCCATGAAAATTTATGTTATTAATGTATATTTACAGCTGTTTCTACTCATTTTCAACTGTGGTCAATCAACAAATGAATGTCCCAAAAGCTTTGCTCCATTTACATCATTTAAGTCACCTCTACTTCAAAGCATCAGCTCTTCTCTGTTACATTTTGAGTGTCTTTCGACTTGAGTGACTCATCTTCTGGCATTATGTCAGACAATGTTTTGCTTCTATTAATAATGTTTCGCAATAGTTAAATTTTCAGAAGTGATTCTGCCTTTTCTTTCTAGTCTGTCTTAATCTGGAAACCACTGAAATCTGGCCACCATGGGTGCCCCTGCTGGTATTTAAAACACCAATAGAATAGCTTCCAGCATCACAGCCACAAATAAATCACCACAGTATGACAAACTGACAGATGAGTTGGGGTCTTTATATATATATATATATACTTTTTATTGTGAATTGAGTGAAGCTTTATAGTACAGAGCATCAGTTTTTAGTTCAACAAATCATATAATTTGCTTCCTTACAATAATTTCAATCACCTCCATGTACATCTATTTACTTTAACTCCTGCATTCATCCCTGTGTCTCCCACCACCCTCATCTTTTCTATGTTAATCTCCCTCTTGTTACCAACTGTTATTAACTGTCCCATCTTCCAGGTTACCATGTTACAACTTGTTATTAACTGTCCCATCTCCCAGGTTACCATGTATCTACCCTCAGTTGTTGTTGTTGTTGTTGTTGTTGTTGAGTGCAGTCAAGTTGATTCTGACTCATAGTGGGCCAGAGGAGCAGTTTGTGAGTTTGAACCACCTTCTAGCCCATGAATAATTCTGCCTGCCCCCACCCTGGATCCACCATAGAATGTTTATTTTATCAAGTAGAGCTTTTCTTAACTATTTCTATATAATATTTGTCCTATTGTAATTGACTAATTTCACTTAGTATAATATCCTCTAGGTTTATTCATGTTGTGAGGTATTTCCCAAATTCATCAATAATTTCCAGCATTGTGTAGTATTCCACTGTGTGTAAGTACGAAAGTTTGTTCAAACATTCTACTGTTGATGAGCTTTTTTAGTCTGTCTCCATCTTTATAATGTGTCTCTTATAGACAGTATACTGGAAGACCTTGTTTTCTTATCCATTTGCTACTCTTTCTCTTGACTAGTAAATTTAATCCACTTACATTCAGTGTAATCACTGATAGGTATGAATTGATTGCTGTCATTTTGCAGTGTTTTTTTTTTTTTTTTTTATGGTGCTGCTGGGGGTTTTTGTTCCATATAGTTTTCTGTTCAGAGTTCATTTTGTTTGTGGGCTTCCTTTTCTTTTCTGTTGTGTTAATGCTTACTGAACCTTTCTGATTTTCCTTTTTTTTTTTTCGATGTAAAGCTATATTAATTTTCTTTGAAGGTATCCTGTAATTTATTAACTCTTCCTTCATTTAAAACAGTCAATATTATCTTGAAATCTACTTGACTTTCTTACCTTTGGAAGTTTTGTACTACACTATTCCCTCTTTTTGCTTTGTCATTGACTTAATTATAAATTATATCTCTGGTTCCCTATTTTCAGTCTTAAAGGTTTATTTTACTTTAAACACTTCTATATCTGGATTGAGTTCTGGCTGACATTGTCATGTATTTCATTCTCAGGTTGCCATCTGCTATTGTTGGTTTTCAGTATAAAAATGATGCTTTCGTATTTTTTGTAGTCTTGTTAACTACAAATTCCTTTAATTTCTGTTTATCTTGAAATATTCTAATTTCACTGTTGTATTTGAGGGACAGATTTGTGGGTATGATTCATGGTTGGCATTTCTTTTTTTCTTTCTTTCAGAGTCTTGCATATATCATCTCATTGCCTTCTTACTTGCATGCTTTTTCACTAAGAAATTAGAGCTTAGTCTTATTGGTTCTCTGTTGTAGGTAACTTTTCACCTTTTCGAGTCACTCTCAGGATTCTTTACTTGTCTTTGGTTTTGGAAAGTTTGGCTATGATATGTCTTGGTGATTTTATTTTGGGATCTATCCTTTTGGGGTTTGTTCAATTTCTTCTATGCTTATCTTTTTTCATGGTGTTTGGGAAGTTTTCTTCCAACAACTCTTCTACAATTTTCTTTGTTCTTTTTATTGTCTCTTCTTGTTCTAGACTTCTGATCACCTGTAATTTACTGCTCTTTGTGGTATCCCACATAACTTTTAGAATTTCTTTGGATTTTTTTCTTCCTTTTTATAATTGTTCTTCTAGCAAACTAGTATTGAGAGATTTATCTTCAAGATCACTAGTTTGGGCTTGCATTGCTTCCAATCTAGTCCATTGCCCTTTCTATGTATTGCTCATTTCTGAAATTTTAATATTAATCTCCTGGATTTCTTATGGCAGGTTTTGTATTGTTTAAAAATTTGCACTTATTTTGTCTGTTAGTTCTTTTAGTATTTTCCTGAATTCTTCTAAAGTTGCTTCTGTGTCTTCCTTGCTTTCCTCAATCTCTGTTCATCCTTTGAATGTACATAAATATCATTTTTTGGAATTCTTTTTGAGGTAGTTACATTACCTTTTTTTTCCTCAGAAATATTTTCTGGCTCTGTAGTTTGGTCATTTGTTTGAGTTTCTTCATGTAAGCTGAAATTTCCTATTGTGTTCAGGACATTGTGTTGTTGTGGTGTTTGTATTTAATTAATGCTTATATGCTGATATAGAGAGTCCTGGTAGCTTAGTGGGTTACAAGCTGGATTGGAGCCACAGGGTCAGTAATTCAAATCTACCAGGCACTCTGCAGGAGAAAGATGAGGCCTTCTGCTCCTGTTAAGATTTACAGCTTTAGAAACTCTACACAGGGTTGCTGTGAGTCTGGACCAACTGCACAGCATACTACCACCACTGACACCATGTTGATGTACTCTTACGCTCCCACAAACTGACTCCTGTGTATATAGTTAGAGAATAAAAGTATGTGCCTCATTCTTTGTTCACCATCTGTGCATGTCATTTTAGTGTGGGTTTGGCTGGTGTTGGCTACTGTCTAACATTGTTCAGGTGGTATAAGAGCTGGCAATGGCTCTTGTCCAGTGGGTGGAGTTGCCGAGGGCATTACTGTGGCTGGGCTGTATGGGCACTGCTTTTATCTGCTGTCAGGTGGGAAAGAGGAGAACCATCCCACCCCAACACACACACACACACAAGAAAACAAAGCAGAATAAGCAATCAACAAATAAAAGAGAAAATAATAAATTAACACAGGCAGCAATCAGATAAAAAAGAATTCAATAACAAAAAATAGAAAATAGGGACAGGAAATTGGAGCTAGAGAAGAGAAAAATAAAAAGAAGAAGAAAAAAAAACACTTAGAAAAACAAGGGAAAGGGAAGATGAAAAGAGAGTAAAGAGTAGTGAAGAAAGATTAAAAACGGGGAAAAGAGGGGAAATGAGAAACAGAAGAAAAAAAGGAAAAACAAAATCAGAGTTGGAAAAGATTAAATTCAAGGGAATGTAAAGAAAAAATAAATAAACAAAAATAACAAAATGGCAAAGGGAAGCAAAAAACAGAAACAAACAAACAAACAAACAAAAAACAGTGCAGCAGCTGGACCCAGAGAGGAGAAAACTCTAGAGGGCTCCTGCAAGCCGAGAAGCTTACAGGGTGGGTGGAGGAGGAATGTAACAGCACAATTCCTGGCCCTGGACAGAGTTCCTAGAGGCCTTCATGTTATCTATGTTCAGGGCACTCAACCAGGAAGTAGTTGGTGGAGGCCTTGCCATTGCTGGTTTCAGTGTCCATTAGGACCACAGGGCACCTGAGGGTAGGGTGGCTGGTTATGAGGGTTTCTTCTGCACTAAAGCTGGTCTGGTGACTTGGTGGGTTCTGTAGGTCTGGAGCCAAGCCTTCCTGAATCCAGGCATCAAAGCAGTGCAGCCAGTCCCCACCTCCCAATGCATGGCTCACAACCATGTGATTCCAAACTCCCAGAGAGCAGAGTCTGTGCTAGGGTGGATGAGGGTGGCAGCTGGCTACACTCCTGGTCGACTGGGGAACATGGAGAAAAATAAGGAATCACATCTTTCTGGTAACCTGTATAAATCTGCTCCTTCAGGCCACATTCTGTTGCCAAAGTGTCTCACAAAAATTCAAGATGGTCAAGCTGTGTTTGGCTGGCCATTGGTCAGTTAGTCTCCTTCAGCCTCTTCTACCAGCAAGCACTCAATCCACTCCAATAGTCCTTTCTCTGAAGTTCAGAGTTCAAGGATTTTCATCCCTGTCTGTTTCATTTGGTCTCTTTGTTGTGGAGGGTCCATGCAGTGCATCTGCCTCTACCATCTTGGTGGAAGACCTCTGAATGGGATCTTTATAAGTACTGTTTTTCTCTATGAGTTTAATGTTTATTTTTAGAATTTTAAGATTCTTTTCTTGCTTTTAGTTTTGTTCTCTATAGTTTCAAACATATTTAACCAGTATTTCTATGTGTTTGGGGATGAATGGGAGTATACCTTACTGTTTATGTTCAAACAGCCTATCTGATTGTTGTTGTTGTTGTTAAGTACTGTTGAATCAATTCCTATTACAGCACAAGTGTATAGGGTTTCCAAGTTGCAGCTGGTATAGGGTTTCCAAGTTGCAGTTGCTGACCTTGTGGCTTGCAGTCCAGTGCCTATCCTACAGTGCTACAGCAGCCCCACCCAAAATAACCCCACTCACTCCCAAACAACTAGAAGTACTGGTTAAATATATTTAGGCGCCTACTTAAGTTTTTGGTGTGGCACTGTAGGATAAGCAATGGGCTGCTGATCACAGGTTGGCAATTTGAACCCACCAGCCACTCCTCA
>NW_006408658.1:3286795-3321916 GCF_000296735.1 Chrysochloris asiatica
TTGCAGTCCAGTGCCCATCCTACAGTGCTACAGCAGCCCCACCCAAAATAACTCCACTCACTCCCAAACAACTAGCAGTACTGGTTAAATATATTTAGGCACCTACTTAAGTTTTTGGTGTGGCACTGTAGGATAAGCAATGGGCTGCTGATCACAGGTTGGCAATTTGAACCCACCAGCCACTCCTCAGAACCCTATACAGAGTCTCTATGAGTCAGAACCAACTCGATGGCACTTCAGAATCACAACGATAACTTAGAATCCCTGGGTGATGCAAACAGATAAGCACTTAGCCATGAAGTGAAACACTGGTTGTTTGGGTCCACCCATAAGCAAATTAAAGAAAGACCCTACAATTTACTTCAAACAATCAACCATTGAAAGCCCTATGAAGCACAGTTCTCCTCTGACTTACAGAAGGATTACCAGGAGTCTAGATTGACTCAGCAACACCTGGAAAATGATACTCTAAATTGTAGTAGCACTTTAGTCACAACATAATCTCAGGAAATTCTACATAGCTTATTGTCTTCAGTGTTTCCAGTAGAAATTTTTTTTTTTTTTCTAATTACTTTCAATGATTTACTTACATGTTTTTTAGATATTTTTACATACTACTATTTGCTTTTTTCTCTTTGCTTGCTTTTCACCTAGACCAGGAGGATTGATAGCACTTATTGTGTGCCAGGTTCTATATATTTTACTTTTTCTTTTTTAATGTCTTCCTAGTCACCCAACTTAATAAGCCTCTACCCTCTAGCCAGTGAATGATTCTGTTTTTCCATTTTGACCATCATAGACTGTTTCTTTTATCATGAAAACCTTTTCTTGATTTTTTATAATAGTTATTATTGTTGCTGCAGAGTCAATTCTGACTCATATGACTCTGTATAGGGTTTCTGAGGAGTGCTTGATGGGTTTGGGATGCCGATATTTTGTCTAGCAGTCCAGTGCTTCTCCTACACCACAATATCAGGACTCCTTTTACAATAGTGGCATCATACAATATTTGTGTGCTTACATATTTTTAATACATATATAAACTCTCACTTATGTATGTGAGATTTAGATCAGCACTAAAGTTCACAAAACTCAGTTAATATTAACCCAGAATAAAATTTAATTAATTCTATAGAAAAATACAAGGAAGAAAAATCAGAATGCACAGTATTCAGCCTAAGTAGGGATTCAGCAATCATCCAAATGCAGTTTCTTAGCTGCTTCACTTTTTGCTGTCTAGGTACAAGGCCTGGTTACAAGACACAAGCCCAATGTTTGTCATGACTTGGACATATTATAAATTATCTTTATTTTTCATTATAGGGAGAAAAAAACAATACAACTTAGAAAGACACAAGATAGTTTACGTAACTAAACCAAGCTGAACAAAGATGTGCAATGAAATGAATAGTGGTGGTCAATGGAATCACTAAAACACATTTCAAGACTTCTCCCACTAACTATAAGATGTTTTTTAAATTATGATGACTTTCCACCAATAATAGGTTTACAAGGGATCAAGATCTCTTTTATTTTTTTCCAATGTACATGACATTGAAGATTTGAAATACATAGGAGTCTAAGAAATACAGTTGCTTTCAAACAACCTAGTAATTACACTGATGTAGGAGTCCTTTTTTAAAAGAGAAGCCCTCTAATTCAGGAAGCATTATTTAATTGTATTTTTATCATTAATAGGTTGCTGCAAAAATTAATATATCAAATATTCAGTGAATTTCACTTTCTGCAATGCCATACCGTTGGTCTAATTTTACATTCAGGAAATTTCTCTAAAGCATTCTTTGTCTTTCCGTGTATTTTGATATTAACTTATGAGTCTATTTCATAGCTAAGATATCTTTCTCCCTAAGGAATAATTTGATAACTCCTTCCCGGATCTGCTTAGTCTTGACTCCATAAACAATGGGGTTCAAGGTAGGAGGCAACATCAAGTAAAGATTGGCAATAATGATATGGACATGGTGGGGAATGCTTTTCCCCCCAAAACGGTGAGTAAAAATAGTGAATAAGGCTGGAACATATGTGATGACAATAGCACATATGTGGGAAGTACAGGTGCTGAAGGCCTTATGACGAGCATCTGCTGACGATAAACTCACCACTGCTCGCAAGATCATTGTGTAAGATACTGAGATGCAAAACATGTCAAAGCCTCCAATCAGGAGAGCTGCCAAGAGACCATAAATAGCATTGATCTTGAAATTGCCACAGGATAACTTGGCCACAGACATGTGGTCACAGTAGGTGTGAGGAATGACTTTGCCCTGGCAGTACGGCAGACGCTTGGTGAGGAAGGTGAATGGCATGATGAGCATCACACTCCTCAAGAAGGTGGCAAAACCAGCCTTGGCAATCACAGGGTTGGTGAGGATGATGGCATAGCGTAAGGGGTAGCAGATGGCCACGTAGCGGTCCAGCGCCATGAGCATGAGCACCCCAGATTCCATCGCAGTCAACATGTGTACAAAAAACATCTGGAAGAGGCAGGCATTAAATTTAATCTCCTTGAGGTTAAACCAGAATATGCACAGCATATTGGGTACAGTGGTGGAGCACAAGGTGACATCTGTGAAAGCCAACAGGGCCAAGAAATAGTACATGGGCCGATGCAGTGCCTCCTCATGGCCAATGAGGTAGATGAGCCCACAGTTCCCCACCACAGCGATGATGTACATGAAGAAGAATGGAAGAGAGATCCAGATGTGAGCAGTTTCCAGCCCAGGAACACCATTCAAGATAAAGAACCCTGGGGTCAGGCTGGAGCTGTTGGCCCCAGACATAATGACCCATTAAAGGGCAATTTACATTCTTTAACAGCAATTGCTTTCTGCATAGAAAGGAGAAAGAGAGAAAAATGTAGATGCCAGATAAGAAGGAATTGTTCAGACCGTAAGACTCATAAATGTCAAGAACTATGATCTTGTTTTGAAAACCGGATTTTTGTTTGCAGCTCTGACACTAATGTCTTTGGTCTATAATGTCTAAAATTAAGTAAGCAGTTCAGCTTTACACCATGATACTCATTGTCCTATTTTATACTTTGTCTAGGTAACTGCCTCACTTTCTACACTGATATTCAGAGTTCCTCCTACACTCACCACATCACAATAACAACACATGATGGGTTGCAAGTGTCTTTTTCATTCCCATAAATCATCTTTATTCTCTCCTCAGATTTTCCCCAAATGCTGTGTACATGAGTCCTGTCCCTAAATTCACATGGCTAATTAGAGTATAACCCAAATATGACCAGTTCAGATCAGCAGTTTAACATTATACTTTTAACGTAAAAATTAAGTGTTGCCAATAATGTCTTAGATAGCTTGCTCAAGATCATATATGGTAGATACTCAATGAAAATAAGGGATGATTGATTTAGTCAAGATCAGGTATGTTTAGTAGTCAAATTCTATTTATCTGATGTCAATATCATGCTTTTCAAACTATGTGACATTGCTTAGGAAATTCTTGACAAGGAAAAAAAATACGTTTCTATATTAGTTCTGTGAAATGTTAGTAAATATTTAAAATGTTGGGTCTAGTCAGATACAACATCGTTTCCTTCTGGTTTTCCCACCTTGTACATTTTTTAATTTCTCGAACCATCCTCAATGAACTCAAGCATACCAATGATCATGAAGATAGCTGAAGCCCTGCCAACATTTTCTATTGGTCTATATAGGTCATTATAAGTCAGAGCAGACTTGATGGCAACTAACCACAGCGCATGCTCAATATTAACATTACAGCCAGAGAGCCATTGAAGGACCTAAGTAATACTGATTGCCTTTTCTTATTTAATTTAAATAATATGCCTTTTGTCATAATTGAACAAATGATCAGTATAACAGATACACCATATCTTTTCACAGGTCTTTCTTGCTGAGGAAGTAGAAAGCTGTGAGCGGTATTTTAAATGTACATATTCAGGAGTAGCAAACATTCCAAATGACTAAATTCATATTAATTCAATTATCTACTCATTTATATATCTTACTAAACATCTACAGTGTATGGTCTTGAGCAAGTTAGATAAAGCATTATTGGCAAATTTTATATGGGATATTAAATTTTGTCATCATGTTTAAGGTAAAACTAAAATAAATTTTCTGCTGCTGTTAAAACTAGAAAGTGAACCGACTAATGATCACTAGTTCAAACAGAGTGATTCTTTAGTTACTCGTGTGGTTTTAGTGATAAGACTCACGTTTTGTAAGGAAAATTGAAGATTCAATTGGTTAAAATATTTGTTACTTGACCAAAGAAAATGACACGATGAACATATCTAATATAACTGAACTATACATAAGATTATTGAACTGGAAAATGTTTTGTTACTTACATATTTACTGCCACAATCAAAAAATTAGCAAGAAAATGGTCCTTAAGCTCTGGAAGAGTCCATGTAGCTCTGAACTCAATGCCAAACACCTCCACCAACAAGCAGAACTAAATGGACACTTTGTGATAGCATGAATCACATGGATGTGAAACCACATGACATATAGTCCTCAACCTAAATATTCAGGAAATTGGTTCTGGATTTGTGGCTCATCCCCTACCCAGAGTACACAGCATCTGCTATGGAACTTCAGGTTTAGAGTTGGATGCTCTCTGGTTCCAAATCTGTTCAATCTCAAGAAAACAACCCCTTCTTATCAGGGAAATCTTATAATCCCTCTCCTTAAATATCACTACATGGAAAAACAATTCTTTCATAGTTTTATAACAGAGAAAATTGGTGATCAAAATTCCCAGTGTCCCTAAACTTTTATTTGTATTCCATGTTGAAATTAGGTGAGGTCAATGGAAAACGGACTAGGTATAGTCAGAGCCATCCTGATAGAAAAGGAGTCAATACCTGTTTAGAAGGAAATGAGAAATAAATTGCCTTTTGCTAACTTGGTTTCTTGTTAACTGTCCCCATATTCTAAGATGTGGTATTCTTAGCCAGCAATTTGCATTTTCCTAAAATAGCTATTTTTTGCAAATTGCCGAAACTCACCTCAGTACTAGGCACAGTTAAAACCTTATGCATGGCTGAGAAGCCTTAGGAGTTCTTCTGAATCTGAGTTGACATCTTCTTACATAAGGTTTCTAGTTTCCTTGGGGAATCACTAGCAAGATTTCTCAGGCTTATTACTTACTTCTCAATTAAAAACCTCAGTGGGATCTGTTATAAAGGAAATTAATTTTGAGCTTGATGGTAACAGATCTGTGTTGAGAAACTTTTGAGTACCAAAACAAAAATTAAATAAAAATCTAATGCATTTTGCCAAGAGGAAAACATAGCCAAAAAGCCTAGTGATAATGAATATACTTTTTAAATGATTTTGACTAACAATAGAAATGCATCTTCAATATAGAAAATCTGGAAACAATAGGAAAGTATAAGAATTGGAAACACCACTTGTAATCCCAATACAGAGGAATAATCATAGTTAAAGACATTGTTGTGTATTTTATTCATTTATTTTGTAATTATTGTGGGCTAGGTGCTGGGCTGCTGATAACAAGGCTGTTTAAAACCAATAACCGCCCCTCAGGTGAAAGATGAGTTGGTCGACTTCTATGAAGATTTGAAGTCTCTGAAACCCTATATAGAGCCTTCAGGAGTCAGAACTGACAAAATAACAGTGGGTTTGCTTTGGGGTTTTATGTATAATCTAAAAAAAAAAAAAAAAAACAAATTTCAAAGCATATGGAGTTTTGTACTCTCTTACTTTCTCCACATTTTGTAAACATTTTTTTTCCATACAATTACATGTTGTTGTTTTAGGTACCCTCACATTGGTTCAGACTCATAGAGACCCTGTATAGCATTTATGAGGAGCGGCTGGTGAATTTGAACCACCGACCTTGTAGTTCAAAGCAACCTTTCCATCCAGTGCTTATCCTATAGTGTCACCATTATAAGAAGGAACTTTAATTTTGTAGAAAACAGAATTAAAAAATTGAAATAAAAACTTTATTTTTCAGTGTAACTCCATTAGGGTCAAGGCACTTTTGGAAGCAACAAATGACTGATAACAAACATTACTTCCCAAAGTGCCTTGGAAATTTAACCATGTCAATGGAAACTTACATGGCTGCCCTTTAAAGTTTTTTTTTTTTTCACATTAGAAAACAAAACAAAACAAAAGCTAGAAGTAACCAAATGAGAACTGTAAGGTGAATGCCTAATCATTTCCCATTGAAACTCTCACAAAATTGCCTTGTTAGATGAGAGTAGAATAGTCCTGGTAGAGAAGGGGAAGCTCTCCGAGGAGGCATTTTTCTGCTAAAGCTTTGATCAACTTACTTAAAACACTTTTGTGATAAGTAGATGCTATGTGGCACTGTGGGATAAAGCACTGGACCCCAAGGTTGTTTTGAATCACAAGGGTGAAGGTTCAAACTCACCAGCTGCTCCTTGGAAACTATGTAGGATTGCTATGAGTCAGAATACTCAAGGGCACTTAACAACAATATAGATCTTTGTTCTCCCAGGTGGTTAACAAGCAAAATGCTTTGAGCATCTTCAAAAAACTGTTGCCATGACCTGTGCTCTTGACTAATTCAATTTTTTGATCAAAATTAGATTTTCATTTTTCGTATACATTGCTTTGATTGTGCTTTGTCTTCAGTTTCATGCTGGTAAAGCCATGTTTCATCATATTACAATCCTTCAAGAAATACTTCAGGATCTTGATCCCAATTGCCCACAGCTGATCTGGGCAGAATAGTTTGCGTGCCTTTGAATGGAAAATACCAATTGAGATGTCTATGGTATTGGATATTACTTCTGCTGTTAATCATCAGTCCTCTTCAACTAGGGCATGGACAAGATTACTTTTTCCTCACAAATTGATGCGGATGTGCTAACACTGTATGTTTCATCTTCAACATTCTGTCATTCTTCTTCTTTTTTTTTTACAGTAATACAAACACAAGTTTAATCTAATTTAAAATAGAATTTTACAAAAATTAAATTACCTAAAATTAAGTCCATCATTGTACTTAAATATCTGGTTCCACTTCCTAGGTTAAGAAAAGACAATCCTGGTTTCAATGCTTCCATAACTTCAGAATAAATGCAAGGTGTGGACAAGCGGATGTTTCCATGGACCAAGTCTTTGTAAGCATTGTCTCTGTTGCCTTCCAAATAGTTATCTCCATGGTCAATAGCTCTGAAGGCTTGCTCTACTCTTTCAGTGTGGATATACAGAGCTTCTTTTAAGTTACCAATTAAGTCATCATTATCTTCTCCAGCACTCACAGCTCCTCCCATGATAGTATTAAAATCAAATCATAAATGAAAAAATAAAATTAGCAGAAATGGCTTCAACAATGATGTGGCTTGTTTTCCTCTTATTATTGCACTTGATTTCCAAAAATACATTAATCCTGTGAAATGAAGAAGCTAAATTATACGATGCTTAAGGTTCCCCAGAGCCCTCATTCCCTGTTACTGCAGCATCAGTGAAGCCTGCGTTTGCATAAAGCCCAGGGTGTCACCAGACATGACTGGTCATTCTCCAGCATGCTGTTACGTTGGTCACGTCTTTTACTTCCCACTCCTGTCATTTTCTTTTTGAATCTGCCGGGCTCAGCGGCCCGGAGCTGACAACTTGGCGAGACCAAACAGCAAGACCAAGTGGGGGAGCAGACACACCATGGAAAACCGCCACAGGAACCTCTATGCCAGTGGTTCAAGGAGCTGTGGTTCTAGTTGTTGTTGTTGTAAGTGCCGTCAAGTCAATTCTGACCCAGAGCGACCCTGTATAGGGTTTCCAAGGAGCAGCTGGTGATCTTGAACCACCAACTCGGCAGTTTAAACGACTTTGCAGTCTGACACATTAGACCACAGCGCCACAGCAACGTAGTGGATTATTCTGTCATTGCTTCTTAAAGTGAGTTATACATTGGTAAACTGCTGCTGTCTTTGAGGCACTGTCCCTATTAACTTTTCATAAAACATCAGGGATATCACCATTCTTCTATTCAAGCTTCACCATAAATTCGATGTTTATTCCTACTTCACTTTTAGCAGAATTTATATTGCTCTGGTAGAGGGTTTTTTCCAAGTAAATTTTTTATCCTTCCTAGTGTCTTAAACTCGATCTGGTACAGATAAGTTAATTACCAATAAATAAATAAATAAATTGAAATCCATATTTTTTTAATAACGTGCATTTTCCATGAAATCTTTGACCATCCCTCATATTTACCAATTGAGGTCAAGTACCTACATTAATTAATTATACAATAGACTTTTTGCTTTTTTTGCTCTCTCTTATATCATTCATTTATCTTTCTATCTTTTCCTCATTTTTTGTTAATACGTATTAGGAGTTTTGTGGACCTCTTTTAAGAGACTCATGTCTTTTATTCCCCAATTCAACACTAATTGAGACACACAGGAGGCATTAAAATTGACACAAAATGTCAACAATTTTATAATATACACTTGGGAGAATAAGGCTTTATCTGTTTCTGTCGTAGACAAATATAAACCTCTGCACAAGGTCTTGGCCACTAATGGCATCAATGTAGGGATTTAAGAATGGATAGTTTGTTAGACAGAGACAATGAAAGAGATGGAGGTCAAAGTCAAAGGTAACAGATACTTATATTCAATGGGATGAGGGTAAGGACAATAAGATTGTTATCCCAAAGTAAGTCCCTATACTTTAAGTAATAAGAGGTGAAGAATAATTGCCCCCACCCAGCATCTCCTCTCTTTCTTGTCTTAAAATTATTGTTATTTTTCATGGATACTATAATCTTATTTCCACTGCCATTGAATTGGTTCCAAGTCATAACCTTATGTTGTTGTTAAGTGTCGTTGAGTCGGTTCCGACCCATAGAGACCCTGTATAGGGTTTCCAAAGAGCAGCTTGTGAGCTTGAACCACTGACCTTGCAGTTCAAACGGATTTGCAGTCTGGCACATTAAGCCACAGTGCCACACCAGGACTCCCATAACCCTATAGGATGAAATAAAACTGCTCCATAGACTTCAAAGTTGTAATTCTAACAGAAGGAGACTAACACATTTTTCCTCCATGGAGTGACTGGTGGGTTTGAATGACTGGACTGTTGGCATCAGCAGAGGGAGACCATGAGAGTCTCTCCTAAATTTCCCCCTTTCCTCCTTCTCTCCTCCTATACTTCTTTCTCCTCTGCTCATTTCCTCTTCTTTATTTTCCTCTTTTAGTACCCTAAAATCTCCAGCTTCAACCAAAACCACAGGTATTTTTATTTACTGTAGGACTCAGTAAAATGCCCCCTTTCACCTATACAACAGATAGATCTTCCTCCAAAGCACCACTTTTTATCGTCAACTCCACAAATGGTTTCCTATAAACTCCGTGTTCTCTTGGTATTTTGGAAGACTAGGATGTGCCTGGGCACATGAAAGTAGCATGGCCTGAAGAAAGAAACCTATGCCTTGAGCATCTTACATAAAAGTACCTCACAAGTAGATAGGTAAAACTATTCATTTCCCTTATTTCAAGAGAATCTGAGAGAAATATCCATGTCAAAAAGGCAAACAAATGACCAATGAGTCAATTAGAGTTAACCAAATTTATTAAGTGAGGAACTCTTCTGAGCAGGGATCACCCATCTTGAAAATGATGAGCAACACAAGTTTACAGTTACAGTGCCCTTTAAACTTCAACAAATAAGTATCCTGCTTTTTGCTTTGATTGGTTAATAGCATTCGATTTTCCTTTTGTTTGGGGAAACTTGGTTACTGAATGCAAAAATGGCTTATCTTAACCGGATGAATGTTACTTCAAGACAAGTATGGCTGCCTCATGCTAATTCATGTTGATAAGGAAAACTTGTCTAAGTTTTGATTCTTCTAATCGTTCTTGTTTCTTGTAAATGGGCTTCTGACTAATTTTTGTATTGCTGTTGGCCCAGCTGAGTCATTTTAAACTCTTCCTCTGTAAAGGAGTCCTGGTGTGGCGCTGTGGGTTAAGGCACTGAACTGCAAATTCGTTTGAACCGCAAGGTCAGTGGTTCAAACTCACCAGCTGCTCTTTGGAAATCCTTTACAGGTCGCTATGAATTGGAACTGACTCAATGACAGTTAACAATAACAATGACACCTCCATTTTGACACAGACCAATATCAAACCTGTTTCTCTTTCCTGAAATACTTGTGACCATATTGTCAAGTATGAAAGTCAGTCTTAAAATCAAGATTCTCTTCTTAAATCATTCCTAAAATAGTTAAGTAATCTTTGGGCAATCTTGTTTATTTTTCAGTTTTTCTATAAAACAGCTTTGGAAATAGCTGTAAGCTTTCTCAAGAGACAATCCATGTTGATGGCAATTTTTTTTTTTTTTTTTAATGCAATGATTGTTAAATTTCTCATGTATTGAGACTGAGAGGCATAAATTAGGGAAGGAATGAGATAAAAGTCCAGTTGTCAATTTGCTAATATGCTGTCTGTTTCATAAAACACATTGTTTGTAGACACTTATGAGAGGAAGCAGGTTAGATGAAATGTTTACTGCCCTTTGTGTCTTCCCACTTGTGTTGAGTTCGTTTTGCTTTCTTTATCTCTGCACATTCACATATACCACCAATCTGAAATGTTTAGGCAAATGGTCTGGAAATTCTGCAAGAGCAAGATACTTCCCACTATTCAAATATTACATTGTCATTTTCTTCCTTTTCCTGTCCTCTGTGGAAATTAACAGCCCTTATAATTTGGACTTCTGGTCTGTCTGTAGGATCAGCCCTGGACTGGGAACTGCTAGATCGGCAGTTTAAAGCCACCAGCAGCTCCTCGGAAACTCTATCCAGGGTCTCTGTAAGTCATAACCAACTTGACAGCACTTAACAACAACGTGTTTTGAAAGGAACCCTGGTGTAGCACTGTAAGATAAGCATTGGACCACAATACCAATTATAAATGCAATTAGCATTTCAAATTCACCAGCTGCTCCTCAGAAATCCTATTCAGGGTTGCTATGAGTTGAAACCAATTGGACAACAACAACAAATAATTTGAAAGTAAATAAAGTTGCACTAAATTGAATTCTGGCTATAAGTATCTTTGCACCGGGTCTTGGTTCTAGATCGAATCAAATCATTCGATGTCTATGTAAGAGGGATGGATCTTTTTCTTCTGTACCTATTGACCTGTGTCTCACTCACAACACATTGTTTCTAGGGAAAGAGATAAAATTTGAAACAATGCTGTTTTTTCTTCTACCTCTTTTTTTTTTTTTTTCCCCATCTCTTTCCTTCCTTCTCCCCTCCTCCTGTTTTCTTTCTCTTCTGTCCTTGCTCTTTTCTTTTTTCTCCTCTCTTTCCTTCCTTACTCCCTCTCCTTTTCCTCCCGTCCTCTGCCTCCTCCATTTTCTCCTCTTTGATGTCTTCTATCCTTTAAGTGTGTGGGTCATCCCATTAATAGTGAGTAGAATTTCCACTTACCTTATAATCATCTTAAATTTCCACTTACCTTATAATCATCACCACTTACCTTATAATCATCTTAAATTTTCACTGATTCTGGCCTGCTGACCCTAATTCAATTGTATCTTAGTTCCGAAGTTATGATTTGTCATGATTATCCATAACTGTTTATATTTGTTATAGAGAAAATGAATAAAATAAATTGGAGGTTGTTAGGTGTCTCAAATCAACTTGTTATTTTTTATTTCTCTAGATTTTAAGCCTATTCTGATTGTATTTTGTTGCTGTTGCTGTTGTAACTTCTCTTTCCAACTTCTACGTACTGCATAGACCTAATGCCATTTTTATTTAATAATATTCATTATTTTTATAAGTATTCTGAAATTTAGATCATTTTGCTGCTTTCATAGTTCAATTTCTTCATCTATAAAACAGAGATAATAAAACCTATTCCATAGCGTTGATGTAAAAGGTAAATGAAATAATATTTGTGAAACATTTTTATACTTCCTGACAAATTGCATACATTTTATAAATAACATTTTAGGAGAAGTAATTTCTTGATTTATTTGACAGTGTTTTGATATGGTTTCAGTGCAAATACCCTAATGAATAAAATGTTCCCAGTACAAAAATATAATTGCAAGATACAACAAATTTATTAATGACAAGCTACTCAACATCTTACAATTTATGCTAGATAGAGTCACTTTTGGAGTCCTGGTGTTGCCCTATAGGATAATGCACTGGACCTCAAGGTCAATTTGAAACAAAAGGTGAGCAATTCAAACCCACCAACCACTCCTTGGAAACCCTATACAGAGTCACTGTGAGTTGGAATTGACCCAACAGCATTTAACAAAAACAACAACAAAGTCACTTTTGAAGTCCTGGTATGCCACTGTAGAATAAATATTGGATTGCTAACCAGTTGATGGTTCAAATCCACCAGCCACTCCTTGTAAACCCTAAACAGGGTCACTATGAGTCAGAACCAACTTAATGACATGTAACAATAACAGGGTCACTTTTATAATGTTAGATTTTTTTTAAATGTAATGTTTTGCTTCCAAACATGTATAAATGTGTTGTAAAACTAATAGTTTGATAATTTTCACAGTAAGTTCATCAAATATACTAAAAACAAAAAGCCCAAACTCACTGAAATCAAGTTAATAGCAACCCTGCCCACAGTTTCTGAGACTGTATGTCACAGACCTCACACAAGGCCCCACTTGTCACAGGGACAATAACTACTTGGAGTCCAGATACAATGCACTGAAAAACCTAGGGCAGACCACCGCTGAACAGCACCTCTAGATAAGAGCCATGGCAGTACAACCAAGGTTCACATGGGAATTTATTGAAGCAAGTAAACAAGATTAGGGGAGAGTATGCGAAAGTGGGAGAGAATTTTTCTGGTGGGGAGTGGAGGATGAACATGCTGACCTTACACAAACTTGTTTTCTTGCTTTCTGGAAGACTAAGCTGCTAATATACCAAGGCCGTGTCTGCTGTTTCCAGTATGTGCTGTTTCCAATACTATTGTCAGATGAACCCCTCTGACGTTTCCTGGAGGGGCTGCCATGCCCCCTTTCATCAGGGACTCTAGCTTCTGGTCAAATCCTGAGTCCCTACAGCTGTAAATCTTTACTGCAGGAAAAAGTCTCACCTTTCTCCTGAGAAAGGTTTGAAGTGCCAACACTGCCTAGCAGTCCAGTGCTTATCGTATAGCATCACTAATAGGGCTCCTATTCTTTGGCTATAGCATAATATTAAGAATATATCCTTCATATTAACAGATCATAGGAATTCAATTTTCATCAACATAACTACTCTACCTGCATATCTATTTATATTCATTTTTTGATCACATTCTTTTATTATTCCAATTATCTTTTGGGCAGTGGATGCTCTTCTTCTTTCTCCTTTTATATTCAATATTTCCACACTTACAATTCCATCCCCATTTCTTTTTTATTGCTTGTTTCCAGAAATCTAAATAAGGTATTTCTTTCTCCGCTGTCCCTGATCACACCTCTCTCTCTATATATATATATATATTTATATATATCATTATATATATCCTTGCTTGGCAAATGATACTTTTTTTTTTTTTTTTTAATTCTTCTTGTTATTAATTCCCAGGAGTACTTTCCAGATTGGGATGAACTCCAGTCACCATACCTACTTCAGTTTAATTTTTATACACACTGGCATATTACTATGTATCTGAATAATTGCCTAGGCAGCAGATTCTCAGAGATAACTGCAAATGCGAAGGATAAGATATGATAAGATATGATATGCTCTACATAAATGTGGACCTCTGGAATTCAGCACACTTGGGAAGAATTTTGTGCTTCCCTGCTGAGCATAGAAGAACAGACTTCTGACCCTTGTCCAATCTTCTGGAGTATTTCCAGGTTATCCGATATTCTTTATTCTTTCCTATTTGCTTTCCCATAAACCTTTTACCCAGACTAAAGGTTTTACTTGACATTACATATGCTGACTATGCCATCATATGTGTCTCTAATACAAATTCTTAGTGGTGGTGGTGGTCGTGTGCTGTGAAGTAAAAATTCTTAAACTGTTTAGTGCACTTTATGGAAGAAAATCCACAGGTATTTTATCCTGTAATGAGCTAAGTTTTACTGAATTTTGCATTTGCTTTCTTCCTCTATAGCTTTTTTCATTTTTTATCTTTATGCTAATTGAAGAGTTATATATCACATATTTATCTCAGAGTCAAAATATCTTTCTCTTTAAAGAACAATTTGATTACTCCTTCACGGATCTGCTTGGTCTTCACTCCATAGACAATTGGATTCAAGGTGGGAGGCAGCAAAAGGTAGAGGTTGGCAATAAAAATGTGGATGTGATGAGGTATGGTGCGTCCTCCAAAGCGGTGAGTGAAGAAGTTAAAGAAAGCTGGGACATAGGTGATGACAATAGCACATATGTGTGATGTACAGGTGCTGAAGGCTTTGTGGCGAGCATCAGAAGATGACAGATTCAGGACAGCACGAATGATCATGGTGTAAGACACAGAGATACAGACCATATCAAATCCCCCGATCAATATGGCAGCTATAAGACCATAGATAGCATTAATCTTGACATTGCCACAGGATAATTTGGCTACAGACATATGATCACAATAGGTATGGTGTATAAGGTTGCCCCTGCAATAGGGAAGGCGCTTGATCAGGAAAGTGAATGGAATCATGAGCAATACACTTCTCATGAAAGTGGCAAGCCCAACTTTGGTAATTACGGTATTGGTAAGGATAGTGGCATATCGTAGAGGGTAGCAAATGGCCACGTAGCGGTCCAGAGCCATGAGCATAAGCACCCCAGACTCCATGCCTGTCAGCATGTGTATGAAAAACATCTGCACAAGGCAAGCATTAAAGTCAATCTCCTTGAGACTAAACCAAAAGATACACAACATATTGGGGACAAATGAAGTGCACCCACTTACATCTGTAATTGATAGTAGGGCTAGAAAGTAATACATAGGCCTATGTAGGACCTCCTCATGGCTGATGAGATAGATTAGCCCAAAGTTCCCCACTACAGCGATGATGTACATGAAACAGAAAGGCAGGGAGATCCAGATGTGTGCAGCTTCCAACCCAGGAATCCCATTGAGGATGAAGTATCTTGGTGTCAGACTGGAGCTGTTGGCCCTATGCATGATGATCAACTGGAAGGCATGTTATTCTCTGTATTACTAGAGCTGTCCTATATAAGAAATGAACACTGCTGTTATTTTCAGTCAGAGAAAAAGAACAAGTATTTTGCACAATATGAATAATAGATTTAAGATAAATTTCATCTCTTTGTACCCAAATTCTTGGATTGTGCTAAGTGCTTTTGGTCCTGTTACTGAATCAGAATGAAAAATTCCTTTACCACTGTAGCAATTCCAACTCCTGTTGATCCCATGTGTTGCAGAATAGAACCACTCTAAGTGTTTTCTTGGCTGTAAGTTTTATGGAAGCAGATTGCCAGACCTTTCTTCTGTGGTACTGCTGGGTGGTTTTGTACTCCCATCCTTTAGGTTAGTAGATGAGCACAAGCAGTTTGTGTTACCCAGTGATCTAACAGAATGGAGACATAGCAAAGCTTTGTCTGGCTTGGTTTTATGCTGCAAATTATGTCTATACAGGTTCCTGAGTTGGAATCAACTCTATGGGTTTTTTGTTTTGTTTTGGTAGGGTTTTTTTTTTTTTGGTAGTTTGTGTATATATATAATAAAACTATTGCCATTGAATCCACTCTGACTCATAACAATCCCATGTGTTACAGAGTACAACTCTCTCAAAGGGTTTCCCTGGTTGTAGACATTAGAGAAGCAATGTGTGCCAGACCTGTCTTCCTTAGAGCCACTGAGTAGGTTGGAACTGCCAACTTTTAGCTTAGCAACCAATCACAAACCACTCATGCTACCCAGACTTTTTGGTCTATATGTTGTTGTTAAGTGCCATCAAATAGGTTCTGACCCATAATGATACTGTATAGGGTTTCCAAGGAGTGACTGGTGAGTTTGAACTGCTGACTTTGTTGTTCAAACTGACTTTGCAGTCCAGTGCATTAGTCCACAGCGCCACACCGGTATATTTCCAGTACAGCCACTAATGTTTGTTTTTGTGCCCTTGGCCAAGTTCCAAATTATCAACTACTTTAAATAATCTTGGTTCTCTTCTCCCGCATCCCACCCCAATGCATAGTTTTTCTTTCTCCAAGAAGTTTCTTCATGTGTACAGGTGGCTATAGTCAATTAAATATGTGAGCACCAAAATACTTTATAAGGAGCCAGCCTCAAGGTCAGCAGTTCGAAACTACCAGCGGTTCCACAGGAGAAAGATGAGGCGTTCTGCTCCCGTAAAGATTTACAGTCTCAGAAACTCTGTGTAGGGTTACTATGAGTAGGAACAAACGCCATAGTACTTAACAACAACAAAAATATTTTATTGGACTCAAACTAGTCTAAACCTGGCAAGTCTAAAATTTTCAAGTTATAATTATCAAGAACAAAGGCCAGACTACAAATTCCAAAATATGGCCATGTGTAATTTTTAGTGTATCTCTAATGGTTTATTTCTGGTAAACATGAAACATTTTTGTATTATTTGCAGTTAGCTAATAGTATTGTTAAAGCCAGTTCTCAAAGGGTCTATTGATTATCATCAAATTTCTACATAGGTATGCACAGAATTTGTAGTAATCATACTTTCATATTTTCATTTGGTGTATTGTTTTTCGTCCTCAAATAACTATGGAAAAATTATATTGGAAATAAATAGAATCCTTATTAATTAATATATTTTTTGAGAACTGTTATGTTTTCATTCCTTTTTCCATTATTTGGAACATGAATATAGCTTGAAATCTTTCCTGATTAAAATAATAAGACTATAGGGTCTTTTATTAGTGTTTTTGAGAAAATTCTTCTTTATCTTATATTTTTAGAAACTTTACCTTAGTTCTTGCTTGTTCTTATTAACTTAAGTTACTCATTTTCCAAAGCATGGTACATTTCAATGCATTTTACACATTATCTGTTACTGGACTATAAAACACAAAATAGGCATTTCGAATCCACCAAGGAATCCAAGAGAGACATATGAGACCTTCTGCTCCCACAAAGATTTGCAGCCTCGGAAATCCTATACAGGGTCTCTATGAGTTAGAACCAACTCAATGATCCTTAACAAAACAACATATTCAATATAACATGTTAACAGCTTATACTGAAGTATTCATTTTAATACTTTCTCTCTCTTTTTTTTTTTTTATGATTTAGTCTAGAGTATTCTGGTGGTATAATAAGTTACAGGTTGATTCACTAATCCTAATTTCAACAGTTCAAATCCACCAACTGATCCATAGGAGAAAGGTGAGGCTGCCTGCACCCATAAAGATTTACAGCCTCAGAAACGCTATACAGGGTCACTATGAGTCAGAACTGACTCCACAGCACACAATTCTATAATAATAGAAGCCTTGGTAGTGTAGTGGATCGTGAGCTGGACTGCTAACTGCAAGGTCAGCAGTTTGAATCTCCCAACCGTTCTGAGGGAGAAAGATGAGGCTTTCTGCTCTCATAAAGATTTAGAGCCTCAGAAACCCTATACATGGTCACTGTAAGCGGGAACTGACTTAGTGACCCACCGCCACCACCACCATTCTATAGTAGTTGTTTTTTTAAGCACTAGTTTTCATCATAAAAGATTTTTCAGTTGATGTTATATAAAAAGGTAAATGCAAGTAATTCCAGTGGAGGCATAAAGAGGGTCTGAAAAGTGCCTACTTTGCTCTGGTAGTCGAGACTAAAAACTACTAACATTTTGACTTGAGTCTTGCCCTTTTTTATACCAAAAATTTCTTTAAACTGTCATCAGTTCTAATTTTCTCTATGTTTTAACTACACCGACTCACCACTTTTTGACATGATTAGAACACAAACATCAGCATATTAATCAAAAACTGATATTAGGGAAAATTAAAGAGGAGCACAGTAGATCACAAAATGGGGGGGTGACACCATTACATAACTGCCAAATCACATCATCACATATTGGCCCAATTACATTATTACGTAATTACCAAACCACTGAGAACCGTGGCCCAGCCGATTTGACACAAAACCTTAACCATTACAGCCAGTGTTAGTCTCGCTTCCTGCCTCAGTATTTATAGTCCTCAATGTGCAAAATAGTGGGACAATAGATTTTTAACTATTTTTAAAACAAAAATTATCAGATAATGTTATAAGCGAGGAGCTGTTGTTCAGTGCTGTCAAGTCAGTTCCAAATCATAGGCACCCTGTATAGAGTTTCTGAGGAGCAGCTGGTGGGCTTGAACCACCAACACCAGGACTTCAAGTGAAGAGCAGAAGCATTTATACAAGTTTTGTTGACACAATTTCCTTTCCCCTCTTCATTGTGTCTTCACTATTGTTTTATATAATATCTTGGTCTAAATAATGAATTAATTTTCTTTTTAAAAACATGACCATGATTGCAATTTATTATACAAATAATAGTATATCTATGTCATGTTCAAATTGGCAAGCTTATTTTTATGACTTCTAAAATGATCATTAGTTTTCTTTCTTCTTTTTACTCTGTTTCTCTCTATATATAATTAGAATTTCTTTATGATGATGTGTTAACCAAAGAGAACAAGTTTATGAGATTTCACAGAGATGTAGGGCAACCTCTTCCTCTCCTAAGATATGGTGCTATCCCTAAAACCATAATTCTTTCTACCCAGAGGACAAAATAAGGGTGAGAAAAAGAGACAAAGACAGAGAAGACACAGGTATGTAATGTACACTATTTCCTCTTCAAACTACCTCCTAAGGAAATAATCTCCCTTTTTTATAATTTTCAATCTTAAAGTTTGTGCTGAAATATTATTACCTCAAAGAAAAGGGAAATGCTATAACTCTAGAGTAGGCAGCCTTCTTTCTGCATAGAATAAGGGATAAAAATAGAGAGCCTGGAATGAAAGAGATTGAAGTTAAATTCTGGGTCTACTACAACCCTTTGAATGCAGCAACTCCAAACTACAATTTCCTTAACTCTAATTAAGGTCAATGGTTCGAAACTACCAACTGCTCCGCGGGAGAAAGATGAGGCTTTCTACTCCCGTAAAGATTTACACCCTCGGAAACCCTGTACGGGGTCGCTATGGGTCGGAACCGACTCGAAGGCACTTAACAACAACAACAACAACAACTAAAATACATTTATCATTAACTAGAGTAAACCATAGAAAATTTCAGCATAGCCTGGAACATAATAAACAAAATAGATAATACTATCACAACTAATGTCAATAATTTCATTATCATTATTTTGTTTATAAAATAAATGTAATTAAAATCATGTCTAGCCATTCTTCAAAACTTCTAGTGCAAAAGCCATTGTCATTACAACTGTGTACAAACCTCTACATGATTAGGACCCTTTTAAAAACTCAGGTTCTTTCTCCTGTGACTTTAACTCTGACTCTTTCAGTTTATCCATACATCTTAGAGATTTTTCAAACTCAATAAGCATGTGTGCACCTCAGGACCTTTGTACTTTTCAGTTTCACTCTCTCCCAAACTCTTCCTTAGGTATTACCATATGCATACTATACATGGCTTCTGGTCTCTACTCAGTGTGGCACAAAAGTGAAGTTTTCATTTTCTCCCAATTTAAAACCACACTACACTCTTGCCAATGTTAGTATTATGTATCTTACTTTCCAGTTTTTCTTTACAACCATTAGTGTTGTCTATTATCCTTTATTTGTATGTAAAATCTCCATATGCAGTGATTTTTGTCTATTTTGTTCACTGCTGTGAACATGTAGTTCTTGCATGTAAAATAGCTATTGACACAATAAAAATGTGGGAATAAATAAATGATTCAATAGAGAAATAAACTTTAATCCATCTTTCTGGTCCTCCTGATTGTACATAAGGATCTTAATAAGTTAGATGCATATTAAAAATAAGAGTGCATCTGAAGAAAGGCAAACATAATATTATGATAATCTGAACTCTTGAAGATTAAAAAAAAAATAAGTTGGAGATATTTACAATTGATTGGCTAAATGGGTGGCTCAGTGATTAAGTGCTACATTACTATCTGAAAGATTGGCAGTTTGAACCTACTAGTAGTTTCAAAGGAAAAATATTTGGCAATCTGCTCCCATAAAGATTATAGCCAATGACCTCTTTTAAGGCATGTCTAATCTGTCACATAGAATCGCTGTTAGTCAGAACTGACTCAAGGCTACACAACAGTATATGGAGTAGATGCATATAATTGTCTCTTGTGTTACTTTGCATGCCACAGTTTAGCAGTTCAAATTCACCAGCCACCCCAAGGGGGAAAGATGAGGCTTTCTACTCCCATAGATTTATAACCTCGGAAACACCTCATAACATGGATGAACTGGCACAGAACAACAAAACAATAAGGGCATATATATGATAAATAGGAAAAGTTATAGAAAAGTAGACTTGAGTTCAAATAATAGTGAACTTATTCATGCATTGGAATCATAGTGTTGGTGAAGAGTATAGAAAGCACCAGGGACAGCCAGAAGAGCAAACAAATCTGTCTTAGACGTACAAACAGAATGTTCCTTAGAAGCAAGCGTGGTGAGACTTCATCTCTCCTACCTTGGGCATGTTAAGGAGCTCTGGTAGTGTAGTGGTTTCGAATCAAGCTGCTAACTTCAAGGTCGGCAGTTCGAAATTACCAGCTGTTCCACCTGAGAAAGATGAGGCTTTCTGCTTCCATAAATATTTACATCCTCAGAAACCCTGTAAGGGTCACTATGAGTCAGCATGTTATCAGAGGGACCAGTCCCTGGAGAAGGACATAATGCTTGGGAAAATGGAGAATCAGTTAAAAAGAGGAAGACCCCCAACAAGATGGATTGACACGGTGCCCAAACAATGTTTAATATTCTTAATTTCTCTCTCCTAAAGGCAGTTTGCAACTCTATTCATCTCAGAAGACTACAAAAATAAGATAATTCAGAGTGTTCTTTATTCAACCATGCTCTTTTTGAAATTCCACCTATTTAGAAGTAGGGATGCCTGCTCATTAAATATATATATATATATATTATTTCTCCTTCAGAATCATGCAAACTCACCTTGTTGTCAAATGTTTTAAATCCCTGTTCATGACTGATACTACCCAGAGACATTTATACTGCATTCGGTTAGGAAACTTATATATCAACACTTACCAGATTCTCAGGGGACTTTACAAGCAAAGGGACAAAAAATTGTTTGTGGCTTCTAAGATAGATGTCCCATAGGTCTCTGGTAGTGGAGGAATCAACTTTTAGTCTTGCTTAAACTATATTTAGAACATATTTGAGCTTAGAAAAGGGTTCCACTGAATTATAAACATGGCATTTGATCTTATTTTTCAGACAATGTCTTTAATATAGTTTTAGACAAATGGTACATAGGAGTTTCAAAGCTTTCTCAAAAAAATATTAAGAATAAACACGTTCTCAGTTTTTGGGTTCATTTTACTCTTTTGGTGAAATCTTTCAAATGCATATAAGTGTCTAATTTTTAGGAGGTACCAGTAAGTTTGTATTCTGCTGTTTGTATGTTTTCAGTTGTGTTTTACGATGTATTTATGGCATGTATCAGAGTCAATAAGCTTGTCCCTATTTTTTGCATTGATGACTTTTATAATTCTAGGTTTTACATTTTGGGTCACTATTACTTGGAACTGACTCAATGGCACTTAACAACAAGATTTAGATCTTTGAGCCATCTTAAGCTCTTTTTTGTATATTGAAGGCTGCAGTCTTTGAACTTTATCAGTAAGTGCCTGAAATATTTCAGCAAACAAGATCTTATCTGTAAATCACAGGTTGTTAATCTGTCTTCCTCCAATCCTGATATGTTCATCTTCATATAGTCCAGTTTCTTGGTTTATTTGTTCCATGTACAAATTGAATAAATATGGTGAAGGACACAACACTGATGCAAACATTTCCTAATTTCTTCCCTTGGTCTATTTGAATGTCACCTCTTTAACTATGCACATGCTCCACATATTGTCATTGTTAGGTGCCAGGGAGTCAGTTTCAATTCATAGTGACCCTATGTACAATAGACCATAAATAGCATTAAGTTTTCTAGAACGCCATATAAGCACCATTAAGTGTTTTTATCTCAAACAAAATTTTACATACTTGTGATATTAATGATGTTGTTCAATAATTTCTGCAATAGCCTGGACCATCTCCCTTTGAATTAGGAGAGAATATACATATCTTCCTGTTGATTGGCCAGATAGGTCTCTTTCAAATTTCTTGGCATACAAATTTGAGCACCTCTAGACTTGCATTCATTTGTTGAAACATCTCAGTTAGTATTCCGTAAATTCTGGGAGCCTTGTTTTTCATCAAGGCTTTCACTGCAGCCTGTATTTCTTTCTTTAATACTATTGGTTCACGGTCATACGCTATCTCCTTAAAAGGTTGAAAATGTACCAATTCTTTTTGGTACAGTGTTTTTGTGTATTCTTCCTATCTTCTTTTGATGCTTCTTCAATATTTTGTCCATACCAAACCAAAACCAAACTCACTGCCATCGCATCGATTCCTACCTATAACAATCCTATATCAGGTTAACCAGACTGTAAACCTTTAAACCTTTAGAAGGAGAATACAGTCTCACCTTCCTTTTGTGGAGTGACGGGTGGGTTTGAAAGGCTGATTTTGTGGTTAGCAGCCCAATGTCTAACTCGTAGCACCACCAAGGATCCTTCAAAATTATGATCCAGGCTTGAATATTTTTTTCAATTCTTTCAGCTGGAGAAGTGCTATGCATGTTCTTCCCTTTTGGTTTTCTAACTCCATGTCTTTGTATATTTCGTTATAATATTTTACTTTGCCTTCTAAAGTTACCCTTCAAAACCTTATGTTCAGCTCTTTATAATTTTTTGCTTTCTCTTTAGCTTCCACACATTCTACAGAAAATTTAACAGTCTTTCCTGACATCCATTTTGGTCTTTTTTTTTTTTTTTCAAATCTTTTTAATGTATGATATCCTTGATGCCATTCCACAGCTCATCTGGTCTTTGGTCACTAGTGTGTTCAATGTGTCCTATCTGTTCTTGAAGCAGTCTTTAAATTCAGATAGGATTACTCAAGGTCATATTTTGACTCTTATGGACTTGTTTTACTTTTCTTGAACTTCAACTTCAACTTGCATATAAACAAGTGGTAGTCTGTTTCACAGTTGGCCCTTTACCTTGTTCTGACTGATGATATTGACCTTCTCCATCATCTTTTTCCACAGATTTATTCTATTTTATTCCTGTGTATTCCATTCAACGAGGTCCACAGTTATAGTCACTGTTCATGCTGTTGAAAAGGTATTTGCAATGAATAAGTCCTTGGTCTTTCAAAATTCTATCATGCAATCTCCAGTGTCATTTCTATCACCAAGACCATGTTTTCTAACTACTAATCTTTCTTCGTTTCCAATTTTTGCATTCCAGTAAACAGAATTATCAATGATTCTTAATTGCATGTTTGATCAATTTTAGACTGCAGAAATTGGTAAAAATCTTCAATTTCTTCATATTTCATTAATGGTTGGCGTGTACATTTGAATAAGTCATATTTATTGATCTTCCTTGTAGGTGTATGGATATTATACTATCACTGACAGCATTGTAATTCATGATAGATCTTGAATATTCACTTTATAAATGAAGGTGATGCCTGATGCGTTTCTGTTCAATTTGTCTTTCTTAGCATAATTGACCATATGAGCGTCAGATTCACAATGGCTAATACCAGTTCATTTCAGCTTAGCAATGTCTAGGATGGAGTCCTGGTGTGGTGCTGTAGGTTAGGCACTAGACAACCACAAGATCAGCCACGCAAGCTCACCAGTCACTCCTCAGAAACACTATGAGTTGAACCTAGTCTACAGTACTTAACAACAACAACAATGCCTAGGATATCAATCTTTATGTGTTTCATTTCATTTTTGGTGATTTCCAATTTTCCTAAATTCATGCTTTGTACATTCATCATTCTGATTATTAATGTATGTTTGTATCTCTTTCCCCTCAATTTGAGTCATGCCATGTTGGCAAATGAGGTTTCTGAAAGCCTTTCTCCATTCATGCCATTAAAGTCAACTCTATTGTGTGGTGCTGTGAGTTAATATGCTGGACTACAAAGTCCATTTGAAGCACAAGGTCAGCAGTTCAAGTTCCCCAGATGCTCCTTGGAAACCCTATACAGGGTCGCTATGGGTTGGAAGAAGTGCAGCCAGAGTGCTCCTTGGAGGCCAGGATGGCTAAGTTTCGTCTCTCATACTTTGGACATATTGTTCGGAGGAAACAATCATTGGAGAAGGATGTCATGCTGGGTAAGGTGGAGGGTCAGAGAAAACGAGGAAGACCCCCAACGAGATGGATCAGCCAGGTGGCATCATTGATGGACTCAAGTGTGGCAGTGGTAGTGAGGTTGGCCCAGGATCGGACATTGTTTCGTTCTGCTGTGCATGGGGTCGCTATGAGTGGGTTCCGACTCGATGGCACCTGACAACAACAACATGGGTTGGAACCAACTTGATGGCACTTAACAACCCCAACAACTTTGAAGAGGCAGCTCTATTGATAGTTATATTTTTACCAATCTGTGGTACTCATCTTCCAACAGCACTATGTCAGCCCATGTTCTGTTGTTATTCATAAGATTTTTAGCACCCAGTTTTAGGTAGTGGATTATTAAGTTTTTCTTTTTACTTGGTCTTAGTCTGCAAGCTCCACTGAACCCTGTCCTTCATGGGTGACTTTACTGGCATTTGAAATGCCATTGATATAGCTGCCAACATCTCAGTAACACACAAGCCACCACAGACAAAAAAGTGGCAGACAAGTGGTGGAATTATGAGGGATTATCTTTTTAACATATTGGTAAACTTATTTTTTAATGTTAACACTTCAGTTTTTTATAAAATATAATGGCCTGTATATTTTCTTGCTTATAATGTCTTAAAGTTTGGGTATTGAAGTTATATGGTCTCATATAACAAGTTGGCAAGTGATTCATCTTTCTTTTGTCTCTGAAATAGTTTGTTATTTCTTCTTTAAATATTTATAAGCATTCATCGTTGTGTCTGCACTTGGAGATTCCTGGAAATCATTTAATTACAGATTTTATGTCTTGAATATTAAGAATTCTTTTGTTTTGGTAATCATGTATTTTGAAGGTTTTGATTTATCTGGTCCCTCCTGACAATATGTTCCAAGTATGAAAGATGAAGTCTGGCCATCCAGGCTTCCAAGGAGCACTCCAGCTATATTTCTTCCAACACAGAATTATTTGTTCTTTTGGAAGTCCATGGTACTTTCAATATTGTCCTCCAACACCATAACTGAAATGCATCAATTAGTTCTTCTACGGTCTTCCTTATTCATTGTCCAACTTTCACATACATATAAATTGAAGCTATTGAAAATATCATGACTTGTGTTAGGCACACTTCATGAGTATTTATGCAAGTTATGATAGAGCCATACAAACAGTTGTATATTTTTTAAAACCTGCTTCTAGTTCCTTTTGAGAGACATGCTCTTTAAAACAGTGACTGTGTTTATGCATCTGTGAGATTCTGTTCTGTGCTTGCTCCTTTTAGCCTAAGTAATGATTCAACTTCAGTTATCTTGCCTATGTCTCTGTTACAAACAGTAAGGATTTAACTCAATTGCATTATCTGTCAATTACCTTCTGTTTCTAATATTGCATATAGTTTCCTTCCCCCACTTGTTTCAATATCAATCTAGACATTTATGCCTTTGATTTTTGGTTTTTAAGATTATGCACAAGAACAAAGACTATTTCTAGGATGTAAAATACCTGTTAGGATTACTCTGAAAAGGAAAAGTTACTGAAACAAAGTGAAGAGTTTTTTAAAAAAATTATAAAATAATATTTCCTTAAAGCTCAAAACTTTTTATTTAAGTAGCCCACAAAATACTCAGAAAAATTATTTACAAAAGACTCAAACCTTTATTAGTCAGTATAAAATTCAAAAATAAAAAAAATTAAATGATGCTGGAAATCACATGACAGAATTTTACAAAACAAATGACAACTTCATTGTAAGTGCTTTTTTCAACAACTATACACACAGACTTCACCAGATGCAATATATGGGAATCAAATAGACTATATCGGTGGAAAGAGATAATCACTAGCCAATACAAGACCAGGGGCCAAGTAAGGGAAAGACACCATCAATTGCTCAGGTTGAAACTGAAGAAAATTAAAACAAGTCCATGAAAATCAAAATATGACATTGATTATATAATATCTGAATATAAAGACCATATTAAGAACAGATTTGAGGCACTGAATACTAATGACTGAAGACAAGAGAAGTTGTGGGATTATATCAAGAATATCATCCATAAATAAAGCATGAGATCATAAAAATAATTATAAAGAAAGAAAAGACCAAAACGAATGTCAGAAGAGATTCTGAACTTGCTCTTAAACGTAGCAAAGCTAAAGTGACTGGAAGAAATCATGAAGTAAAAGAACTAAAAATAAAATTTCAAAAGGCAACCAAAGAAGACCAAGTATTATAGCGAAATGTGCAAAGATCTAGAATCAGACAACTAAAAGGGAAGAACACAGTTAGCATTTCTAAAGTTGAGGAAACTGAAAAAATTAATTCAAATCTTGACAAAATATTGAAAAATTCAGGAAGCATCAAAAGAAGATAGAAGGAATGTACACAGTCAAGGTACAAAAAAGAATAAGTCAATATTCAAGACTTATTTCAAGAGGTAGCATATGCTCAAGAACTGATGATATTGAAAGAAGAAATCCAGGCTGTACCAAAGGCATTGGGGTAAAGTACATTTCCAGGAATTGACAGAATACAAACTGAAATAATTCTATAAACTGATGCAGCACTGGAGGTAATCAGTTGCCTATACTTAGAAATCTGGAAGAAAGCTCCCCGGCCAATTGGAAGAGAGTCATATTTGTGCCCATTCCAAAAAAAGGTGAACCAAAAGAAAGGAGAAATCAGAAAATATCATTAATAACACATTTTGATCACAAGTCACATTTTGCTGAAAGTAATTCAAAAATAGTTGCATTCGTACAATGACAGGGAGATGTCAGAAATTCAAATCAGATTTAGAAGAGTATGTGGAACAGGGATTCCATTGCTGATGTCAGATGGATCTTGACTGAAAGCAGAGAATACCAGAAAGACATTTACTTGTGTTTTATTGCCTATGCAAAAATTTTGACTGTGTGAATAATAACAAATTACGGATAGTGTTGTGAAGAATGGGAATTCTAAAGCATTTATTTGTGCTACTGCAGAACTTCTACATAGACCAAGAGGCAGTTATTCGAACAGAAGACCTGCAATCTTTTAATGAGTCTTCCTCCAATCCTGACATTCTTCTTCATAAAATCCAGCTTCTTGGTTTGTTTGTTCAGAGTACAGACTGAATAAATATGGTGAAAGGAGACAACCTTGACATATAGTTTTCCTGATTTTAAGTCATTCAATATTTTCTTGTTCTATTTGAACAACTACCTCTTGGTCTATGTACAAGACACAAATTCACATGCTGAAAGCAAAGAAGACTTAAAGCACTTACTGATGAAGGTCAAAGACTACAGCTTTCAGCACAAATTGCACTTCAGTGCAAAAACAGTGAAAGTCCTCATTACAGGACCACTAAATAATATCATGATAAATGGATAAAAGATTGAAGTTGTCAAAGATTTCATTACCTGGATCTACAATCAATGATGTGGAAGCAACAGTCAAAAAAATCAAATGATGTATTGTATTACACAATTCTGCTTTAAAGAACTCTTTAAATTATTGAAGAACAAAGATGTCACTTTGAGGATTAAAATATGCCTGACACAAGCCATGGTAGTTTTCAGTTGTATCATATGCATGCAAAAGTTGGACAATGAATAACCAAGACTTAAGAAGAATCTATGCATTTGGATTATGGCATTGACAAAGAATATTAACTGTACTTTACACCGCCAGAAGAACAAACAAATCTGATTTAGAGTAAGTACAGCTGGATTGCTTCTTGAAAGCATCAATGATGAAACTTCATCTCTGTACTTTGAACATGTTGTCAGGAAGGACTAATCCCTGAAAAATAACATTATGCTTGGTGGAGTGGAGGGTCAACAGAAAATAGGTAGGCCCTCAACAAGATGGATTGACACAGTGGCAGCAACAATGGACTCAAATGTCACAATTTTGCGGATGACATAGGACTGGACAGTGTTGTACAGAGGCTCACCGTGAGTTGGAATGATGTCAACAGCACCTAATAACAACAACAAAGACTAAAATCTTTGAGGTGGAAGTTCAAGTATGGAAAAAGAAAGTCAGTGGAGAATCCAAGATGGTAGACTAGGAAGATATGCCATCTAGACCTTTTACAACAAAGACTTGAGAAACAAAGTGAAACAGATCAGAATGAAAATCCTTAAATCCAATTTCCAAAAAAAAAACGTTGGGAAAGCAAATCAAATGCTGACAAGAGGAAGAGACTTAATAAAAATAGCAAACAAGGAGGTGTATAGAGTGGTGAACTGTCAAGTGGAACATCATAGTCATTTTGAATTAATATAACCCTGTATAGGGTTTTTAAGGCTATAAATCTTTATGGGAGCAGAAAGCTTCATCTTTCTCAAGCAGAGGTGATGGTTGATTCAAACTGCTGACCTTGCAGTTAACAGCCCATCACATGAACAACAACTACGAGGCCAACTGAAATTAGAAGAAAAACAAAGAAGAAACTAGTTGTTAATTTATTTCCCAGTATTTTGAACATCGCTTAGCTTAGTGTTTTTCTTTGTTTTTTTTTTTTCCTTAATCACTTATTTGAACCTGACACTACTGATACAGGCTCACTACTACTTTCCACTTACACCAGGGTAAGTCAAAAATATTACTACAAAATCATAGAAATACTTATTAAACAAAACTATCAAAAGGTGAAGTTATTGTTTTTTGACATGTTCTCCACCTAGATCTATACACTTCTGAAGGCAGTGTTTCCATCACACTAGCTCTTCCTACAAGAATTTTGCGTTCTGTGATTAACACCACATCAAAACAGCAACAGTGGTCCGTAAGGGCCCTTTGTCCTTCCCGCCCACTTGTCGTCCAACACCTCTGTGCCTTGCCGACCGCCGGTTCCGAACCCTCGCTGCAGCCGTCGCCTGCAGCTCAACAGCCCGTGCCACTACAGGCCCACAGGGAGCTGCAGTGCCTGGGCCAGATGGAGCACAACCTCCGCTGCAACGTCAAGAAGGAGGACCCCACGGACACCTGCACCCTGTCTGTGTTTGGTTTGCAGGCATGTTTGGTTTGCAGGCATGCTACTACCTGAGAGATGAGTTTCCTCTCCTGACAACCAAGCGTGTGCTCCATAAAGGTGTTTTGGAGGAGTTGCTGTGGTTTATCAAGGGATTCACCAATGCTAAAGAACTGTCTTCCAAGGGAGTGAAGATCTGGGATGCTAATATGCCTCAAAACTTTTTGGACAGCCTGGGATTCTCAACACTAGAAGAAGATTTAGGCCAGTATTTATGGCTTTCAATGGAGGCATTTTGGCACAGAATATAAAGAGATGAATTCAGATTATTCAAGTCAAGGAGTGGACCAGTTGCAAAAGGTTATTGATGTAATCAAAACCAACCCTGAAGATACAAGAATCGTCATGTGGGCTCCGAATCCAAAAAACATTCCTTAGATGGCGCTGCCTCCCTGCCATACCCTTTGTCATTTCTATGTGGTAAATGGTGTGAGCTGTCCTTCCAGCTGCACCAGAGGTCAAGAGACATGGGCCTGGGGGTGTCTTTTAACATCACCAGCTACGCCCAGCTCACCTACACAATCACACACTTTATGGGGAGGGCCTGAAGCTAGGTGACTTTGCATATGCCTTGGAAGATGCATATATTTACATGAATCACATTTAGCCCTTGAAAGTTCAGCTCCAGTGAGAACCAAGACCTTTCCTTAAGCTCAACATCCTATAAAAAGTTGAGACAGTTGATTATTTCAAAACTGAAGACTTTCAGATTGAAGGATACAATCTTTATCCAACTATTAAACTGGAAGTAGCTGTCTAGAGAGCCTGTCAAGGAGTTGATTCAAGGAGGATGTCAACTGCGAAGGATGGGGCTGGGGGCCCAGGCTAGAAAGTTCTTTTTGCTATAAAGGACAAAGGAATTAGGTCAAAACCCTGTTGCTTACCTATCATTAAAACGGCTTCTTCTTAAACATGCTGCCATTAAGAATATAACCATGCCAGTTCTTTCAATAAAAAAAAGGACTTGAGTTTGGTTAACTCATTGAGGATGTATGAAAGCACTGAAATTATGAATAATGTTAGGAAAGTGAACATTTATGTGTTCTTAACATAAACCTGTATATGCATTTCAAACCCTTATCTTTATTACGAAGGTCAGTGGCTTTCAAGAATCCTTTAACTATTCCCCCAAACTAGAGTAAACTGAATAACATCATCAATCATAATGTATAGTCTGATTATGAACATTTATTTGCTTTATATATTGTTATAATAAAACAATATTCTGCATTTGTCAGTTTTCAAACTCTTACTGCCATTTATCCAGTTCTTGCTTAAAGTAATTTCATGTAACTAATAAACACTCCCTAACAAATATTTGTTATTGTTTGAATACTACTCAGGGTTAGTATCTATATTTTAGAAATACTGACTAAAGTATACTTTGTCCTATTTACCTTTGACTCACCTAATTCTAGCTACCTTTTATCATTAAAAGTTACCAACCTCCTGGTGCTGGTGGTACAAGGTGAATGTTATTAATATTACTCAATTGTATGTTTATAGTTAAACTGGAAAACCTTTTGTTATACCTATCCCTCCACAATAAAATTTTTAAATGACAAAAACCAAACAAACGAAAAACAGCAACAGCATCCTCGAGGGACTCAAATCTTGTTCTTTGAGTTTTGGGGAACAAAATGAAGTCTGAAGGGGCATCAGGGATGTAGAGTGGGTAAGGTAATGCGTCCCAATGAAATTCTCACAGGACAGCCCTTGAAACCCTTGAAGAAAGAGCAGTTGCTTTGTTGTGATTGAAAAAAATTCCATGTTGTAACTTTCCTGATTCACTTATCTTCTATCTCTTTTTGAAAAAGAAATTTTATTTGTATAACTATAAATCCATATATGACAATGCTATTGGAAACGTATGGTCTGTGCACTTATTTAAGTAATTAGAAGAATACCTTGATGCAAAAATATTTACATTTATGTAAAATGAGAGAATAAACTAGGAGCTAGAAAAAAGGTTTAGGGTGGATTTTAAGTAGAAGTTTCATCAAACTAGAGGATACAGAGTTCTAATAACCAGAAAAACACTGACCTTGAAAGCCACAGGAAGCAATAAGTTGAATCAAACATTTGTTTGTTTTTTTTAAAAAAGAGAGAGTAGAAAATACAAAACAAATATTCTTGCTAGTACATGATTGCTAAATAAACTACTCTCAATAAACTATGGTAGAGGGGATATGAGAAGTAGAAAATTTTTTCCAGCCATTTGTCCTGTACTTAGATCAGGGGAGCCGAAATTCAATTAAGGTCTTTTAATTTGCACAAAGCATAGTTTTCTTCTCTCTGAATTTGTATGAGTAATATTTTTTGTATACAAGACCACAGACAACTTTCTATCCTAATCGATTTAGCTGCAAAAAATGTTTATCTTTTCACAGGAGTGATAAGGCAAGAAGAGATTCTTGTTGTTGTTAAGCACCGCCAAGTCGGTTCTGACCCATAGCTACCCTGTATAGGGTTTCCAGCAGCTGGTGATCAAACGGACCTTGCGGATCAAACTGACTTTGCAGTCCAGCACATTAACCTACAGTGCCACACCGTTTTTGTTCTTTCCTTGAACGCTCTTTTTAAATGAATTTCTTGAACTTCCAACTGAATGTTTTCCATCTACCTTCTTTTCCGTTTTATATGTTGTACTTGTTTTTTTCTTTCAAAGCAGAGAAGCACTAGTATAGTATCTCTCAGTCTAAATTTTATATTTGATTTTTCTCTTGAAGTTTAAATTTATCTGTCATAGAGTATTGTCATATATTTTACTTATTTGAACAATTATGCGTGTGTAATAGAAATGGCTGAAAGCAGAGAATATTAGAAAGATGTTTACCTGTGCTTTATTGACTATGCAAAGATTTTCGATTGTGTGGATCATGACAAGCTATGGACAACATTGTGAAGTATGACTATTCCGGAACACTTAATTGTGCTCATGAGGAATCTGTACCTGGACCAAGAGGCAATTGTTTGAACAGAACATGGGAACACTGAATGGTTTAAAATTAAGAAAGGTGTGCGACAAGGTTATATTCTTTTACTGTAATTATTCAACCTATATGATGAACAAATAATCTGAGAAACCGGGTTATAAGAAGAAAAATGTGGCATCAGTATTGGAGGAAGACTCATTAACAACCTGTGATATGCAGATGATACAACCTTGATTGCTGAAAGTGAAGAGGACTTAAAAATTCACTGATGAAGATCAAAGAGCACAGCCTTTGGTATGGATTACATCTCAATGTCAAGAAAACAAAAATCCTCACCACTGGACCAATAAACAACATTCTTATCAATGGAGAAAAGATTGAAGCTGTCGAGGACTTCATTATTTTTGGATCAACTATCAACACTCATGGGAGCAGTAGTCAAGAAATCAAATGGTGTATTGCATTAGGCAAACCTGCTGCACAAGAGCATTTTAAAGTGTTGAAGAACAAAGATGTCAGCTTGAGGACTTAGGTGCACCTGACCCAAGCCATGGTATTTTCAATAACCTCATATGTATGTGAAAGCTGGACAGTGAATAAGGAAGACTGTAGAAGAATTGATGCCTTTGAGTAATGGTGTTGGAGAAGAATATTGAAAGTGCCATGCGTTGCCAAAAGAACCAATAGATCCGTTTTAGAAGAAGTGCATCCCAGTGCTCCTTAGAGGCCAAGATGACCAAACTGCGTCTCTCATACTTAGGACATACTGTCAGTAGGGACCAGTCGTAGGGAAGGATATCATGTTTGGTAAAGTGGCGGGTGAGAGAAAAAGAGGACTACCCTCAATTAGATGGATTTGCCAAGTGGCAGCATCGATGGACTCAGGTGTGGCAATAGTAGTGAGGTTGGCCCAGGATCAGGCAGTGTTTCATTCTGCTGTGCATAAGGCCACTATGGGTCAGTACCGACTCGATGGCACCTAACAACAACCACAAAAGAAGACACAATTTTAGAATGAAGTTAATTACACTCCTTCTATAGTAGCTTCAAATGAACCGTGCCATGCCATTTTAATTTAATGACTGAGGATCAAGAGGACTTGGATTTTCAAGATTTATTCAGTTCATAACAAAGCAAGTAAAACAGAAAGAACTATTATATTGATTCACTGTTCTTAATTTCCCTTAAAACAGTTCACTGTAAACTGTATGGCTTATTTGTATTGAGAAATAGACTTTCAATAACCTAGGAAAGTTGGTTATAGAAGAAATACCCTTATCAGAAACATATATTCTAAGTGGCTAACTAGTTAGCTTTAGAAGGAGATTAAATAAAGATCTATTTCTTAAACTACTAGAAACTTTAATTAGCCTTACAAAATCTGTATTAGAGTTCACAGATTAGGATAATAATTTTTCAGTGGTAAATCTAGTTTTCAAAATAAATGAATTTGTAAAAAGAACAAAACAATCAGAATAAATTGGAATGGCTGGTGAGCAGCCAAATGTTTTGCAATAGAAACTTGAGTGTAAAACTCCACTCATTCCTGTATCTCATGACTTAATAAAGAATACTGAGCATGGTACAATGAAATGGTGACTCATCCTGTGTGCAGAATATAGTCATATTTGTTTCACACAAGCCAAATTGTTGTTTCTAAGTGCCATCAAGTTGGTTCTGACTCATAGCAACATTGTGTAGGGTTTCCAAGAAGTAGCCAGTAAGCTTGAACTGCTGACCTTGTGGTTCAAACCAACTTTGCAGTCTAGCACATTAATCCACAGCAGCACACCAGAACAAGGCAGATTAGGAATACACAAAATGGATTGGCCAAGTGGCAGCATCGATGGACTCAAGTGTGGCAACAATAGTGAAGTTGGCCCAGGATCGGGCAATGTTTCGTTCTGCTGTGCATAAGGTCGCTCCGGGTTGGTACCAACTCGATGGCACCTAACAACAACAACAACAACAAAAGGACACCAGTTTAGGAAGTCACTGGCCATAAAGAATGACTTTTATGACTGTATGCTTGATTGCAAATGCATATTTAGATCTGTGACAGAATTCAGTGGAAGCTTGCTAATATTTTAACACACTGCCTCTTGGCAAAATTGTAGGGGAAAAGTAACTTAATAGTCAGAATTCCAAATCATGGGTACAACAGAAATTTTGGGGGATGAATATAACCTGAAATAATTGTGGACATATGTTTCTTCTACAGGCCTGTTCCTAGTTACTTCAGAAGCATATGTTTAGGATGTAAATGACTCTTTACCTGGTGCAAGTCAAGGACTTATATATCTATCTTGAGAATCACAGGACAGAACTGTCTTTGCTGCAAATTTCTGAATATTCCAAGCTCTAGCTTACAATTTAAAGGTTAGCAGTTCCAAGCCACTCAGCAACTCTGTGTGGAAAAGGACTAATGAACTACTTCCATAAAAATTATAGCCAAAAAAACCCCACAAAAATATTTTATGGAACAATTCTATTCTATAACACATGAATCAGAATTTACTCGATGGCAACAGATTTTTTTTTTTGTACTTTGGTCTTATAACCACTACATTAACGCTGCAATTTTATGACCAATGAAAAGAAATCTAAGAGGCAGATATGGGAGAGTAAAAGCTATATCCTCCAGAGCAATATAGCCTATGTTACACTGGAGTGAGCCAAAACCTGGGATAGATGTAATTAGGCACAAGGACTCAAAATATTTACTGATGATGATCAAAGAGCACAGCCTTTGGTATGGATTGCATCTCAATGTAAAGAAACAAAAATCCTCA
>NW_006408658.1:3322331-3332228 GCF_000296735.1 Chrysochloris asiatica
TCTGTCATACTTCGGACATATTGTCAGGAGGGACCAGTCGCTAGAGAAGGATATCATGTTTGGTAAGGTGGAGGATCAAAGTAAAAGAGGAAGACCCCAACAAGATGGATTGGCAAAGTGGCAGTATCAGTGGGCTCAAGTGTGGCAACAATGGTGAAGTTGGCCCAGGAGCAAGCAGTGTTTCATTCTGTTGTGCATAGGGTCGCTATGATTCTATACTGACTTGATGGCACCTAATGGCAACAACAACAACAAAAGAAGCCACATCATTTCATATACAATCATAATTGATTTTTATATTTATGCATAAATGAGATGGAACTGTAATTTTTTTACAGATTGTATTCAAAATTTACAAGAGCAGATGTGATTTAAAAGTAATCTTGGGGAGTACTCATATAATGGAAATCAACATATTGAAACTACAAGAAATTAGAAGAATTATCATCTTAAAATTTAGATCATTGTTGTTGTTAAGTGTCATCGAGTCAGTTCTGATCCATAGCAATCCTGTTTAGGGTTTCCAATGAGTAGCTAGTGAGCTTGCAGTTCAAACGGTCTTTGTAGTCCAGAGCATTAACCCACAGTGCTACTCCAGGATTCTTAGTAGTTAAAATCTACCAGTCACTCATAGGAGAATGATGTGCCAGTCTGCTTCCATAAAGATTTACATCCCTAGAAACCCTCTGAGGTAGTTCTACCCTATCACTTAACGTCACCATGATTCAGATTCAGCTCTAAGGCAATAGAATGTTGTTATGTTTTGTTTTGCTGCAATGATCATTAATTTAGTGTCCGTGAATCCAATTGTCCATTTTACTGATTGCTTAATTCAATATTTTGTGCTTTATCCTATAGTCCCATACCAATACTCCAAAATAGCATATAAATATGTTCAATTCTCTATCATTTTATAAATACTCACTTAACCTGTTGTGGCACTGTGGGCTAATCCATCAGACTGCAAAGTCATTTGAACTGCAACTTCGGTGGTTCAAGCTCATCAGCTGCTCCTTGGAAACTCTATACAGGGTCGTTGTGGGTTGGAATTGGCTTGACAACACTTAACAACAACAACAACCTCACAAGTCATATTTCTAATTTAATACAGAGCAACTTGATTTGATTTAAAATTCATAGGTTTTGGTATCTGAGAAAAGAAATAGAGGAAGCCAGTCTGGTATAGCATGTGGACCTTTGTTTAAAGAGTGATAACAAGAGGAATTCATAGGGATTCATCGTTTACAAAATAATTTTTAGAGAGTATTTAAAAATACAGATCAACTCTTTGCACTTTTCTTTTCTTGTTGTTGTTAAGTGCTATCTAGTCGGTTCTGACAAACAGCACCACATATAGGGTTTCCAGCAAGTGGTTGGTGTGTTTGAACTGTCAACCTTTGGGTTAGCAGTCCAGTGCTTATCTTACAGTGCCACACCAGGACTCTCTCAACCTAATTCATAATAAAAGTCAAAGTCACAATAAAAGTTCTTTGTTGTTGTTGTTAAGTGTCTTAGAGTCATTTCCAACTCATAGCAACACTATATAGGGCTTCTGAGGAGCGATTGGTGATCTTGAACCACCAATCTTGCTTTGTGTGATTCTGAATAGGAATACTTACCAGGTGGGCCTACCAGGCTGGATGAGTTCATGATAGTGGACACTGATGCATTCCAAGCTATCACTCCAAGGAAACAGTTTGGGTGTAAAATTCCAGCAATGCCTCTGCTGAGTATAGGAAAAAAAGAAATTGAAAACAATGACTCAGGATACATCATAGATCAATTTTCATAAGTGAAAGAAAGGACAGTGTCATTAATTTTCATATAGTGTAAACAATGTGTTAAGTAAAAGCTTAATGATCTTGGCCTGTATTTTTTTTATCTAATGTTGTTATTGTTAGGTGCCATCAAGTCAGTACCAACTCATAGTGACCCTATGCACAAGAGAACGAAACACTGCCTGATCCTGGGTTAACCTCACAACTGTTGCCACGCTTGAGCCCATTGATGCTGCCACTTTACCAACTTATCACTTTGGGAGTCTTCCTCTTTTTCTCTGACTCTCCACTTTACCAAACATGATATCATTCTCCAGGGACTGGTCTCTCCTGAAAATATATGTGAAGTATGAAAGACGATGTCTGGTCATCCTGGCTTCCAAGAAGCACTATGGCTGCACTACTTCCAACACAGATCTGTTGGTTCTTCTGGCAGCCCATTTCAATATTCTCCTCCAACACCGTAACTCAAAAGCATCAATTCTTCTATGGTCTTCCTTATTCACTGTCCAACTTTCTCATGCATATGAGATTATTGAAAATACCATGGCTTGGGTCAGGAGCACCTTAGTCCTCAAACTGTCATCTTTGCTCTTCAACACTTTAAAGAGGTCTTATGCAGCAGATTGTCCAATGCAATACATCGTTTGATTTCTTGTCTATTGCTTCCATGAGTGTTGATGGTTAATCCAAGCAGAATGAAGACTCTGACAACTTCAATCTTTTCTCAATTTGTTGTTGCTGATGTTAAGTGCTGTCGAGTCAGTTCTGACCCATAGTGACACTGTATAGGGTTTTCAAGGAGCAGCTGGTGAGCTTGAACTGCCTACCTTGCAGTTCAAACAGCTTTGCAGTCTGGGGCATTAACCCACAGCACCACACCAGGACTCCTTTCTCCATTTATATGAATATTATTTATTGGTCCAGTGGTGAGCATTTTTGTTTTCTTTACATTGAGGTGAAACTCACACTGAAGCCTGTGGTCTTTGATCTTCATCAATAAGTATTTCAAATCCTCTTCACATTCAACAAGAAAGGTTGTACCATCTGCATATCTTAGGTTGTTGATAAGCCTTCGTCCATTCCTGATTCCACATTTTTCTTCATACAATCCAGTTTCTTGGATTATTTGTTCAGCATACAGATTAAATAAGTATGTTGAAAGAATCCAACCCTGGCACACACCTTTCCTAATTTTAAACCATTTGGTGTTCCCTTGTTCTTTTCAAACAACTGCCTCTTAGTCTGTGTACAGATTCCTCACGAGCACAATGAAGTGTTTCAGATAGCTTGTCATGATCCATACAATCAAAAGCCTTGTGAGTCAATAAAGCTCAAGTAAAAATCATTCAGGTGTTCCTTGCTTTCAGTCAAGATCCATCTGATGTCAGCAATGATATTCCTCATTCCGCATCCTCTTCTGAAACTGGCTTAAACCTCTGGAAGTTCTCTATCAATGTATGGTTGCAATAATTTCTGTATTATCGTTAGTAAAACTTTACTTGCAAGGAGTATCAATAATATTGTCCAATGATTTCTGCATTCCTTTGGGTCACCTCTCTTTGGAATGGGCACAAAATACAGATCTCTTCCAGTCTGTTGGCCAGGTAGTTGTCTTCCAAATTTCTTGGCCTAGATGAGTGAGTGCCTCAAGTACAGCATCACTTTGTTGAATGATTTCAATATGTATTCCAATTTATATTTCAATTTGATCTGATGTTGTTGTTGTTATGTACCGTGGAGTCGGTTCTGACTCATAGTGACCCTGTACAGGGTTTCCGAGGTTGTAAATCTTTACGGGAGTAGAAAGCCTCATCTATCTCCTGCGGAACAGCTGGTAGTTTCGAACTGCTGACCCGGAGGCTCGCAGCCTGATTCGTAACCACTATGATGTCATATGTTTGGACAGGGGTACAAAATTACATTTTCCACAGATGAGCTACTAGAGTAAATGAATAGGAGGAAAATAACTGAGGAAAAAGATCTATAGTGGAGGCAGTGGGAAAAGATCAATAGAACCATTAAAAAAAACTCCAGATACACAGAATAGAGGGGCAGAGTGTGGGCAAGAGATTAACAAAATCAATCTCCTTGTCAGGCAGGCAGGATATAAACAAGATTAAGAAAAAGGAAAAAACAAAACAAAACAAAACACTATCTGTAGGTCCAGAACTGAGCTGGGTTTGTGTATCCTCCTTCCCTATTCAGCTATCCATCAGGGGTTGCTAACAATCAGCTACCTATTAACCTCTTCCTTAAGCAGCTTTCCGTATCCCTTTATTGCCATGGTATTATCAATCTAGGGAGTGTCAGAATTTGACACTATTGAGAACATTCTACTTTTATTTTCTTTTATTCCCCACTGCTTTGTTTATTCTCTTTGAGGAGAATTATTTAATGTTAATCTTTGAGAATACTCTGCTCTTCTTCCATAATTTCTCTTCTACGGAGAGGCCATCAATTTACGTTTTTCATAGACAGCTTATCTTTTCATGGTTTCCACTTCCTTTCTTGTAATTGGAAATGAACACAGCATTGCCAATCCACACTCTTTTAGTTCTGCAATAATTTTTTCAAACTGTCTTTATAGCACTTCAATTTCATATCTATAAAATCCTTAAGTAGTTACATTTGATTCTATAGAGGTTATGTATGGTTAACTTTAGTTAACAGTTATAGTGTGCCACCTATGGGATTTTGTGAGACATAGAAATTAACAAAAGAGCATAAAGTGGTGCAGGATCTAGATCAGTGTGTATAATTTAAAATATGAAAAGGCAGAAAAGCCAGCAAACGTGAGTTCTGCAAGGCTGCAAAATCTTTTGAAATAAATACACAGTAAATCTTATGTTTATGCTTGTTGGTGCGGGGATTTACTCACCATCAGCCTCCCTAACTGACAGAATATAAGAAATTCCATATTTCATGTAAATATCTTACTTTCCAACTTTACTTCCCTAATGTCAGTCTTTTCTTTTTCCTCTACAAGTAACTATTCCACGGCCTTGAAATACATTCTTTCTTCAAAATTCAAAGTTCTGTCTTGTATGGATGATTTATATTTATTAATACAATTTGCATTGCTTTTGTTTGTAAGCAATAGTATATTGTTTCTGGTCTTGCTTTTATTCTTACTCTTCTCACATTGATCTATCATCATGTTGTATCATTAAGTATTTTCAGAATTAAGAAAATAATAATGGTGTACTTTATAATATTAAAAATAGTAAGCATTTAGAGAAAAAAATAACAAACTAATGAATATATTAACTACCTTGAAAGTTTTGAAAATTGATTCAAAATATTGCCTCCAAAATATTTTGAGTCAAAACAATGAACTGCTAATTGTGTAAATCATAAATCAATGACTTTTAAATTTAATGTAAAGAAAATCTACATCCTCAGTCCAAAGCACCAATTTAAAACTTGCACTATCTGACATTGTGATAAAATGCTATTCATAGAGAGATGAAGTCAATGTTCATTTCATGAGATATTTGGTCCAGATGCCAAGAAAGATCAAGTTACAATTTTGTGGAAATAAAGAACTTCTATAAAGCACTTGAGATAGCATTTAAAGGAAGATCTCCAACAAGATGGATTGGCACAGTGGCAGCAGCTATGGGCTCAAGCAAAACAATGGTTGTGAAGTTAGCACAGGACTGGGCAGTGTTTCCTTCTGTTGTTCATAAGGTTGCAGAAATACCTAACAACAGCAATAACAAGGGAAGTCTGAACCTACCATGTAACAAACTGATTATCAAAACTATGGATTAATTATCTTAACACATTATTCTAGCTATACTCCCCATTCCTACTAGCCTTAAATTTATATTAAAACCTCAGGAAAAAGTGGTTTATAAATAGTAAACTGAAGGAAGGCAACCCCTTCATTCATTTATATATTTAAAATTTTATACTTACACAAGGAAAAAAAATAGTGTAGAGAACTTTATACCAAGACCATGATGTTGCACCCTTATAAAATTACTTAAACTGTAATTCCTGTTTTTTCTTTACTTTAATTAAGTGCACTATATGAAACAGGAACAAGAAACATACAATTATACTTATTGTAGAAATGTTGTTTGCTGTTGTTAAGTGTTGTAGAGTCAGTTCTTACTCATAGAGAGCCTGTATAGAGTTTATGAGGCTTCATCTTTCTCCCGCAGAGTGACTAGTGGTGTCATACCACCAACCTTGTGCTTTGCAGTCTAGTACTTATTCTACAGAGCCATCATACTCCAGAAATGTTATTAAGAATGTCATAAATTAAACCACTAGCATCTTGATTAAAGCTAAAACCCTCATAGCAATCCTGTTGGACCGAATAAATTGCCCATAGTGTTTCCAAGGTTGTCATCTTTACAGAAGTTGCCTGCCATGTGTTTCTCTCTTGGAATAGCTGGTGGGTTTGAACCACCAACTTTTTTTGGTCAACAGCAGAAAGCTTTAGCACATCAAGGATCCTCCGTATTATGATTGTTGTTGGTAAGTGCTGTCAAGTCAGTTCTGACTCAGTGACTCTGTATAGGGTTTCCCAGGAGCAGCTGGTGAGGTTCAAACTCTCACCTATTGGTTTAAATTGCCTTTGCTTTTCAGTGCTTTACCTACAGTGCCACACCAGAACTAATACCTCTTAAATCTCAGTATCAGGAATATTGGGTCTTTTTGACATGAATGGCTTTGATTAAGATTTAATACATTTCATAATTTAACACAACTCTTTGATTTTTGTAGCCAAGATGGGTAAGTGAAATATGAATCCCAATTATAGCAATTTTTGAGAAAAGCTTATGAATTTCTATATAATAATTGTGCAATCAGAATACATTTTTCTTGTTCTTATATCCCTTACAGGTCTTATTTCCATGTATTTAATTGTTTTCTATCTTATCACATGCATTTTATAGTCCACATCTTTCCAAGTTAAATTAATGACATTACAAATAACTAAATCATGAATGGTAATAAAAAGACAGAATAATTTGACTTGATAATAAAATGACTAACAGAAGTCCTCAAAAAAGGTTGAGTTGAATAGGGAGTGACTTTGAGTAGATGAATCATCAATGAAATAATTAATAATATGAGAAAGAATAAATAAGAGACCAAAAAACCACTATCTTAAACAAGACTGAGATCTTTTGGTTCTAATCATCTTAGAAATATATTAAGGTTTATGAAACTACAGTGCTGACAGTATGAAAACAGCTCTGATCCTTTTTTTGTTTGTTTGTTTCTAACATTTACTAATTATTTTACAGCTTGTGAAATTATGAGACTGTTTCCTCACCCCAATATAAATTATATTGAGTTTTGTTTTATTTTATTGCATTGTATTGTACTGTTTTGTTGTGTTTGTTTTTTTGGGTTTTTTTTTGCTTGCTTGCTCAGTGAAACTCCTCTTCCTTCTGAGACCCGTCCTTTCATCACTAACAAATGATCCTTTTGAGAATCAGTAAGTCACAAAATGCCTAATACTCATTAATCCATAAGTGTTCAAAATATGAAGAGGTTTAAACCATATTCAATTTTTTGAGTTTTGCAAAGCTGTAGAAAATATCACTTCTGTACTTTCAGGTAGCAATATTTTCATAATTTCTATGCAAGTGTGTTACAGTTATTATTTTGAGAGTTTGTGTTTTGCTGGTACTGTAAAGACTACATTTTGTTGTAATGTGCTGTTGAGTCAGCTCTGGCTCGGCAACACTGTATAGAGTTTCCAAGTGTGGCTGGTGGGTTTGAATGTCGATCTAGTACTTACCATACAACACCACCGTTACCCTAGACTTTGATCTATCAAGGATATGACTCCTGAACCATAGTCAGTTATTATAGAATGGATTACCCACACCAAACTAAGACACTGAGAATACTTCCCTGGGTAACTGGCGCTATATTCCAATTCATCTTGAACTAATGAATAGGATCCATTTTCACAATATGTATTTTTTCCTTGGGAACTGAGAAATGAAAAAGAGAAAGACATGCTGCAGCAAGAAAAAAAGAATGCAGAAAAAGCATGGGAAGGAAGATGAGAGAGACCTAAGAAAGTTTAGGTCACATATTCCAATTGTTCTTTTCTTGGATTTCTTGAGACAATCGACATTGTTATAATATGCTACTATATTTTATTAAGAATTTTTGCTTGGCTTCCAAATATTTCAAATATAGTGTGACTCCCCCCACACTTTTTTTTTTGAGGTGTCAGTAGTTGGCACTGATTCCTTATACTAATGAAAAGGTAGCATAGTATCTCTTTTCCACTTCTGCCAGTAGGCAATCTTTAGAGAACATATTGGTGAGTATATGAAGAAATAAATGAGCATGAGCAAAATCTCCACATTAGATGCGCAGACGAAGTATCTTGCCCAAGCCCTGCCTCAGTTCTTTATTCTTTAGCGCATAAATCATGGGGTTGAGGGCAGGAGGAATGACATTGTGTAACACATTAAGTAGAACTGGGAAAAGAGGAACTGTCTTTGTTGCACTATGTGTGATAGAAATGACAACAACAATTGTGTAGAAGAAAAAAATTAGAATGAGATGTGAAGTGCAGGTGCTCAGGGCCTTAGATGCAGCTTCTGCTGAGTTCAGCCTTAGCACAGAGTGAAGTATCAAAGCATATGATAAAATAATCATACCCAGGTCACTGCCCATGAGTGTCCAAGCTAGAAGTAGCTGGTAGATGCTATTGATTGTCCTGTCATCACAGGATAGGCTAGTGACTCCAAGGTTAGAGCACAGACAATGCTCAATTTGATTCCGGGAGCAGTAGTGTCTCTGAGCAGCCAGCACTGGCACTGGGAGAGTTGACAAGCTGTTTCTAAGTACCATTAATACAGTTGCTTTGACCACAAATGATTTGGTAATTATTGATGGATATCGTAGAGGTCGGCAAATGGCTACATATCTGTCAATAGCCATGCAGAGGAAGATGCCTGACTCCATGGCCACAAAACAATGTATGACATATATCTGAGAAAAACACTCAGGGAGACTGATGACCTTGGCATTGAACCACAGGATGGCCAAAATCTTAGGCATGATAGTAGTAGCTAAGCCTATGTCCACCACAGCTAGGATGCCCAGAAAGAGATACATGGGCTGGTTCAGTGCAGCCTCTTGGTTGATGGTGATCAGGATAAAGATGTTGGCACCCAGAGCCAAGAGGTAGAGTACAGCCAAGGGCAGAGAGAGCCAATGTTGCCATTCATGAATGCCTGGGAATCCCATGAGAATGAACTCTGAGACCTGGAACTTAGAGCTATTGGGATTTCTGAGGACCTGGAACATTCTTGCCTAAGAGAAAAAAAAAAAAAATTCAAGGTTATTATTTTTTATTATCTCTACCATGGTTTTTGAAAGGAACTCTGACAGCATAGTGGTTACGAATCGGGCTGCAAACTGCAAGGTCAGCAGTTCAAAACTACCAGCTGCTCCGTGGGAGAAAGATGAAGCTCTCTGCTCCCGTAAAGATTTACAGCCTCGGAAACCCTGTTCAGGGTTGCTATGGGTCAGTACCAACTTGACGGCACTTAACAACAACAACAACCATCGTTTTTAGAAAAGCAATTATCCAGTATCACAGTATTAATTATTGTGTTATTATCTTCATTATTCTCATCACCCACTAACATTTGTTGGACATTTCTTATGAAATAGGAACTGTGATAACATATCCAATGAGTCAACTCAGTTAACCATCACAAAACTCAATATTTGTTGTTAAGTGCCATCAAGTCAGTTCCAACACATAGCAACCCTGTATAGGATTTCCAAAAGTAAAGAGGATTTGAAACACTTACTTATGAAGATCCAAGACTACAGCCTTTAGCATAGATTACATCTCAATGTAAAGAAAACAAAAATCCTCACAACTGGGTCAATAAACAATATCATGATAAACAAAGAAAAGATTGAAGTTGTAAAGGATTTCCTCTTACTAAATCTGCAATCAACATCCATGGAAAAAGCAGTCAAGAAATCAAATGACATTGCACTGGGCAAACCTGCTACAAAATACCTTTTATTAAAGTGTTAAAAAAAAAAAAAAAAAAAAAAAGCTTTGAGGTCTAAGGTACACCTGGTCCAAGCCATGGTATTTTCAATCATC
>NW_006408658.1:3332478-3361527 GCF_000296735.1 Chrysochloris asiatica
CTGCTACAAATACAACACATGCATGGAAGAGTCCAAGAAGAACTTTCCTCTACTTGGGCATATTTATACTTCTTCGAAGAGTCCAGACGGTCATATGATGAATCGAGCAGAAGTGATAATGCAATGAGTGTAAGATAAATCATTTGTCAGAGGTCAGCTAGCATCAAATTACCCTATAAACACACGTGCAAAAGATAGGAGATTCCAGATCATTGTAAGCATACATTATGAGTATTAACTGTGTTCTGGATGATAAGCAAGAAATAACAAAAGTGAATATCCATAGGATCATAAAGGGAAATACAAAAGCAACATAAATAATGCCCATTAAACATTATAAATGCATATATTTGAAAAAAATAGGAAACTATAAAATGGTAAATGACTACAATATGAAGTAATAATGAAAATAACAAAAAGTGAAGAACAATGAGAATCTTAAAACTTTAGTAATATGCTTAAATGGCCTTTGATAAAGCACTAATTTGCCACTGCTAGATTGCAAGGTCAGTTTGAGTCCCAGTGTCAGTGGTTCAAACCAGTAGCCGCTCCTTAGGAACCCAATCAGGCTCACCATGAGTCAGAACCAACTCTATGGCACCACAACAACAACAACATTACAGATGAAAACGGTTTAGAAATTATTGGACTAATCATTTAACTCAAGGAATTCTAATAACTACACAAAAGGAATGCAAAAAAAGACAAATTACTGGAGTTGGAAAATTAATTAGAATTTAAATGACATTTAAATTATTTATATTTATAAGTGAAAGTCTTATTTAAAGACAAACACAATTAGCAAAATCTAAATAATTATGCAAGAGAAAACAAAGATAAAATGCAAAACACAATATACATGAGATAGAAATATACAAAAAATAAAAATCAGAACATTACACTCAAAAATTAATTTGAACATTAGTAAATAATATTACAAATTATTTATCTTTCAAAATTAAAAAAAAATTTGGAATTCCATACAATTTTCAGTGGACTCATAAAACTAGTTAAAAATGAGAGCTGTAACTAAAATGCAAATTGGTAACTGAAAAATAACAGAAAAATTTTCTGAAGGATCTTAATAAATCTCACTGGAAAAGATAATTACTATTCTGCCTATATTGTTCAAGAAGTAATAGAAAGAAGCTAAAACAAGAATATTTCCAATCACAAAAGACATTTTACAAGAAATAATTCAATTATGGATATCCAATATTAGAAAACCTAATCATGTAACATAAAAATATATTTCATGCATGATCAAGTATGCTTTAATATTGAAAATACTTTTATTATAATTTGCTACATTAAAAATTAAATTGAAACAATAATAATAGCTCAGATGGATCAGAGACGTATTTGATTATAACTTTCTTAATTAATTTAAACCAGAAAAAAAAGAACTGTTGCAATATTATATGTATTATTTAGTGAAAATTTAAAGATAACTGCTTATTTAATGAACAAGTCAGGGGCACCCAGAGTCTCAATTTCTACTAATCAGTGTAGCCCACTAGACTACATTGGTCCAAAAACACTCGTAAGGATGAAGAAGTTGACATCTATTCTGCAACACAGTGATATAGACTAAAACGGGAAGAAATTATACCGACAACCTTTTAGAAATTTGAAAAACTGTGTCATTCTAACAAATATTTTAATGCTTTAGATAAAAATGTGTGTGTTCCCATAAGGACCCCTGTAGGTGCTGTATGTAGGGTAAGCAACTGGACTGCTAACTGCTAGGTCAGCTGTTCACATCTACCAGCTGCTTGGCAGGAGATAGATGAGGGTTTCTGCTCAAGTAAAGATGGACAACTTTGGGATTCCTATGCAGAGTAGCTGTGAGTTATAATCGACTCCATGGCAGTCAGGGGGTGATGGTGGGCTGTAGTAATGTGAATTGCAGAATTTCTTCAGCCTCTAGAATCCTCTGTTATAATCTATTAAATATGGACATTCATTTCTAGCTCCTGGGGTTCCAGTAAGGGTTATATTTTATGTAAATTCCTAACAAAAATCTTTTCTAGATAGAAGGAGAATTAATGTGTTCAATTTAATGGTGCCACTCCTTAGAAACCCTATAAAGGGTGACTGTGGGTCAGAACTCGACAGCACTTAACAACAACAACAAGATTGGGACATAGTGGATATGGAACATCTAAAATCCTGTCATGTCAAGTACTCAGGTTAATTTGGCTTAGAAGGCGTCTCTCTCTAAAGAGTCACTAGAAATGGGGAACTTCAAGAAAAAGTGGGAAGAGTGATGTTACATTGAAAGGCTTGTAACTGTCATGAAACAAAATGTGTATAAATTGTTGAATGGAAATATAACTTGTTCTGTAAATCATAATAAAGTGTTAAAAAAAGAAATCATGAGAACATTATTTCACCTTCCAGTATTATTCTTTCACTGTCCCAGTGGAGTTCGTAGAAATACAGAACACCAGGAGACCCACCATTTAAAAATAGATTTTATAAAGCTGTGTCTGTTTGCTGAAAAAAAAACAAAACACCTTTGTATGCACGGAAAGCTTTGGTCTGAAACTGCTTTTGTATTAAATACCATCAGCTAACTTAGTTGTGCAAAATTCTTAAAGCATTATCCAGGCTCAATCAATTGGAAGCTACAAAATTTGAAAACAAAAGACTAGTTAATTGTGAGCAAACAGACTGTGTTAGTAGGCAATGCTCCTTGCCCAGCTGAGTCCTACTCTTCTGTAAGGCATCGCCAAAGTTCTGCAGAAGGTTGAAGAGACTGGCCCCAGTCTAGCAGGGTACTTACTGCCATCTGTCAGGGTGCTAAGCTTGTTTAGTCTTAAATGGTTGTATCAGCTGTATATCCAGAGACAATCGACAGCTACTGCAGATGATGTTAGGATCTTATGACCAGTACAGAGAAAATCAGGCCCCAGTGGAAGTGGAGAGAATGCCAACTCCCCAGAGCTACAAAACCCATGTCAACCTGAACCAGTCAAACACAAGGGATGGAAGTAATTAGGAACAAGTATTCAAATATCATTATTTAGCTAACATCCTAATTTGACAATGGTTAAAATCTGACAATTTTATTAAATATAGGCATGCTGTTGTTGTTAAGTGCGTTGACTTGTTTCTGGCCCATAGCAACCCTGTATAGGGTTTCCATATATGGGTGCAAAAGTCAAAATTTTAAGTAGCTTTCTCTTTAGGAGAGCCTTTAAGAAAATAGAAGGGAAAAAAAAAAAAAAAAGACTTCTCCCTCTCTATATTATCAGTTTGCAGTCTTTTCTGTATTACCTTTAGTAAAACTTTACTCTCATGACATGTCAAAAATATTGTCCTATGATTTCTGCATTCCATTGGGTCACCTCTCTTTGGAATGGACACAAATACGGACCTCTGCCAATCAGTTAGCCAGATAGTTGTCTTCCAAATTTCTTGGCACAGATAGATGAAGGAGTGCCTCCAGTGCCACCTCACTTTCTTGAAACATTTCAATTTTTAGTCCATCAATTCTTGGTGCCTTCTTCTTTGCCAATTCCTTCAATGCACCTTGAACTTCTTCCTTCAGTATTATTGTCAAGAAATCAAACGATGTATTGCATTAGGCAAATCTGTTGTACAAGACCTCTTCAAAGTGTTGAAGAGCGAAGATGTGAGCTTGAGAACTAAGGTGCGCCTGACCCAAGTCATGGTATTTTCAATAACCTCGTATGCATGTGAAAGCTGGACAATGAATAAGGAAGACCATAGAATAATCTATGCTTTTGAGTTGTGGTGTTGAAGGAGAATATTGAAAGTGCCATGGGTTACCAAAAGAACCAACAGATCTGTGTTGGAAGAAGTACAGGTAGAGTGCTCCTTGGAGGCCTGGATGACCAAATTTCGTCTCTCATACTTCGGACAAAGTCGCTGGAGAAGGATATCATGTTTGGTAAGGTGGAGGGTCAGAGAAAAAGAAGAAGACCCCCAGAGAGATGGATTGGCAAAGTGGCAGCATCAATGGGCTCAAGTGTGGTAACAATTTTGAGATTAGCCCAGAACCAGGCAGTGTTTCATTCTGTTGTGCTTAGGGTCGCTAAGAATTGGTACCAACTCAAGGGCACCTACAACAACAACAACATATTATGAGTTTTGTAAATGCAGACATTTCTTAATCATTATCTTTTAACTTGTATCTGTCTGTAGGACCTATCCAATATTGAGCAAGGCAACACATTACAAATCATAATATTAGGTTATTGATAAACCAAACCACTGGAGAATAGAAACTTGGCATTTTTGCATCATGCTGCACTTTGCTGGACTGGACTGAGCTCCATTACAGAAAGGGCAGGAAAGAAGGTATATTTAGTTCTCTGTAGGTACCTTGATACTGTAAACAAACCACTAATGGATTGTTGAGGTTAGCAGTCTAGCACTTACCTTAGAGCACTGTACTAGGACTTCAAAGGAATTGTTGTTTTTGTTGTTGTTATTAAGTGCCATGGATTCAGTTTCTGAGGTTGTAAATGTTTGTGAGAGTAGTAAACCTCATCTAATTCACACAGAGTGACTTGTGGATTCAAACCATGGGCTTTGTGGTTTGCAGTCCAGTGCTTATCATAATGAACCACCATGCTCCCAAAGATATTATTGTTGTGTTGTTGTTAAGTGCCATCAAGTCAGTACCGACTCATCGTGACCTTGTATAGGGTTTCTGAGGGGTGGCCGGTGGGTTCAAACTGACCTTACAGTATAGTACTTTATCTTACAATGCCACACCAGGACTCTAAAGATATTATTGTTGTTGTTAAGTGCCATGGAGTCAGTTCCGACACACAGGGACACTGTACAAGAATTCCAAGGAGCAGCTAGTGTGTTTGAACTGCCAACCTTGTGGTTTACAGTCCAGTGGTGATCCTACAGTGCCACACCAGGACTCCAAAGATATTACTTTTGTTGTTAAGTGCTTGTTAAGTTCTGTTGCATTGATCTGACTCATGGTCACCTGTATAGGGCTTCTGAGGAGCAGCTCACAGTGAGCTTGAACCACCGACTTTGTGGTTCAAACTGACCTTGCAGTCCAGTGCCTTAACCCACAGTGCATTAATCTACAGTGTCATAACAGGACTCCAAGATATTATTGTTGTTGTTGTTAAGTGTGTAGAGTCAGTTCTGATCCATAGCTTCCCTGCATAGGGTTTACAAGGAGAAGCTGGTGAGCTTGAACCACCAAATTTACGGTGTCAAACTGATTTTGTAGTCAGGAACATACAGTTCAATATCTGAAACAAGTATATCTCAATAATATATCATATTATTTCTATATTTATTCAAGTCTCCTCATGTATTTTTCAAAGATTTTTTATGTTTCATATAGGTTCAAACCCACCTGAAGCTTCTTGGAAACCCTATACAGGGTGACTCATGGAACTTAACAACAAGAAATGTTGTTGTTGTTGTTGTTGTTAAGTGCCGTCAAGTCGTTTCCGACCCATAGCGACCCTGTACAGGGTTTCCGAGGGTGTAAATCTTTACGGGAGTAGAAAGCCTCATCTTTCTCCCGCGGAGCGACTGGTAGTTTCGAACCGCTGACCTTAAGGTTCGCAGCCCGATTCGTAACCACTACGCTACAACAAGAAATATCTATGTCTATATCTGGAGTCCTGATATGGTGCCAGGGATAAGCACTTGACCTCAAGGTCAATTTGAACTGCAAGGTATGTTGTTCAAACTCACTAGCTGCTCCTTGGAAACCCTACGCAGGGTCTCTATGAGTCAGAACTAACTCAACTTCACTTAACAATAATTTGCATCTATCAAATAACCTGTGCATGTGGAAGGTGTCATAATGATATCAATTGTCATTATTTTTGTTGTTAGTTTCTGACTCAAAATGACCCTATGTACAACAGAACAAAACACTGCCTAGTCCTTCACCATTCCTTCACTTCACCAAACATGATGTCTTTCTCCTGACAATATGTGCAAAATACCAGAGATGAAGTCTTGCCATGTACCCTTCAATGGAGCAATCTATTTGTACTTCTTCCTAAACATTTGCTCATTCTTCTATCAGTTGAGGTAAGCTCCATATTCTTCACAAACACCTTAGCTCTAATGCATCAATTCTTCTCCAGTCTTCCTTATTCATTGTCCAGCTTTTATATGCATGGAGGCGACAGAAAATACCATGGCTTCGGCCAGACACACCTTAGCCCTTAAAGTGACATCTTTGCTTTTTAACACTTTTGTGTTAGGTCTTTTGTAGCAGGTTTGCCCGATCCAATACTTCCCATTATTTCTTGACAGCTGTTTCCATGAGTGCTGATAGTGGATCCAAGCAAAACCAAATATTTGACAACTTAAATCTTTTCTCCATTTATCATGATGCTATTTATTGTGTGGACTTTTGTTTGCCTTACATTTAGGTGCAACCTATACTGAAGGCTGTAGATTATGTTATCTGCATATCGCAGGTTGTTGATGAGTCTTCCTCCAATCCTGGTGCCTCATTCTTCTTTCCATAATCCAGTTTTTTGGATTATTTGTCTAGCATAGAGATTGAGTATAATTGGTTAAAAGTTATAACCCTGACACACACCCCTTCCCTGATTTAAAAACATTCACTATTCCCTTGTTCTGTTTGAACAATTGTCTCTTGGTCTATGTGAAGGTTCTTCACAAGCACAATGAAGTGTTCTGGAATTCTCATTCTTTTCAATGCTATCTGTAGATTGTTATGATCCACACAGTTAAATTTCTTTGCATAGTCAATAAAGCACACACATAAACATCCTCTGCTATTCTCTGCTTTTAGCCAGGATCCATCAGATGTCAAAATGATATCCCTCATTCCATATCCTTGTCTAAATCAAGTTTCAATTTCTGATAGTTCCCTTTCAACATACTGCTGCAACCATTTTTTGAAATATCTTCAGCAAAATTTGACTTGCATGTGACATTAATGATATTATTTAGTGAGTTCCACATTCTGTTGAGTCACCTTTCTTTGCAATGTTCATGAATATGGATTTCTTCCAATCTGTTAGTCAGGTGGCTATCTGCCAAATATCTTAACATAGATGAGTGGGTGCCTCCAGAAATTACATTGCAATTGTCAATTCCTGGAGCCTTGTATTTTGCCAATGTCTTACGTGTAGCTTGTACTTTCTCCTTCAAAACCATTGGACACATGGTATGTGTCCTTGATATGGCTGAACATTAACCTATTCTTTTTGGCACAGTGACTCTGTAGTTTTTCCATATCGTTCAATATTTTTCTCATGATTTTGTTGTTGTTAAGTGCCATCCAGTCGATTCTGACTCATAGCAAACCTGTACAAGTTTTCCAGGAAGCAGCTGATGGTTTTGAACTGCCAACCTTGTGGTTCACAGTTCAGTTTTTATCCTATAGTGCCACACCAGGAGTTTGTCCATAGAATCCTTCAATATAGTAAGTGAAGGCTTGGATTTTTTCTTCAGTTCTCTCAGCTTGAGAAATGCTAAGAGCGTTCTTTCCTTTTGGTTTTCTAACTCCAAGATTTTGTATATTTCATTATAAACCTTTATAAGTATTTGTCCTCTCAAGCTGCCTTTTGAAATTTTCTGTTCAGCTCTTTTACTTCATCATTTCTTCCAATCACTTTAACTGCTCTGCATTCAAGAGCAAATTTCAGAGTCTCTGATGACATCCATTCTTGTCGCTTTTCTTCCTTGACATTTTAATGATCTTTTTACTTTCTTCAAATATGATGTTCTTAATATCATTCCACAATCCCTCTGGTCTTCAGACATTAGTGTCTAATACATCAAATCTGTTTTTGAGATGGTTTCTACATTCAGGTAGGCTATTTTAAGGTCATATTTTGGCTCTTGTGGACTTGTTTTCATTTTCTTCAGCTACAACCTCCATTTGCATATGGTCTGCTCTATAGTCTAGACCCCTAGTCTTAGTTTGGCTAATGATTTGGAGTTTTTCCACTGTCTCTTTCCACAGATGTTATCAGTTTGATTCCCGTGTATTACATCTGGTGAGGTCTAAGTGTTATTTTAAAAGCATATTTTCATTGAATAAGTCATTGGTCTTGAAAAATTCTATCATGCAATCTCCAGCATTATTTCTATCACCAAGGCCGTATTTTCCAACTTCCAGTACTTCCTCTTTGTTTCCGACTTTCACATTCCAATCACCACTAGTGACCAATGCATCTTGACTGCATGCTTGATCAATTTCAGTCTGAAGAAATTGATAGAATTCTGTAATTCTTCATCATTGACTTTAGTGGATGGTGTGTAATTTTATATAATAGTTGAATTAATTGGCATTTCTTTTGATATAGAGATATTATGCTATCACAGACAACATTGTACTTTAAAATAGATCTTGAAATATTCTTTTAGATAATGAGTGCTAGGCCATTTCTCTTTGTCATTCGGCTGAGTAAGCCATATGATTGCCCAATTCAAAATGTCTAATACCAGTCCATTTCAGTTCACTAATGCATAGAATGTTGATCTTTATGAGTTCCATTGTGTTTTTGATGACTTCCAATTTTCCTAGATTCATACATTTTATATTCCACGTTATTATTAATGGATACTTGCAGCTATTTCTTCACATTTTGATTTTGTGCTCTATCAGTAAATGAAGGTACCCAAAGCTTTGCTCAATCCATATCACTAAAGTTGACTCTACGTAGAGGAGACAACTCTTCCCCAATCTTATTTTGAGTGATTTCAACCTAAGGGATTCATCTTCAGGCCCTATATCAGAAAAAGTTCTGCTGCTATACATAAGGTTTCCAGTGGCTAACTTTTCAGTAGTGGTCTACCTCTTCTTCCTAATCTGTCTTACTCTGGAAGGTCTGCTTCAAACCTGTTCACTATAGGTGACCCTGCTGATATTTAAAATACCAGTAGCATAGCACCCAGCATCACAGCATCACAAGCCACCACAGTATAACAATCTGACTGACAAGTGGTGGGTTGTTGTTATTAAATGCTGTCAAATTGGTTTCTGTTCACAATGACAGAATCAAACATTGTTAGGTCTTGCACCATCCTCATAATTCTTGTGATGTTTAGCCCACTGTTGTCAGTACAGCTCATTAAAAGTTTTCCTCTTTTTTGCTGACCTCTTCTTTCCCAGACATGATACCATTCTCGAGGGATTGGTTCTTTCTAAAAACTTGTCCAATGTCCATGAAATGAAGTTTCACTATCCTGTCTTCCAAAGGGCATTCTGGCTATACTTCTAAGACATATTTGCTTGCTCTTTTGGCAGTCCATGTCACATACAGTATTCTTTGCCAACACCATAACTCAAATACATCAATTTTTCTTTGGTCTTCCTTATTCATTGCCCATTTTTTGCATGCATATGAGATCAAAGAAAATATGATGGTGTGAGTCAGCACACCTCAATCTTCAAAACAACATCCTTGCTTTTTAATACTTTAGAGTCTTTTGCAGCAGATTTGCCCAGTGCAATATGTCATTTGAATCACAGGCATTGATTGTGGAGTCAAGTAAAATGAATTTCATGACAACTTCAATGTTTTCTCCATTTATCATAAGGTTTCTTACTAGTCCAGTTGGGAGGATTTTTGCTTTCTTTACATTGAGGTATAATTCATTCTAATAGCTGTAGTCTGTGATATTCATTAGCATGCGCTTCATGCCCTCTTCTCTCTCAGTGAAGAGTTATGTCATCTGCATATTCTAGGTTGTTAATAAATCATCCTCCAGTCCTGATACTACACTCTTTTTCATATAGCCCACTTTGCTGGATTATTTGCTCAGCATATGGATTGAATACTTTTTTTTCAAAAAGCACAACCCTGACACACACCTTCCCTGAGTTAAAACTGGACAGCAGCCCCTGGTTATAGTCAAATGCCTCTTGGTATAATAGGTATAGATTGCACCTGATAACAATGAAAGGTTCTACAATTATCACTTTCAAAACCACTGTCATATTGGGATACAGGGATCTAGGCACAGCTTGAAGAGGGGAGATAATACTAAAATGCTTGACTGTCTTATGAATATTAGTTTCCCTTGCCTACTATTGTAAAATAGACACTTGAGTGGTATAGAAAGGAATGTTAGGAAATAGGAGTAGAGAAAACTTGTAAGCCCATCTTCACCCTATAACTGATTGGAATACCTCAAAGGGGTTCTAGAACTTGCCCAGTGAAATAGGCCTATTGCAAAGCCTTTGCAGAGTATAGGACCTTAGGTGGAATCCTGAGTCGCATCCAGAACCTTATGAGGTGGGACATTCCCACTAGAAAGGACAAGCAGACCAGCCTCGAACAGCTACAGTGACAGAAGATACCTTTTCAAAGGAAGATCATCAGGAAAAACCCAAAACAAAAATGTAAGCATGGCTGGCTACTACAGGAATGTTGTTGTTGTGTGCCGTGGAGTTGGTTCCGACTCATAGCCACCCTGTACAGGGTTTCCGAGGCTGTAAATCTTTATGGGAGCAGAAAGCCTCATCTTTCTCCAGTGGTTTGCAGCCCGATTCGTAACCACTATGCTACCAGAGCTCCTATAGGAATAAGCAAGCTGTTTGCCAGGAAGACATCAAGGCTAGCAATCAAGTTCCTTCAGGACAAACTCCCCTTTAAGACAGAAACTCAAAAGGAATACTCAAACAAGTATGTAAGCTTGCTGACAACCACAATGGTCTACTGGTGAGTGGAAGAGGGGGAAAGGCAGCGATGAAGAAATGGGCTGAGTTCAACCACAGTCCATTGACTCCCGTTGACCTGGAGATGAGAGAGAGAAGAGGAAGGGCTGGTTGGTCCAAAGTATGGTGAGACCTGAGGACACTTGAGCCCATGGACAAGAACATAGCCACAGAGGGCTAGAACTGAGAGTGAAGCATCCAGCTGATATGGGGGCATGGAGAGGGAGAGTGGCTGAGGACTCTAGATTCATGGGAAGAGAGGAACTGAGAGCTGGTGGCCAGGAGGCAGACCTGCAGAATGTGCCTTTTGGAGATGTAAATTATTATATATGCCTGAGTGGTTTTTGTTGTTTTTTAAAGCTAGAGTGGATACAGAGAAATATTGTTAACTGAAATACTGTTAACTGATGTTACATGGAGGAGAATATAATCATTGTAATGAAACAAGGTGTATGCTTTGTTGAATGTAAAACTGATGATATGCCCTGTAAACTTCACTAAATCCACAATAAAAAAAAAAAAAAAATCACCGCCATAGAGCTGTTTCCAACGCATAGTGACGCTGTGGGACAGAGTAGAACTGCCATATAGCATTTCTGAGGCTCCTGTTTGTTGTTGTTGTTAAGTGCCATCAAGAAGTGGCCAGTGAGCTTGAACCTCCGACCTTGAGATTCAAAGGATTTTGCAGTCCAGCCCATTAACCCATAGCGCCATACAACCTTGCTGTCATTGGTGGTGGTGGTTATGTGCCGTGGAGTCGGAACCGACTCAGAGCGAACCTTGTACAGTGTTTCCGAGGCTATAAATATTCACAGGAGCAGAAAGCCTCATCTTTCACCCACAGAACAGCTGGTAGTTTCGAACTGCTGACCTGCGGTTCGCAACCCGATTAGTAACCACTACGCTACCACAGCTCCTTTTGCTATCATTAGGCCAGTGCTTATTTAACAGCCCACACCAGACCTCCATTTTGCCATAGAATCATCCTTCAATCTTTAAATTTGCAACTTGACTTTTTCTTCAGTTCTTTCAGCTTGATAAATGCTGTATGTTTTTCCCTTTTGGTTTTCCAACTCAAGGCCTTTGCATATTTCATAATTATACTTTACTTTGTCTTCTCCCTTTTGTTTTAGCTATTCTTCATTCAAAAGTCAGTTTCAGAGTGTCTTCTACCATCCATTTTGCTCTTTTCTTAAGTCAGAATCAACGATGGCAACTGGAGATTCTTTCCTGTGGATTGCTAATTAATATGTCAATGCTAATTAATTAATGGAGTGCTGTGTGGCACTGTGGGTTAATGCACTGGACTACAAGGTTGGCGGTTCAAGCTCACAAGCTGCTCCTTGAAAACCCTATGCTGTGTGGCTATGAGTCAAAACCCACTCAACGGCACTTAACAACAACAGCCATATTAATTCTAATTAATATGACTAACTCTTTCCTCTGGATTAACATGTCTAGCTTGCTTTTCCTTGATTTGTCCTTTGAATTTTTTTTTTATTGTTGTTTAAATAAGTATTTCATGTTTACATTTTATGAACATAAAGATATTATCCCCTTGCTGAATTACATAATATGATAATTCTATCTTCTTCACCATTCAATATTTTTCTGTTTGATTAATAATTTCTTTTACTTGTGCTTAATATTTGATATTATTTTCTCAAAGTGCTTTTGACTCCCTGTCAAAACTAAATTATTTTCTTATTATTGCTTTCTTGATAGTTAAATACAGTCTATCAATTCTTGTCCTCCAAATATTTAAGTATTATCTTCTGGGAAGCTTCTGCCCTCCTGTTCCTTTGAAAAAACTGCTCCCTCATTTGTTGTATACTGTCACCCCAAAATTATTTTTATTTTTTCTATATATTGGAGTACTGATGTGGCACTGTAGGATAAGCACTGGACTGATAACCACAAGATCAGCAGTTCAAACCCATCAGGTACTCCTTGAAAACCCTATGCAGAGTCTCTATGATGAGTTGAACCGACTCAACAGCACTTTTAACAATAAGAGCAACAACAGTATTCTTTGCATTAAATTGTTATTTGTGAATTCTGGTGTCTTCATCTTTCATTATATTCCTGCATTCATTTAAATATGTTTTTGAGATATAAGAAAAGAAAGGAAACCAGACTCAAAGTATGTATAAATGCTATCTAGATTAAAAAAAAAAAAGAAAAAAAAAAGGAAAAAACCTACAAAGAATATACCTAAAAATTTTAGAAGAATATTAATGTAATGGAAATGAAAGGAAGAAAAGATGGATCAAGATCACTTTAAGAAACAGTATATGAGAGAGTTGACCTGGTCCATTAAAGCCGATTGTATCAAAATGTTTTTTCTTTAAATAAGGTTTTATTCTTTAAATAAGATTTTTCTACAACCAAAATAATAGAAAATACTTAAATATTTTTCTCTCTTTACCATGTGTGAAATAAATGCTTTTTAAAATGGTAAATGTATTTAATCAAAATGATGACATTTTTATCTTTATTAGCTGATTTTCAGTTTTCCTGTTTAGTGTGAATATTTACTTGTTGTTGTTAAGTGCTGTCAAATTGGGTCTGACTCAATGTGACCCCACATAGGGTTTCTGAGGAGTAGATAGTGAGTTTGACCCACTGACTTTTCAGTTCAAACCAATCTTGTGATGCAGTGCAGTATCCTGCAGTGCCATGTAGTTTAAACACGGCGTTCATTTATTAATTCATTAATTTAACTTATCAGTTTATAAACACGTAATTAGCAATACTATGTCATAACATTCTTACTAACAGAAAATAAATAACATTCTTATCAATGGAGTAAAGATTGAAGTTGTCAAGGACTTCCTTCTTCTTGGATCAACTATCAGCACTCACAGAAGCAGCAGTCAAGAAATCAAACAACGTATTGTATTAGGCTTGCCATTGAATTGTGGTGTTGGAAGAGAGTACTAAAGGTGCCATGGGCTGCCAAAAGAACTAATAGATCTGTTTTGGAAGAGGTGCAGCCAGAGTGCTCCTTAGAGGCCAAGATGGCTAAACGTCGTCTCTCATACTTTGGACATAGTGTCAGGAGGAAGCAGTTGCTGGAGAAGGATATCATGCTTGGTAAGATGGAGGGTAGGAGAAAAATAGGAAGACTCCCAACGAGATGTATTGGCCAGGTGGCAGCATTGATGGACTCAAGTGTGGCAGTGGTAGTGAGGTTGGCCCAGGATTGGACATTGTTTCGTTCTGCTGTGCACGGGGTTGCTATGAGTCGGTTCCAACTCAATGGCACCTGACAACAACAACAACATTTTATTAGGCAAATCTGCTGCACAAGACCTTTATAAAGTGTTGAAGAGCAAAGATGTCAGCTTGAAGACTAAGGTGCGCCTAACCCAAGCCATGGTATTTTCAATAGCCTTATATACATGCAAAAACTGGACAGTGAATAAGGAAGACTGTAGAAGAATTGATGCTTTTGAGTTAAGGTGTTGGAGGAGAATATTGAAAGTGCCATGGGCTGCCAAAAGAACCAATAGATCCATTATGGAAGAAGTGCAGCCAGAGTTCTCCTTGGAGACCAACATGGCCAAACTTCATCTCTCATACTTCAGACATATTGTCAGGAGGGACCAGTTGCTGGAGAAGGATATCATGTTTGGTAAGGTGAAGGGTCAGAGAAAAAGAGGAAGACCCCCAACGAGATGGATTGGCCAAGTGGCAGCATCGATGGATTCAAGTGTGGCAATAGTAGTGAGGTTGGCCCAGGATCGGGCAGGGTTTCGTTCTGCTGTGCATAAGGTCACTATGAATCTGTACCAACTTGATGGCACCTAACAACAACAACATCACAAAATAGGTATCCTGGTAGCACATTAGTTAAGCATTCAGCTGCAAACCAAAAGGTAATGGATTTGAGCCTACTAACCAGCTCCTTAAGAGAAAGACCCGATGATCTGTTCTCATAAGATTTTTAAAAATGGACTTTTACTAATTTCTGCAGTCTAAAATTGATCAAACATACAATCAAGATTCATTGATAATTACTGGTGATTGACATGTGAAAGTTGGGAACAAAGAAGGATCAGTAGTTGGAAAGTACGGCCATGGTGATAGAAATGATGCTTGTGATCACATGATAGAAATTTTCAAGACCATTGGCTTAGTTGTAGAGCATACCTATTTTCAACAACATAAATGATAACTATACATATGGACCTCACAGGATGAAATACACAGTAATGAAATCAAAGATATCTGTGGAAAGAAACAATGGAGAAGATTACAAACAAGGGCAGGTGCCATTTAAGAAAAAGTCTATCAAAAATTCTTACACAAGTTCAGATTGAAGCTGAAGAAAATCAAAACAAGTCCACAAAGTCAAAGTAAAATACTGAATACATTCCACCTGAATTTAGAGACCATCTCAAGTAGAGACTTGATGCATTGAACACTATGACCAAAGACCAGCAAGTTATGGGATGATATCTTGGATATCATACACAAAAAAAGCAACAGGTCATTAAAAGGACAGGAGAGAAAGAAAAGGGTGAAATGGATGACAGAAGATTCTGAAACTTGTTCTTGAATGCAGAAAGTTAAAGCCATTGGAAGAAATGATGACATAAAATAACTGAACAGAAGATTTCAAGGGGTAACATTAGAGACACATCTGCTGTTGTGGTAATCAAGCTAACCTCTATGGAAAAGAAGGAGCAAATTCCATTTGTAACGTCTAGGTGATTATATAGAATAATCACCTATATGTATATAGTTCTGTGTGTACGTGTGTGTAAGTATATTCGTATATGAGCATCTGTATATTGGGGCTGGTGAGAATGAATGCATAGACACATGTTGTTTTTAGCGAAGACTAGTGATCTGAATATTACAGTTTCTTTCTGTGTAAGTCCATGTCAGCAACAAATTGAAAGCACTTAAGTAGAGACTATTTCAGTCCTTTCATATTCATTCATCACTTCTTTTAGTCCACAAATGGAAGCAACTGTCAAGAAATCAAATGACAGGTTGCATTTGGCAAATCAGCTCCTAAAGAGCTCCTTAAAATCTTTAAAGCAAAAATGTCCCTTACTTTGATCACTAAATTGTAGCTGACCCAAGCCATGTTCTCAGACATTCCATATGCATGCAAAATCTGGACAATGAAAACGAATTTGGATAATGAAGAATTGATGCATTTGAATTGTGGTAGTGGGGAAGAATAGTGAATACACCATGGACTTCCAAGAGAATGAACAAATCTTTTGAGTACATCAATGGGCTCAAGCATACCTACTATTGTGAAGATGGTGCAGGAATGGGCAACCATTTATTCTGTGATGTGCAATGTTACTATGAGCCAGAGCTGACTCAATGGTGCCTAATAACAACAGCCCATCTGCCTTAGCTGCAAGTCCCTCCCATGGACTCACAATCTAATTAGTAAAGAATGACATTAAACAATAAATGTATTTACAGTTTGTGAACAATTTGAAAGTAATAAACTATGTTCTATAAGCCAGAACAGCAGAAATGGTGTAATTTGCATTTCAACATAGGGTTAGGAAGTCTTCTCTGAGAAAGTGACATCAGAACTGTGCTATGACAGAGAAAATTAATAGAAGTTAACTAAACAACACGTAAAAGGCTACAAAGGCAAGAAGTGACTGGCTTACAAACTTTCAAGAGGGAACCTAGATCCAGAGGGCCTGGAGGAAGGTAGAATCTCCAGTGAGTAGTATTCAATCTGTCTAGGCAGGGCTGATGAAATGAAATACAGACGGGTCTCTTGTGATACAATAGTGAATAATTGTTATCAGGACTGATTGTAAGGGTTGGAAATGTAAAGGTAGATGTTTTATAGCAAGGAGGGGAGTGATTAACTTTTCAGTCTAGGAGTGGAGGTCCCTAGAACCATCAAGGGAGAAGAGCAGAGAGCAGGACCCTACCCAGAGAAGCAGTGATGCCTGAAATGGAGGCAGAGATGATGACATGGAGCAATGGAGCAGCTGGAGACTTTAGATCCAGAGAGGGAGAACGACTGTGTGCTGAAGACCTGGGGGGTATGGGGGAAGGATCGCAGGGTATACCCTTTGGTTGGTTGATGATGCATGGAGGGGATTGTAACCATGGCAATGAGAAGGTATACAATAGAATGAATGTAAAACTAATGTTCTCCACCCCGTCCAAAAAAACACAAAAAACTCTGGCTCAGGACATTTGCCATTGTGAGAAGAGCACTGGTCATAAGGACTCTGGCTAGTTACTGTCTGGCTAATGAAATCCTGATGTTTCTGTGAAATCCACAGGGTTTGATTATACTCAACATTGTCACTACAGATTTATGTACAAGAAATAAGGATGTATTTATCCTAGTATTCAATGTAACAATGTCAATGTAATAAATAATGGAACCATGAAAAATAAATAAATAAAATGTATTTAATTTAATAAAACACACACACACACACACACACACACACACAAAAGGTAATGCCATCAATGGGAAAGGGTAAAGGACAGGAAGTAGAAGAAACTAAAGACAAGAAAAGTTTAGCTGGATGATATTTAACAGATAAAAAAATGTTATGAGATGAAGTAGTTGAATATTGAAAATTGAACTTAAATCAGAAGACCTGAACTAAGTTTCAGAACTGCTATCTATTAGGAGTCCTGGTGTGGTACTGTAGGATAATGTACTGGACCACAAGGATGATTTGAACCACAAGGTTGACAGTTAAAACTCACAGTCCACTCCTAGGAAACCCATTTCTATGAGATGGAACCTAGTCAACAGCACTTAACAACAACAATAACAGGTTTTAATAAATAAAATTCATTTTTGCTCCCATGCTTAAGTTGTTTCACATATAGAATTCATGCATTTATAGATGTCTGGGGATAGAAGAGTCATAATACAAATATCTTCAGTGTCCACAAACTCTTGTGAGGGACATTGAAAAGTGGGGGGAAGGAGGGAAGAACAGAAAATTGCAATACAGCAGACTAGGTCCTAAGATGGAAGATACTTAAAATGCAGTAGGAAAATGTCTGTTAGGAACTCATCACGTGACAGGTATGGTAGCAGGCAGGGATAGAGCTAGTCATAACATAATCCCTTTGTTTTTTTGTTGTTGTTGTTTTCTGAAAAAAAAAAAAAAAATTCCTTTCACAATTTTAGAGTTGTGAGTGAATATGAAATATTCCTTAAAGTCCTTTTTAAATAATCAAGTGCTTTAATGGTAATATAGTTATATGTGCACTCTATTGCTAGTCCTTTTGAGGCTGGGACTTATTCTTGATCTTGTGTGATACACTAATAAATAAGCAGCAGTGATCCAGTAGATGTTTTCTTTCCTCATTTTCTTAGCTAAATATTACCAATGGGGGTTTGAACTCCCAACATTTCAGTAAGCGCCAAGGGCTTAACTACTGTGTCACCAGGGTTCTTGGTTATAATAATGGTGGTGATGTGCTATTGCATCAGTTCTGATGCACAGTGACTCTGTGCAAGGTGTTCAAGGCTATATATCTTTGGGGGAGCAGAAAGCCTTATTTTTCTCCCACAGAAGGGATGATAGATTCGAACTGCTGACCTTATGGTTAGCAGCCCCATGAGTAACTCACTATGCTACAAGGGTTCCTTTGCAATAATAATAGCTACCGTTATTAAGTGACACCAGCAGTGGGCTCAAGCTTAACAATTGTAAGGATGGCGCGGGATGGGCAGTGTTTCATTCTGTTGAGATCACTCTGTTGAGTTTCATCCATTCTTAAGACTCAAGAGCACCTAACAACAGCAACTATTAGTAAGTAGCTGTTATGTTCAAGGAGCTCTGGTAGCGTAGTGGTTACAAATCGGGCTGTGAGCCACAAGGTCAGCAGTTCAAAACTACCAGCTATTCCGTGGGAGAAAGATGAGACTTTCTGCTCCCGTAAAGATTTCCAGCCTCAGAAACCCTGTGCAGGGTCGCTATGAGTCTGAACCAACTCCACGGCACATAACAACAACAACAAATTATGTTTCAAATCTCTAGAAAAATATCTTACTTTCATTTACTTATTGTTTTTGTTGTTAGGTGCCATCAAGTTAGCACCAACTCATAGCGACCTTATGCACATCAGAGCGAAACCTTGTCTGATCCTGGGCCAACCTCACTACTGTTGCCACACTTGAGTCCATCGATGCTGCTACCTGGCCAATCCATCTCGTGGGGGTCTTCCTCTTTTTCTCTGACCCTCCACCTTACCAAACATGATATCCTTCTCCAGTGACTGTTCCCTCCTGACAATATGTCCAAAGTATGAGAGACAAAGTTTGGCCATCTTGGCCTCTAAGGAGCCCTCTGGCTGCACTTCTTCCAAAATGTACCGATTGGTTCTTTTGGCAGCCCATGGCACTTTCAATATTCTCCTCCAACACCACAAGTCAAAAGCATCAACTCTTCTACGATCTTCCTTATTCACTGTCCAGCTTTCGCATCCATATGAGGTTATTGAAAATACCATGGCTTGGGTCAGGCACACCTTAGTCCTCAAGCTGACATCTTTGCTCTTCAGCACTTTAAAAAGTTCCTGTGCAGAAGATTTGCCTAATGCAATACGTCGTCTGATCTCTTGACTGCTGTTTCCGTGAGTGTTGATAGTTGATCCAAGAAGAATAAAGGCCTTAAAAAAAAAGATTTAGTATTCCTTTTTCCATGATAAGTAAACTGATGGTTAGTGATGCAACCATCATTATTGCTGTTCTTCTTAAGTGCCTGTGGAGTTGATTTCAAATCATAGTGATCCTATTAGTGTTTCCCAGGTTTTTAAATCTCTTGCAGGAGCAGAAAACCTCATCATTCTCCCACTTAGCAAGTGGTGGATCCGAACTGCCAACTTTATGATTCACGCTCCAGTGCTTCTTCTTTGGAGCCACCATGCTTCCTGATACAACCAGACAATTAGCTACTAAATAATGAATTGTATTTCAACCCAATCTCTCTAATTTATTCCCATGAGTTTATTGACTCTATTTAATGCTAAAGATATGTTAACAAAATAGAAAAACTAACTGATCATAGTATGAGGTGTATTATTCATTAGATAATTCTGGCAAACTTTGATTGCAGTATTAGAAGTGGAAAGTTTTGCCCCACTATTGTAATAAGCATGGTAATATGGAAATAACTAACGATTTTTTAATCGAAACTGTGTATCTCCAAATTACATATTTTGAAACAAGAGAAATGCATTAGTTAAAATAAATAAAAATGAAATATAAATTCGGCATAAACTCATCTGAAAATAAAGCGTTGATGAAAAAGGACTGAACAGATGCATTCTTTCATACAATAAAAGGTATGCAAATCAATACACATAAAAACACTAAATAATAGCATATGTTCTCAAAGCCAACTATGTCCAAAAATTGAGATAAAAGTAGGTGGAGCTGAAGGATGAAGGGCTAAAAAAATGAAGCCATCCACTGTCAGAAGCAGCAAGTGTGCCACGGAAATGAGTATGTAGAAACCAGATCTCTGAATCAAAACTTCATTATAGGAATCATTACTGAACAGATAATACTCGATACCATGACAATGAAGGAGAATATTAGGAAGACACTAACCTGGAGGGGCAAGGGGGGAGTTCAGACCAATGGTATGACATATATGTGAAAATCTGGCAGGGGGTGGGGTGATTGGGGAGGGAGGAGGAAGATCTAGACAATGAGGCTTTAAAGAAGTTTGCACCAAGAGCGACAAATTATGAAAATGTGGAATGTTTCTGAAGTGAATAAATGAGAGAATTTCAAGAGATGAGATATATTGAATGGAATGCGAAGGCAGCAGTGCTTGATGAGCACAGGAAGAGGCCTATTGCCTATTTGAGTTTTTAGCATAGCGGCACTTGACAAAACTGACGAAAGCGATTTTAGGTGAATGATGACATAGGCAAAAGAGAAACTAGAGGAATAGGGATTTCATATCCAAAAAAATAGGAAAGAATTTTCACAACTTGTTTTAAAAGTCTGGTGCCAAGGTGAGCCAAGAAATGCTGTGATACATAAAGGGTAATTATGTTTCAAGAGCCTGAGTGGCTTAGTAGATAGGACTGCTAACCACAAGGTTAGCATTGCGAATCATCCAGTGATTCTATCTGTGTGAGCAAGATAAGGTTTTGTGCTCCCAGGGATTTGCAGCCATGGAAACCCTATACCGGGTTGCTATGAGTTGGAACCAACAGCATCCAACAACAATATTTTAGGGGTGTGGTGATGAAAGGTGTAGTATGAAGGGACTTCAGAAAGTTTGTAGAAAAGTAGAATTCAAAGACTGTGGCATTTTTCCATGAAATGTTTGAAGTCTCCCTATAGTTTAAAATAGAGATAGTAAAGATGGCTTATGACAAATTTTAATTCAAAGAGCATCCTACAAGTGAATGGGGAGAAGTCCTGTGTATTAATATCCACTGGGCAAACAGAAATAAGAATCACTTATGACGGAGTTTACGTTTACAGACAATTGACTTAGTTCATGAGACAATGATATAAAACTATTAGTTTCTTTCAATTTCTCACTTGCTTATTAAATTAAAAGAAATTTAAATATTAGAAAAAGAAATATTCAATTTTCTTTTTTATTTTCACAATTGGAAATGAGATGATATTAGTACATTTTGCTCTTCTCTATTCTATTATCAAAGTCTTGGTGTGGCGCTGTGGGTTAATGCGCTGGACTGCAAAGTCAGTTTGAACTGCAAGGTCGGTGGTTCAAGCTCACCAGCTGCTCCTTGGAAACTCTACACAGGGTCACTATGAATCCAAACCAACTCTATGACACTTAACAGTAATGTTATTCTCACATATATGCCCATATATAGTTTCTTAGATTTAGCTAAGAAATTGATCTCTCCTCTCTATACTGTGTGCTTTTAAATGCTCTTTTCATGGAAATTGGGTATTCAGTTACCCTCTATGAAAACATTATGCATATTGTGCAACTAGAAGAGACCTATTCAAATATGATTATGTAAGATATTCAGAAACATACACTTCATTATATTGAATACTTCATGGGATGCTTTCTAGTCTGTTCTTCAGAGGTCTTTAAAAAAACAGAGGTATTTTGGTAATAATGAGAAAAATACAGCACACATTTTCTAGAGGAAGGTAACAATTTATGATCAATCTGGAAATCATAATCATAACTTCACTTTGATAAAACAGAATCCAGAGCAGGACAAGAGGCCACAGATTATCTCCTTCAGCAATATTCACCTTTCCAAGGAAAACTAACTTATTCATTTTTTTTAGGGTTAGTGATCATATGGATGAAAAACTCATAGTGCACTGTACATTTCAGTGATGCTAAGATTCCCTAGAAATTTATTTGAACTATTTTATTTAACACACCTTTTTGTCATGGCAAAGAGTACCCCAGAAATGTTTTTTCAGTCCCGACTAAATAGAAGTAATCCTTTTCTTCTTTTTTATTTTTTTCTTCATTTTATTCTGTTTTCTTATTTCTGGCAAATGTCCATTCATATGCTCTGTGATTTTGTGTCCTTAGAACATGAAAGAATCCTTAGGACACAATCTCGTATCTGCTTGGTTTTCACCCCATAGACTACAGGGTTCATAGTGGGAGGTAGGAGTAGATAAATATTGGCCACAATGATGTGGCATGATGGAGGAATTGTGTGGCCCCCAAAACGGTGGGAAAAGAAGGAGAAGAAAGCTGGACTGTAGGAGAACACAATGGCACAGATGTGAGCAGTGCAGGTGCTAAAGGCCTTTTGCTGAGCATCTGTAGATGACAGACTGACCACAGCGCGGAGGATCATGGTGTAGGAGATGGTGATGCACAAGATGTCAAAACCCCCAATTAGTAGGGCAACCATCAGACCATAGATGGCATTCACCTTGACATTTCCACAGGATAATTTGGCCACAGACATGTGGTCACAGTAGGTATGAGGAATTATGTTGCCTTTGCAATAGGGTAGGCGTTTAGTGAGGAAAGTGAAGGGAATAATGAGTATTACAGCTCTCAGAAAGGTAGTAAGCCCAACCTTTGCAATAACAGGATTGGTGAGGATAGTTGAGTAACGCAAGGGGTAGCAGATAGCCACGTAGCGGTCCAAAGCCATAAGCATGAGCACCCCAGACTCCATCCCAGTGAAAGTGTGAATGAAGAACATCTGGACCAGGCATTCATCAAAGCTGATTTCCTTAAGATGGAACCAGAAAATGACGAGAGCTTTAGGTATTGTACTAGAGCACATGACAAGATCAGTTAGAGAAAGCATCGCCAAGAAGTAGTACATAGGCCTATGCAGGGAATCTTCATAGCGGATAAGATAGAGGAGTCCACAATTGCCTACCATAGCCACAACATACATAGAGCAGAAAGGAAAGGAAATCCAGATGTGCATGTCCTCCAGTCCTGGGACTCCATTCAGAATGAATGAGGCTGGGGTAAAGTCTGTTTGGTTCAACATTAGCATGATCAGGCTTGTGTGATCATTAAATAGCTTAAATTTCATGTGTGTTTTCCTAGAGTAAAAAAGGAGAAGATTAATTACAGGTATGATCATTGTTTCCAACATACTCCACCCCCATTTAAAATTCTATAACACAATTTAATGGTGAGACAACCAGTTATTTTGAGTGTCAGAAATAAGTTCTTTTGCTTATTTGGTATTATGCATTCCTTAATTTGTTGATTCATTCAACACAGTTTTATTGATCACCTATTATTCCCTAGTGCTTACCACACACCCAATGGAAAAGTTGATGAAATTTTTATTCTTAATTATAATTAACAACTGTTTATTTTTTTTTTCAGTATTTTCAGGCTTTATTATAATTATTTTAGGAAATATGAAATTATTTTTAATGGATTTGAAATCTCAAATTTCAGTGTAAAGATCTTAAGTCAATTTTCTCATTTATAAAGATGCCTTATTCTTGTTCTTATTCCAGCCTGGTATATATGCATTTATGAGATTGCTTTAAATGTATCCTTAGAATAAATTCCTATTCATAACTGGAGAGTATATAAGAAAAAATTTACAAGTGTCTGAGGGTTATATATTAACTCTGTGATGCTTGGAAACCTTACCAGCCAGTGTAAAAATCAGAACTCTTCTTCTTCCCTCCATGGACTAAGGTCAGGAAAAGGAAAGGGAAAAAAAAAAATCAATAATTTTGTGAGATGTAGTCTCCTTGCCCAATGGATTAAGCAAAGTGAAAAATCAGTAGAAGACAGGAATTGAGGCAGATGATAATACAATATAGATCACTGAGTAGCACAAAGGTTTGTGTTTAACTAGTAACTTGGTGTGGTGTAGGGTAAACAATGGGCTGCAAGGTTGTTTGAACTACAGGGTCAGTAATTCAAACTCACCAACTGCTCCTTGGAAACCCTATACAGGGTCACTATGAGTCAGAACCAACTCGGTGGCACTTAACAACAACAGTAACATAAGGAAACCTGGTAGTATAGTGGGTTATAAGTTGGGTAGCTAACTGCAAGGTCAGCAGTTTGAACCCACCAACTGCTCAGCAAGAGAAAGATGAGGTGTTCTCATAAAGATTTACAATGTCAGAAACCCTATGCAGGTCACTATGAGTTAGACCTGACTTGATGACACGCCACTAGTAATCTGAAAATTGATGTTTTGAAACCTCTCAACAGCACCTTCAGTAAAGATTACAGTCAAGAAACCTGTAGAAAGCTCAGTTCTATACAGAAACTATAATAATTCTGAATGTCATGTATAGGTATAATTCATTTATTCACCTATTTATTTATTAAAATATGTTTTTTACCTTATATGTTACCAGGTATCTTGCTAGAGACACTGGAGACAAAAATATTAAGTACGAACTGTCCCTGTATCCATGATTTCATTGAATTGTGGAAGATTTACAAATGCAAATTGACTTTTAGAGTATCATAAGGTAAATATAATGAAAGAGAAAATTCTTTCAGCAAGTCAACCTAGTTCTTTGTAACTACAATATTTTAAGAGCATTTAGCGGATGGGCCACTAGCACACCCAAGGGACAGTAAGACTTCCTAATAAGGTATTGCTGGAAGAAGTAATAAATATGAATTAACTACATTTGACAGGGTAGAGGTGGCATGGAGGAGTCAACAGACCAATGAAAAGATGTTGTTGTTGTTGTTGTTGTTGTTGTTAGTGCATAGCAACCCTGTATAGCATTTCCAATGAACAGCTGGTGGGTGTGAACCAACAACCTTGCATTTCACAGTCCAGTGTTGATCCTACAGAATCACACCAAGAGTACAATGAAAAGATTACTGTTGTAAAGTGCCATCAAGTCGGTTCTGACTCATAGCGACCCTGTACAGGATTTCCAAGAAGCAGCTGGTGAGCTTGAAGCACTGACCTGCCAGTCTAGCACATTAACCTGCAGCACCACCCCAGGGCTGCTTGTCACAATACCAAGAACATCACTGTGATATGAATATGAAATAACACACAACAAATAGCAACAGAAGAGAATGCTGTTCCTCCCATGCTGATCTGTCAGAATGCCAATTATGTTTCAGACTGAAGAGCATTTGTCTTTTCCTCATAGACATAGACTGATTTACTAAGTTAGGTACACATTTGTTTCTCTGGTACCCTGTGCAAGACTAAGATCTGATGATGACATGAAGAAAGGTCACCTTTATTAACATGTTCAACCTGTGTTGCTTTAATATTTGCTGGAGAAGTTATCTTTTGGTGTCACTTTGCAATGTAAAATTTCCATGGAATTGTGTTTACTATCCTGGTATAGTGCTGTAGGATAAACACTGGACCACGTGATCTGTTTGAACCACAAGGTCAGTGATTTAAACTCACCAACAACTCCTCAGAAACCCTACAGTCATAGTCACTTTGAGTTGGACTGTACTCAGTAGCACTTAACAATATTTCCAATCAGATGGCAGGATGAATATTTCTTCTGAACATTCATATAGTGCCACTTAATTGCTTTCTACTGCATTAATGTTTGCAAGCATTGCCAAAGTGACTGATGGCCTGAGAAGAGAATAAAAACATGGGTATTGAGCACTTAAAATGTAGTAGGGTATTCTACATGCTACAAATGAAAATATAGAGTCCCTGTCCTTTGAGCTTGCTAAATTTATAATGTATGTGTGCAGTGAACATACTAGGGTTAGGTTGCTGTTACCTATGCCATTAACAGATTGAGAAGTATATGAGTTGGCTTCAAAAAGTGTGTGGTAAAATTCCATGGTCCTTTCCTTCCATATATCCACAAAGTTTTTGCACCCCTTTGTACATATAGAAACCTCACTGCCATCCAACCGACTCATGTGCATACATAGGTACAAAAAAATTATTACAGTTAGCCCATTGTCAGCTAGTGGATTCTGACATATTTACATTTCTTTAATAATTTGTGACAATTTATCGTAAATGAGTCAAATTGGATCACCATTATTTCCTTCGTCTGCCTTTAATACATTGAACAGTTTCTCATAACTGTGACGTTCGCAATGATACCTGTGAAAAATGTTAGTTCCGTGTCTTCATTATTTCCATACAGAAAGAAAAACTACATGGAGTGAAAACTAAGCATTATTTTTTATCCAAGTATGTTTCCATATTTCTGTTGCATTTTAGTAATGTATCTGTTTACCAGTATGACATTTAAAAAAAAAAAAATAAGAAAAGCATAGTCTAAAATTCATTGCCATCAAGTCAATTCTAATTCACAGCGACTCTATAGTACATATAAACCCTACAGCGTACATCTTTATGGAAGCCAAGTGTCAATGTCTCTCCTATAGAGTGACTGGTGGGTTTAAACCACTGACCTTTCGGTTAGCAACCAAACACTTGACTACTGCACTACCAGAGATCCGATCCTCCTATCCACTGCACAGAAAAAATCCAAACCAAACTAAACCCACTGCCATCACATCATGTCTGACACCTAGCAACCCTGTGTCAAGTTTTGAGGTTATAAATCTTCACAAGAGCAGAAAGCCTCTTTCTTCTTCCCTAGAGAGACTAGTGAATTTCAACTGTCAGTTTGGGGATTGGCTGTGCAGTACAACCAGAGCTCCTTTCCACTCTACAAGAACTGAAAAAGAAGAAATGTTTTTCTGGGTCAAATGTGCATTATTTTGCAGTATGTTTAAAATATTAATAACTTACTTGTTCATATTTCCTTTACAGAGTTAATCACTAAAACTCACTTTATTATTACACAATTTAAGTCCAACTTTGAATACATTTACAGAGTTCAAAGATCTAAGTTAGAAATCAAATTATTAGCCACAAATTTAAGTGGTTTTCTATATCAAAACGCATACAAATTGGTTTTAGTACATTATGATTTAATTTTCACTGCAGGATAATTTGATTTGATTTATGCTAGGGTATGAGTGGGGTTACTAAAATAGTAACATTGAAACATCACTCTCACCATTTCTAACTTTTATATCATTTGTTTTTTATTCTCATTCTTTAACCCTCAAGTCAATAAATTTGTTTTTCCCTCAGACCATCACCAATCCTTTAGGTTCACGTCCTTCTTCTCATTTAAAAATGGTTTGCTTCTTAGAGGTGTTGCTATCAAAGATGAAAGAAATACAGTCATAAGTCTTTAAGCCAAGAAAAACTAGACTCTCGTTTTGAAAACTGAAAGGGAAGGCAAATAAGAGTAATCTGAGTAATTTGTCTTGTGATCAAAAAGTAGTTTCTAGCTGTTCTTAAGTGTTGTCTAGTCTGTTCCAACTCATAGAGACCCCGTATAGGGTTTCTGAGGAGTGGCTCCTGGGTCTGAACTGCAGACATTGCAGTAAGCAGACCAGTGTTTATCCTATAGCACTACACCAGGACTCCAGTCTCCAACTAGTCAACCATTTTCCCTCGTCATTTGACTTCTACCACTTCTAAGCTAAGTATGTCTAGAAAAATAACAGATATTCCCAAACATCATGATAAATTCCACTGAATTGTAATTTGAGAAGAAGGGAAACAACATGTTCCATGAAAACCAAGCCTCATACAATATTCTGTCTTCAAACTGGGTGGATGAAATTGAACCTGCATTTCTGAGCATCGTATAGCAATTCATAATATTCAAAGCTTATCTTCACTTTATCTTACTGTCTGCCCATAATGAAATAAATCTAGTCATTGGACTCTTTTGTATGTCCTTAAATACCTTGGTTTCTGGGCAGTAAAACAGTGAGATGAATGTAGTATAGTCCAGTATCCAGGGCTTTAGTCAAAAGCAATCACAAACTTAGAATCAGTATTCATGTACAACCTTCTACCACTGACTCCTTTGATCTGTAAACTATCAACCTGAACCTTTAAAGGAAAATGTTTATTATCAATCCCAAGGAGACATTTCGGAGCATCACAGCTGCTAGTTTGGGAATCAATCAAACCTCTGTGGAAGGAGGAAACGAGTGAAAACTTTCCAGTCTTACTGTCAAGATGATCATATGTAAATAAGTGAATCATTTCATATGAGTATACATGCATGTGTGTGTCTCTATGTTAGCATGTGTATGTGGGGGGGATGAGAATGAACACAAGATATTTTTAACTAAAAGTAGTGATTTGAATGTTTTGTACAGATTCTTTTTCCTTTCTTGCACACTGTCTTACAAAAAATAAGTGAGAAGATTTTAAGTAAAAAATATTTCCTTCATTCCCTTATTATCAATTTGCTTATTTATCTCTTATTTATGTCATTTCTTATTGCAGGATATAAATGTCTTTTGTAGAAAGTTTTTGCTATTTAATAGCCACTTTCAGTTTCTTAATATGCTTCTGCATAGTGTCAATACAACATAGTAATAACCAGCCAACTCTACTGCCCTTCTGGCCCTTGTTTCCCCATACCTTTCACATGTCTGAAATCATAGCGCTAGCTAGGTTATTTCCATCCACAGGGACATTTTCCCACATCACCATTGGTGAAATCTATAGCAATTGGGCCTAAACCCAATGTAGGGTCTAACTGTCCTCCCACCTTCCATTGATAAGCATTTAGGTTACTTCCCTTGTTTTGCCCTTGTGAATAGTTCTTCACTGAATATGAGTTTATATACATATCTGTTTGTGTTATAACTCTTATTTCTTGAAAAAACAAACTATGGTACATACACGCAATAGAATACCATACAGCACTAAAGAATAATGATGAATCTGCAAAACACCTCATAACATGGAAGAACCTGGAAGGCCTATGCTGAGTAAAATTAATCACAAAAGGATAACTGTTGTATGAGACCAATATTGCAAAAAAAGAAAGGATTTTTCACATTAAGAGAAATATTGTTTGATGGTTACCAGGTGTGGGAAAGGAAGAAACAGTAGTTACTGGCTAGAGAGTACACACATGTAAACTTGGGTGA
>NW_006408658.1:3361627-3377907 GCF_000296735.1 Chrysochloris asiatica
AAAGACACTGAAAGGAACACAAATAATAGATGTAAATACTATCAAATATACAATCTTGCAATAATAGTAATCTATAAATCGATGCATGTATAAACACTGGACTGAACTTGTATGGAAGAGAGGATGATAATATAATAAAAATATATGTAGGTTTAACAGAGGATATTTGTTCATTGGAACATGGAATGCACGAAGTATGAATCTAGGAAAATTGATAATTGCCAAAAATGAAATGGAACACATAAATTTGATATCATAGACATTAGTGAGCTGAAATGGACTGGTATTGACCATTTTGAATCTGTGAAAGACGAAGACAGGCCATCTTGGCTTCTAAAGAGCATTTGGTTGTACTTCCTCCAAAGAACAACAACAACAACAAAGATTTGTTTGTTCTTCTGGCAGTCCACAGTATTTTCAATATTTTTCTCCAATAATATAACTCAAATGAATCCATTCTTCTAAAGTCTTCCTTAAGCTCAACTTTCACATGAGTATTTGACTATTGAAAATAACAAGGCTAGGGTCAGGCACACTTAAGTCCACAAACTGACATCTTTGTTCTTCAACACTTTAAAGAAGTTTTCTGCAGCAGATGCAATAAATAATTTGATTTCTTGACTACTGCTTCCATGAATGTTTATGGAGGATCCAAGAAAAACGAAGTCTTTGAAAAGTTTGTCTCCATTTATCATGATGTTATTTACTAGTCCAATGGTATTTTTGTTTCCTTTGAAGTGCAACCAATACTAAAGCTGTGATCTTTGATCTTCATCAATAAGTATTTTAAATCCTCTTCACTTTCAGCAAGCAAGGTTGTATCATCTGCATATCACAAATTGTTAATGAGTCTTCTTCCAACCTTGATGCCACGTTTTTCTTCACATAATCCAACTTCTCAAATTAGCTGCTCAGCATACAGACTGAATAAATATGTTGATAGGATACAACCCAGGCACACACCTCTCCTAATTTTAAACCATTCAGTATCCCCTTGTTCTGTTTGAAAAACTGCCTCTTGGTCTATGTACAGGCTCCTTGTGAGCACAATTAAGTGTTCCAGAATATTCATTCTCCACAATGTTGTCTAAGGCTGAAGCTGAAAAAAGTTAAAACAAGTCCCTGAGAACCAGAATATATCCCACCTGAATTTAGAGATCATCTCAACAACAGATTTGATGAATTAGACACTAATGACTGAAGACCAGAAGAGTTGTGGGATGACATTAAGAACATCATACAAAAAGAAAGCAAAAATTCATTAAGAAGACAAGAAAGAAGAAAAAATCCAAAATGGATGTCAGAAGAGACTCTGAAACTTGCTCTCCATCATAGAAATGGAAGAAATGAAGAGATTAAAAATCTGAATAGAAAATTTCAAAGTGCCGCTCAAGAAAACAAAGTCAAATATTATAATGAAAAGTGCAAAGATCTAGAGTTATAAAATCAAAAGAGAAGAACACACTCAGCATTTCTCAAGCTGAGGAAAAACCAAAGAAAAACTCCAAACCTTGATTTTCAATATTGAAGGATTCTATGGGCAATATAATGAATGATGAAAAATGAAGATAGAAGTGATACACAGATTCACACCACTACTAGACAGCCCAAATATGTTTGCTACAAAATTAAATTATTCTTTTTGTCCTCACAGACATAAGGACTAAGAGAAGTAGAGGAGCATGGTTAAAAGTACGATTCTAATCACAGTGCGGGGTCAATAAACTGCATGATCTCTAGAGAAGAAAGGGATAAATGTGGTGCATAAAAAGGGTCTTTTAAACATACTGCTCTGTTAATTTATTCAAGAGAAGATAGAAACAACAAAGATCTAAGAATCAAATCAATTGACTTTGAATATTATCTTTAAGGATAATTGCATAGAGATGAAAATTTTAATTCAGTCAATCAGAATTTAGCTATGACCATTATTGATGTGATTTGAGCTCTCTATTTCTCAAACTAATATACAGGAAACAGTGTATTTTCCAAATTTTATTATTTCCATCACATATTATCTGACAAAATAGAGTATTTTAGAGGCAATACATTCAGGAGGCTTTTATAGTATCAAAACATGATGCTAAAACAAGTGCAGGTATTGGAACCAAAATTTGAGAAGAAAAAAAAAAAGCTTTGTAATTATTTCTTGGTGGAAGTGTTGCCTTGATTCATTTTCTTCTAGAATCCTAGTTTCCTAATCTGTATTTGCAATGAAGAAGTCATTGGTCTTGCAAAATGTTATCATGTGATCTCCAGCATCATTTCTGTCACCAAGGCCATATATTCCAACTACTTATCCTACTTGTTTCCAACCTTTGCATTCCAATTGCCAGTAATTTTCCATACATCTTGATTGCATGATTGAGCATTTCAGACTAAAGGAGTTGGTACGATTCTTCAATTTCATCATCACTGGCTTTAGTGGTTGGTGTACAAATTTGAATAACTGGTCTTCCTTGTAGTTGTATGAATAGTATCCTATCACCAACAGTATTATACTTCAAGATATATATTGAAATGTTCTTTTTTATTATGAATGCAATGCCATTCCCCTTCAATTTGTCATTCCTGGCATAGTAAACCATGCAATTATCAAATTCAAAATGGCTAGTATCATTTCATTTCAGCTAATTAATGCCTAGGATATTAGTGTTTATGCATTCCATTTCATTTCTGAAAACTTTCAATTTTCCTAGATTCATACTTAATTCATTCCATGTTGCAATTATTAATTGATGTTTACAGTTGTTTTTCCTCATTTTGACTTGTGCCCCATCATCAAATGAAGGTCCCTAAAACTCTACTCCATTCTCATCATCATGGTCAACTCTCCTTTGAGGAAGCAGTTCTTTCCAGTCCTATTTTGAGTGCCTTCCAACTTAAGTGGCTCTTTTTCAGGCACTATATCTGACAATATTCTGATGTACTTCATCATGTTTCAATATTCAATATTCTGGTGCTATCAGACAATGTTCCACTACTATTCATAAGGTTTTCAGTGAATAAATTCTTAGGAGTTGTCTGTCTCTCCTTCTTCCTAGTCTGACTTAGTCAGGAAGCTCATCTGAAACCTGACTACCATGGATGACCCTGCTGGTATTTAAAATACTGGTGGCATAGCTTTCAGAATCACAGTAACATGCAAGCCACCACATTATCATAAACTGACAGATGATTGGTGGTCCCACCCTTGTGGAAGAGATAAAATTCTCTTGTTGTTGTTAAATGTTGTCGAGTCAGTTCTAATTCATAGCTACCTTGTATAGGGTTTCCAAGAAGCAGTTAGTAGGTTTGAACTGCTAACCTTGTCATTAGCAGTACAGTGCTTATCCTAAAGAGTCACACCAGGATTCTATAGACTCCTCTTAAAGGCTAAGAAATCCCATTTTCAGAGATTTCCCACGACCTAGACTCACCTGACTCATGACTACAGGAACAAGAAGGCATATAATTGCAAAAACATCCTCAGACAATTGTGAGTCTTACATTACCAATCTCTACCCACTCTCAACTATCTTAATATCAAGCTAAGAGACTGTTATACAAAGATTGTTATCTCACTGTCCCTCTTGGGAGTTTGATGGTTTGCACTGGGTTAAAGGCTAGAGCTATGCAACTTTAAACAGCTCCCCATAGGGAGGTTTTGTGTTCCCTTGTAACTATACATACAAGCCTTTCTCTTCTAGTTGACTAAATAATACCATAGAGGAGAGAAGTATGTATGTATATAATTAGATCTATGTAACAAGAAGATACATATTCTATATATGTATGCAATATGTAAAGATAAAGAAGTGAAGCTAGACAGTTGCACTAAGACTACAAATGCATAGGTATCTGTTCTGGATCTGTCTCTATTTCTAATGTAACCCCTTTTCTCAAATATTCTACAACATGAATTCCCTCCAATTCCCTTGTATGATAATCCCTGGTCAGTTCTATATTTACCCCTTCCTGGAACTGTAGTATCATAGACAGTTTATGTGACTCTTCCAGACTGCCCATTTTAGCATAGCTATATCATGACTGACATAGTTAACAGCATATCACTTAACAACATATCATGACTGGCTTTATAGGATAACCTTGCCCTTTTTAATGAACAAAAAAATATTACCTCTACAAAATGTACAAAGATGGCAATAGAACTAAATTGAAAATTGTATCTATATGTAAAGTCTAGGAGACATGACTTGCTAAAAGTAGTTTCTCGCCATATGAGGTCATTTATTTTGGGAATAAGAAATGACTTATGCATTGAACATTGCCAAACCTTATGTCTCTTGATGTCCTTTATTTAGAACTTACTCATATTTATCATAGTAAAATATATTATCAAAAAGCTCATTTGCTGAGCCCATTTGCATGAAACCCTCAGTAGTTGATTGGCTGCTAACTGAAAGGTCTGTGGCTTGAACCCACCAACCACTCTGTGGGAGAACAATGTTGTAGTCTGCTTTTATAAAAAGTACAGCATTGGAATCTAAATGGGCCAGTTCTGCTTTGTGGTTTAGGATTGTTGTGAGTCAGAATCAGAATTAGGTTAACTCACTTTGGGACTAGTAGCCCACGCTATTATTGTTGTTAGGTGCTGTCAAGTTGGCTTCAGCTTGTAGGAATTCTTTGTACACAAAACATAACACTGTCTGGTCCTGTACCATTCTTACAATCATTCCTATGTTTGAACCCATTGCTGCAGCCACTGTGTCAATTCATCTCTTTGAAGGTCTTCCTCTTTTTTGTTGAGCCTCCCCTTTAAGGACATGACGTCCTTCAGAATGGTCCCTCCTGACAATATGTCCAACATATGTGAGAAGACCACCACTCATCTGTTCATTTATTGTGCTGTGGTGATTTGAGTGTTGCTGTGACTCTGGAGGCTATACCACTGGTATTTTAAATACCAACAGGGTGGTCCATGGTGGTCAGGTTTCAGCAGAGCTCCCAGACTAAGGCAGACTAGGAAAAAGGACACGAATTCAATTCTTAATGGTTAGCCACTGAACACATTATGAATAGCAGCAGAAAATTGTTAGACATGGCCAAATGATGAAAACACTCAAAATACTACTGAGGAAGATTTAGCTCCTCAAAGTAGAGTTGACATCAATGACATGTATAGAGTTACTTTGGGGACCTTCATTTTCTGAAGTAGCACAACTCAAAATAAGAAGAAACAGCTGCAAAACCCATTAATACTAGGAATATGGAATGCATGAAGTATGAACTAGGAACATTGAAAGTTGTCATAAGTGAAATGAAGCCCATGAAGATCTATATCCTAGGTATTAATTAGCTGAAATAAATTGATATTAGCCAATTTATTTCAGCTATTTCAGACAATCATGGTTTTCTGTGTGAAAAATGACAGATTGAAGAAGAAAGATGATACATCCATTGTCAAAAACATTTCAAGATCTATCTTGAAGTACAATACTGGCTGTGATAATATCCACACACCTACAAGGAAAACCAATTAATGGCATTATTATTCAATATTATGAACCAATAATTGAAACCAATGATGTTGAAATTGAAGAATTCTACCAACTTCTTCAGTCTGAAATTGACCAAACATGCAATCAAGATGAATTGATAATTACTGGTGATTGGAATGTGAATGTTGGAACATATGGCCTTGGTTATAGAGACTATGCTGGAGATCACATGATAGAATTTTGCAAGGCCAATAATTTATTTATTGTAATTTTTTTTTTTTTTTTGCCAACTTAAAAGATGTCTATACACCTAGCTCTCACCAGATGGAATACACAGAAATCATATTGACTATTTTTGTAAGAAGAGACCATGAAGAAGCTCAATAGCATCAGTAAACACAAGGTCAGGGGAAGACTGTGGAAAAGACCATCTAGTCTCATATGCAAGTAGAGACTGAAGCTTCAGAATATTAAAATAACTAATAAAAGACACTAATAACCAACGACCACAGATTTGTGGGGTGACATCAAGACAAACACCATATTGGAAGTAAATGGTTTTAAAAACCAGGTGGTGGGGCAGGGGGTGGCGGGTGGCAGGAGGAAAACCAAAGTAGATGTCAGAAGAGACTCTGAAACTTGCTCTGAGCATAGAGAAGCTAAAGTGAATGAAAGAAATGAGGAAGTAAAACAGCTGAAAATAACATCATGAAGGGTAGATTGACAAGGCAAAGTCAATTATTATAATGAAATATGCAAAAACCTGGAGTTAGGACACCAGAAGGAAAGAACATGCTCAGCATTTCTCAACCTGAAAGAACTGAAAGAAAAAAAATTAAGACTCGAGTTGCAATACTGAAGAATTCTTTGGACAAACTATTGAATGAAGCTGGAAACATCAGAACATTGAACAAGTACACAGAATCACTGTAGCCAAAAGAATCAGTCAATGTTCAACCATTTCAAGGTGGAATATACTCAATGCCATATGATCAAGAACTGATGGTACTGAAGGAAATAGTCCAAACTTCACAGAAGGCATGATCAAAAACAAGTATCCAGAAAATGACAGAATAAAAAGTTAAAATACTTCAAAGAGAGATCATCATCTATGTTAAGAAATTTGGAAGACAGCTATCTGGCCAACTGATTTGAAGAGATCAATATTTATGTCCATTCCAAAGTCATATGATACAATAGAATGCAGAAATAATCAAACTATGTCATTAATATTACATGTAAGTAACATTTTTCATAAGATAATTTTTAAAAGATTGCAACAGTGTATGGACAGGGAGCTGCAGGAAATCCAAGTTAGATTCAGAAGAGGATGTTGAAGTAGGGATAGCATTGCTGATATCAAAGTGTTCTCAGCCAAAAGCAGAAAACACTGGAAAATGTTTATTGTGCTTTATTGACTGTGCAAATGCATTTAACTGTGTGGATCATAACAAACTATGGATAACATTGTGAAGAATGGCTATTCCAGAATATTTCATTGTACCCCTAAGGAAGTGGTACGTACACCAAGAACCAGCTATTCAAGTAGAACAAGGGGATACTGAATGGTTCAAAATCAGGAAAGGTGTGCGACATGGCTGTATCTTTTCAACACACTTATTCAATCTGTAAACTGAGCAAACAATCAGGGAAGCTGGAATATGATGAACATGGCATCAGGATTGGAGGAAGACTCACTAAAAACCTGTGATAGGCAGATGAAACAAGCTTGCTTACTGAAAGTGAAGAGGACTTGAAATAGTAACAGTATGGATTGTACCTCAAGGTAAAGAAAACGAAATCTTCACAACTAGACCAATAAATAGCATCATGGCAAATGAAGAAAAGATTGAAGTTGCCAAAGATTTCAATTTGCATAGATACACAATCAATGTTCATATAAGCATCAGTGAAGAAATCAAGCGACATAACGCAACAGGCAAATCTGCTTCAAAAGACCTCTTTAAAGTGTTCAGCAGTAAGGATGTCATTTTGAGGAACTAGCTGTGCCTGATCCAAGCGGTGCTATTTTCAATAGCATGTGAATTTTTCTTCAGTTCTCTCAGCTTGAGAAATTCCCAATATAGTCTTCATTTTTTGTTTTCTAACTCCAGATTTTTACTCATTTCCTTATAATACTTTACTTTGTCTCTTTGTATCATTCTGAAATATTTTGTTCAGCTCATTTACTTCATCATGTTTTCCTTTGACTATTTTATGTTCAAGAGCAAGTTTCAAAGTCTCTTCTAACATCCATATTGGTCTTTGGTTTCTTCATATATGATGTCTTCACAAGGTCATCAATCATGAGTTCTCAATGTTTCAACACTATTCTTGAGATTTTTCTCTAATTTCAGGTGGGATATACTCAAGGTTGGGAATGTGATGATTCTGTAGGATAAACACTGAACTGTGAAGCACAAGATCGACTGATCCTACAAGTCACCCTATGGGAGAAAGATGAGGCCTTCTGCACCCACAAAGATTTACAGCTTCAAATACCCTATACAGGGTTTCTGTGAGTTGGAGTTGATTCAATGGAATTTAACAATAACAATTACTCAAGGTTGTACTAGGGTTCCTTTAGATGCGTTTTAATTTTCTTCAGCTTTAACTTTGAACACCGAAGTTTAAGAAAAAAAACATCAGTTCTACACATTTTTAAAATGGTTATATAGATAGATTCATTGTGGGGATGTTTGAGTGCAAAGCAATTGACTTTATATTAATCACCATTTGCCAAATCAATTTATTTGTACTCCTTGTAGTAATGTTCCTTAGTGTAATGTAGTGACATAAAAAGCCATCTAAATTCACAAGAGAGGGAAGAGAACCATAAGCCCTATGAATTGGAGGTCAAATGTATGTCCACTCTCCAATTATTTTATCAATTGTTACATTAGCCATCCCTCAAATAGCATTGTCTTCTTCTCTGTTGGGTTTAAGAATTCATTATAAGGACCACACAGAATGCAAAAAAGACTGCACTCATGATTATGGGGTTTATTAGTGATGTAATAGGTTAGAAATCAGGATCAATTTTGAAGTAATAGGAACAACTCAGAAGACAGGATACAATTTATTATTCAGGACAGATACTAACCAGACAACTCAGATCCTTCTTAACTATGCCTTTCTTATGGGCCATCACTTGGGCAAGTGTTAGAGCTCTTTTGAACCAGAAGCATACTTCTCCACCAGCAAGCCTGTGGCCTGAAGGCACTTGGATCTCTTGTCCTGTGGTCCGTTGCAGCCACCTTGAACCATGATCCAAGAGTAATCTCACACGGGTCTCCTGATTCTTGATGCTCATATCATTTTGGGCTGTCTTGGGCTGTCTCCAGTGTTATAGCTCTGTCTCCTGGGTCTAAGAGGTTCTCAGCACAGGACCTAGGGACCAGAGGATACAATCTACACCTAGGTCTTCTTGTTGATAGTAGTGAGGTCCACCTCAACCTCTGTGGTATTGGTCCTTTTATAAGCCTACTTCTTTCACACAGATCACAAACTGACCAGTCCTCTCAGTAAACCATAGGCATTTTATTTGCAGAGTAAACAGTTCAATTCTTTGAAAGGGTTTTTCCAATGTTATGTGTGTAGTAAACTTCCCAGTGCTTTTCTAAGAAGCAAATTATCTTGACAGAACTACAAACCAAGAGCAGGAAAGGCTAAGTAAAAGGAGAAATACATTGCACTACACAGAGGTATTATAATTCCTTCACAAATTGTATAAATTGTTTTCCATAAGGAATATAGTCTATTATCTGTTTAAGCATGTTGTTTTTAAGTGCCGTTGAGTCAATTCCGACCCATAGTGACAATGTAAAGGGTTTCCAAGGAGCAGCTGGTAAGCTTGAACTTCCAGCCTTGCAGTTGAAATGACTTTGCAATCTGACGCATTAGCCCACAGTGCCACACCAGAACTCCTGTTGAAGCATATCCTATAATGATAATTTTAACCCTGTCATAAGAAGTATTTTAATATGTTTCTTATGACAGGGTTAAAGTTATTGCTATAGGTATCCACCAAACCAAGAGCACAAGTTACATAAACATCATCATTACATCATTACAAGAAAACTTTAAAAGGTCAAAACTATCTCTTTCCCTTGAGAGAACTCTTTTTCAGATCATGTTACACATCACTGAGGAAAAATCCCAAAGGGATCCCCTGAGGAACTACTCTTTTCATGCTTTTTCTTCCTAGATCTCTGTAGAATATACATAGTGCTCTTGAAAGGAGTAATTATAGAGTTCAAATTTTCCCTTATATAGTCTGAGTGCCTTTATGAACTGTAATAGGGAAGGTTATATGTTGTGGCACAGGGAAAAAGCCAAGGATGCAAGCCACAGTGGAAAGGAAAATCCTTTTCAGAAGCTAAATTCAGCAAAACAGAAAAATAGAGTTCTATAAAACATGAGATAGATTCAAGTTGTGACGTACAAATAGCAAAAAAGGAGAGGAGCATTTAGAAACGATATAACAGAATTTAACAATTCTAGGTAAGTTTTTATTGTAACAATTGAAATAAGTAAATCAGTCTTTTCTGTTTTAAATCAAATTATTTTTCTTAAGCTTCTTCCATCTTTAGCCCTGTTCTTTCTTTATAACTGGCATGTATTTTACAGTCACCCAGCAATCTCTGCCACACACACCTGAAAGTACTGTCTCAGTTCTGAAAATGGGACACATTTAGAGAAGAGTTGTAGGATGAGTTACTAAAATGTTTTAATAGTTCAGAAACACTGTCAGAGATGATGAATGGGTTTACAGATCTGGTTCATGACAGGGACTTAATAAATGTAAGTTAGGTGAAAGGAAATTTTAGGGGAAAAAATAGCTAAAGTGCTATGCAATCTAGCATAGATATAGGAAGAGGCATGATATAGGCAAAGAAGGGGAAGGGAACATACCACTGAACTAAATACAGTTGTGTCAAGGAAAGAAGAGAGGAATGTGGAAAGCATTCTTGTCAAAAGGAGCTGTCAGTCATGGGACCACTTCCTGATCTTGTCTTCAGGACTCCATGACATCAGGGTCACATTAAATTTCTCATCACTCCCTAAATATAACTAAATTTTCTTTTCCATTGCTATTTCCTCTATCCCGAGTTTTTCCCATTGCTTCTTCATTTGATTTCACCCTTGCTATTATTTTATGACTGTAGTAAAGTTTATTTCTCTACAATCTTTCTCAGAGCTGAATAAGGAAGGGTCCCTTCACCTTCTATACATTTTGCTTTATCTTGATTATAGTATTTACTGCAGTATGTTGTTATTATTTGTCCACATGAATAGTCTCCTACTAGACAAAATGTAATTGAGGATTAAAAGCAAAAGGAAACAAAGAAAAGGAAAAAATCATAGGCTTGAGCATTATTGTTTCCATCATTTCTAACTCTGTTCTTGGCCATGGCTTCTCATGAAAATTGGCCCAAGTATTTTGAAAAATAGAAGTTATGGGCTCTAATTTGATACACTTTTGATTGAATTATTGGTCCTGGCTATTAGTAATTTTTCAATTCCTCCAATGTTTCTAATATACAGCCAGCACTGTGAACTACTCTTTTGACTCATGAAATATAAACATTTTGCTTAAAAAGATTTGTGATTTAGTAGGACTGAAATAGGAGTTGAAGTAACACCAAACAAAACAAAACCCACTACAGTTGAGACAATTCCAACTCATGGTCACCTTACATGACCAAGAAGAACTGCCTTGTAGGGTTTCCAAGATGGGAAAACTACTGAAGCAGATTACTGCAGCTTTCTCCTATAGAGTGGGTTGTTGTTGTTGTTGTTAGGTGTCATCAAGTCGGTATCAACCCATAGTGACCTTATACACAGAAGAAGGTAGTGTGTTCAAACTGCCAATCTTTGGATTGGCAACTGAGCACTTTAGCTACTGTGCCAACTAGGTTTATTTGAAGAAGCAAAACTCTATATAAACCAAGGAGTGAGTTATATGAAGGTTTGTGGAAAGATCAAGGAACAAGGAATGGTACTCTGAGGCAGAAACAGACTGATGAAAAATGGAGTCCTAGGAGTCCTGGTGTGGCACTGTAGGATACACAAAGGTCAGCAGTTCAAACCCAACAGCCACTCCTTGGAAGTCCTACACAGGGTCACTAAGAATTGAAACTGATTCCACAGCACTAAACAACAAACAAAAACAACCAGCCCCGCAGCATAGTGGGTTACGAGTTGGGTTACTAACTGCAAAGTCCACAAATCTACCAGTCACACCATAGGAGAGAGATGAGGCTTTCTGCTCCTGTAAAGATTTACAGTCTCAGAAATTCTATACAGGGTCACTATGAGCCAATGACACACAAGGACAAGTAGCACAGTGCTTAATAGGAGGGCTGCTTACCAAAAGTTGTGAGCTTAAATTGACCCATGTTGTGGAAGAAAGTTATGGCAGTCTATTTCCATAAAGATTTGCAGCCTTGGAAACCCTATGGGGAAGGTCTATGCTACCCTATAGGGTCACTATGAGTTGAAATCAACTCAATAATAATGAGTATGGGTAAAGGGAAAATAAAACCACCATCAGAAAGTAGATTGGAAAGAGGGACAACATATAAAATCAAGGTACTCGAAGGAGATTTCCCCCGACAGCTCAGTATTCCTGGGCCAGGGTGTGCAGAAGTGTTTCAGTGTTTCTCCACCATATTGGAAGCTCTTCAATAAAAAGGCCATGGTCCTTCTATCCAAGGTTTTCATCCTTTTGTCAAGGATAAGAACATTTTTTCCTCTTCTTACTCAGAACTCCAGAAATATTTGTTGAAACATAGAACTTTACAACTGGGAGAGATGAGAGTGAAGGTCCATTACAACACCCTTTATAACAAAAAAAATACCAAGGCCCATTAAAAATGGCATAAAGTCAATGTAAGTGTTAAGGATACAGCTGAAACTAGTTTGCAGATTCTGTGATCACAGAGATATTCAACCTTCTTTTCCAGACCCCATCTTAGGAAGTCATTAGTAAAAAAACAGAAAAAAACAACCCACCACCTATGTCTCATCACCAGGTGAGAGTTGTTGTCTATAACAACTGCCAACAGTTTCTGCCATGCTAACCTTCAACCATTCCAGCTTCATGACTTTCTCACTGATGGGCATACCTGGCTTAGAGTCACAGCACTTGTGGCTCTCTCTTCCTTTCTCCTCCATGTTTTTGGCTATCCTCATTGGTAATGGTGCTATCCTCTTCCTGGTGGCCACAGAGCCCACACTGCACACACCAATGTATCTACTACTGGCCCTGCTGATGGTGGCTGACCTTGTATCCACTCTGGCTCTGGTACCCAAGCTCCTCTGCATCTTCTGGTTCAATGATCGGGACATTGCTGCTAATGCGTGTTTCACCCAGATGTTTTTCATCCATGGTGCATCTGTGGTGCGATCAGCCCTACTTGTGACAATGGCTTTTGACCGATACGTGGCTGTGTGTAAGCCATTACACTACAACACAATCCTGAGCCATTCCCTAGTTGGACGTCTGGGGCTGCTGGCTCTAGCCAAGGGTGTGGTTCTTATCCTGCCCATGCCTCTTCTACTTCGGAGGTTGACCTTCTGCCACATGGTCATTCCTCACACCTACTGTGACCACATGGCTGTGGTAAAAATGGCTTGTGACCACACCAGACCCAATCGTATCTATGGGCTCTTTGTGATCCTTCTCGTGGTTGGACTTGACCTCCTGCTCATTGGCTTCTCTTATGTCCTCATCCTGCAGGCTGTGGTGCACCTTAACTCTCGAGATGCCATCATCAAAGCCCTCAACACCTGCTCAGCTCACCTCTTTGTCATCCTTGCTTCCTACGTGCCTGGACTTTTTTCCTCTCTCACCCACCGAATTGGTCACAATATTCCACGTCACGCCCACATTCTCCTTGCTAATCTCTACCTTCTTATACCTTCAATGCTCAACCCTATCATCTATGGTATAAAAATGAAGGAAATACGGGATAAGGTGGCCAAATGCTTAGGCAGAGAAACGGCATAAGCTGTGAGTCCTGAGGATAAACCTGTGCAGGAATAAACAATGAGGACTCAAAGCTATTGTCCAACCATCCAAAGAGTTGTGCCTACAGATAGGATGTGGGGGGAAAAAAGCAGAACATGAAACTGTGATTTTTACAGTTTTAAAATTTATATTAAGGACCAATACAGTTACACTTTTATTAAGTTATGAACTAAAAAATGGAGAGGCTAAGAAATCTTTCTGTAAAACAAAAACTTTGATGGCATAAGACTCCTAATGACTCTAATTCCTATGCTCATGTTCACCAAATATACACAAAATTGCTCTGTAAATGATGTAAGATCATCTCTCTTTGACTTGGTGGAGAATGTATATTTATGGCAGTTTTCTCTGTGTTTTTTGTTCAATTTCTTGTATCTGTCCTAACTAGTATTGACTTGCTGAAAGGGACTTGGGATAGTTATTACTTTTAATGCCACCTTTATATAAATAACTTTTTAGGGAACTGGTCTTTTTGTCAAGATTTTTAAGGCAATAACAATGTTATATTTACAATAATAGGATGATTGTGATGATGTGGGTGATTATGACAGAAATAAAGAAACAAAGTACAAAATATATATACAGAAATAAGGTACAGTTATGATACATATTACAAAAGATCTCATTGTAAGGAGACACATGAATTCAGATATTTCATTCAAAAGAATTCTGTGATGAGAATAATATCAAAACATTTTAATACTCAATCCTGTGGTAAAATACATTTCCCACATATAGTTTGGTTTTTAAAACTTTTTATTGTGCATTGAGTCCAGGTTTACAGACAAGATAACCAGTTTTGTACTCAACAAATCATATACTTTGCTTCATTGCAATGATTGTGATCCCCTCCATTCGACAATTCACCCATTTACTCCCTTTAGTTCCTATTTCCATTTCACCCATCTTCCCATCCCTTCTCAAGTTTATCTTTAGGTAAATGTTGCTCTTTTTGATTTTGAATGATTGACCATTCCATGGTGAGCATACCTTACTAGTGTTGTCCCCCCGATATGCCTATCTACTGCTTGGCTGAAAGTTGGGCCATGAGGGTGAGTTCCTTTCCAGACCTGAAGGTTGGTCTCAGGTCAGACGGTCTCAGGTTCCTCCAGTCTCTTTCTGACCAGTAAGCTCGATTTTTTAAATAATTTTGAGTTGTGTTCCACATTTTCGGCTGCTTGATCTGGGACCATCTAATGTATTATGTAAACCCTTTCAGAGCAGTTGGTAATGGTAGCCAGGTCCCTTCTGGTCTCAGAGTCATGGAGACTGATGCTGTTCACATATCCTAGAAGTCAGTTGGACTGATGGATTCCAAGCCTCTTCAATTCTCACTCTTCTGTCTTCTGCACATGAAGAGACCAATAGTTTTACCTTAAATGAACAACAGCTCATAAACTTTTAAGATCCTAGATGTTACTCATCAAAGTAGGATGTAGAACACTGTCTTTGTGGACTATGTTATGGCAGTTGACCATGGTGTCCCCTGAGACTATGGTCCTGAGCCCCCAAGACCAGCAACTCATTGATTGATAATACCTAAGAAATTTTCTTCATTTTGCCCACTATATACTCTACAACATTCATAGCTATATTTGCAGGAAAGGTAAATACCCACTTGCAAATGTCCTTTCAAACTCTTATGTATTTGTGGGATATATAAATATATATCCATTCAGACTATGTCTCTGTCCATGTATCTAACTTCAGAACATTGTTGTTCCAAGGTTGTGTTTGTATCACTATTTACTTCTTTCCCCCTTAATCCTTTCATACCTCCCTGTGTACTTTTCCTGTCTTCATCATTCTTTGGCCAACCTCCCTCTACTTGAATTCAACATATACTTTGACTATGTGCAAATCACAGAAAGCCCATTGTCCAGGGGGTCAGTGTTTAAGCTTTTGATAGACATGGTGTTTGTTGTTGTTAAGCGCTAACAACTTGATTCGGACTCATAACGATCCTGTATTATGTTTCCAAGGAGTGAGTGGTGGGTTTGAACTGCTGACCTTATAGTTAGCAGTCCAGTGCTTGTCCTATTGTATCATACCAAAACTCCTTTGATAGATGTAGCTTTATTTTTGTTTAATTTAATCTCATAAACTTGAATGCAAAAAAACATGCCTTGTCATTCTGGTAGTTTTTAGGAGTTTTTCTGAGTTTAAGTATATTTTATAGTTCTATGGAAAGACTATACATTTGACTATAAAATATAAGTAGCACAGAGGACAGAAATTGATGATTTAATATTTCATATAGTTGATATCAGAAATTTGGAGAGTACTCAAACAGGACATGTAAAATATTGCTGATTGTAAGGGAAGAAAACTATCAAATAAGAATTTTCTTCAGCTTAGGGGATTTTCTTATCTACTATGAGATGTTTATTATCAGTCATAAAGCAGAAAAACGATCTTAGAAGAAGTCTGGAAGTCTGATTTCAGAAAAGTTCTACACTGGATGACTTAATTCTAAGCCTAGAATTAATTCAGAAAAAAAAAGATGGAATTAATGGTTGATTAGTGGATAATGTAAACATTTTCAATTGGCATCAAATCTTCTTCCCCTCCCTCACCCCACCTCATTTTATTTGAAGAGTTAGCCATTTGCTTAAAAACTATATAAACAGTAAAAACAACTAATTTTGTTTTTGGATATTCTGAAAGGATATTTGTGTTTTGATCACACAAAGCATCCTGATCCTTCTGCTCACTCTAATATACCAAACTCTGGCTAGGATATATGTATTTGAATGATTTTTTTTTTTTTTTAACTTTTTAACAAACACTTTTTATTGTGAATT
>NW_006408658.1:3378285-3379386 GCF_000296735.1 Chrysochloris asiatica
CAAGGTCAGTAGTTCAAATCCACCAGCCGTTCCTTGGGAGAAAGATAATGCTTTCTGGTCTCATTAAGATACAGAGCCTCATACAGGGTTGCTATGAATTGGAATCAAACTCAATGGCAGTGCTTTGTTGCTTTTGGTTTTGTTTTTTAACATAAGATAGGTGGGGTCCTAGTGTGGTGCTTTTGGAAAGCACTTGACTGAAAGGTAAGCTCAAACTTCAAAGTCAGCAGTTCAAACTCACCAGCTGCTCCTCAGAAACCCTATGCAAGGTCGCTATGAACCAGAACTCATTAAATGGCACTTAACAGCAACAACATAGTTGTCTGTAATTGTCTTTCATAAAATAAGAAAGATATGAATAAGTTGAAAAGTATTGCTACTAGGGGTCCAATTCATACATGCATGGGCTTATTCTAAGCAAAATGTGTTTCAATATGTTTCTGCAAGAAATGGATGGCTACCAACAAGTTCTCTCAGTGATGTATTTATCTCATTAGGGAGTTAAAAACAAACAAACAAAAAACCAGGCCAATCAAAAGAATGTCTTCTGAAGAGAAGGGAAGACCTATTTGTGAAAGTAGCAGGGTCCCACAAGCTGAAGACCTATTTGTGAAAGTAGCAGGGTCCCATAATAGTCTTGTTCTAATACTTCACTGAAGTAGTTGTTTTGTGTAGGTCAGGGTCTTAGTAGGGAGATTCTAAAGTTCAAAAAACTGGGATAGAAACATTAAGATCTAGATGGATGCCCCAGGGGATGTTGACTCAGTGATGCCCTTTGTTCCATTACTACTGTGCTGGAAAATACTGCAGAAGCATCTACCCCAAAAGAGGGCAGGAACCTCCCTCAGAATATGTCCATTTCTCCTCTTCTGACTTCCAGGCTGATAAACCCTGTTGTCATTGAGTTGATTACATTCCTCTCTATGTACCATCAGTTAACAATATTTCTCTCTATTCACTTTAGCTCTTTAAAAAAAAACCAAAAAAACAACCACTTAGGCATACATAATAATTAATACCACCAAAGGGCACATTCTGCAAGTCTGCCTTATGGCCACCATCTCTTAGTCCCTTTCTTCCCATGAATCTAGAGTCCTCAGC
>NW_006408658.1:3392914-3394264 GCF_000296735.1 Chrysochloris asiatica
TTTAATTTTATTTACTAGGGTCTTATTATTTGTATAATTTCTTTTAAATTTAGAAAAACATCCACAAAGAAAAGATAGTTCTCTTATAATATCACAACGATTCTTATTAATAGCTACAGGCATTTCCTTTCATACCCCCTAATGATGGATATAATTTTAGAAACAGCAAAAACATCAAATTTATCTAAATAGAGCAAAATTTGTTGAATAATGGGCACAATCTTCAAGATGAAATTAGCTACTCTGGGCATTTAGACAGGAGTTCTGAATGAGGTCACCACAATATTTCCATCTAGAGAGTTTAGAAATGTGCTATCAATTTGACTGCACAAGCCCTGGTATTTTCCCAAACTCTAACAGATTTCTAGGCATGTTCATATCAAGTACACAGTCTTGTGTCCTTAATATTTTATTTTAAATGTTATTCCTGGATTAATATTTGTGCGATACTTTTAAGAGGAGGAATTGGTTTGAGTTCACATAATGGAAATACTTGTTTTTATAGTTTTTTAACAATGTTTTTAAGTGCCGTGGAGTGGGTTTTGACTGACAGTGACCATGTATAGTTTTTCCTAGGCTTTAACCTTTTGTGTGAGCAGAAAGTCTTATCTTTTTCCCATAGATTAGCCGGTAAACTCAGACCACCAACCTTGTGGTTCATAGTATAGTGCTTATCCTATGGAACCATCGCTCTCCCTTTTAAACAATATGGCAGTTCATATATTAATCTTGGAGGTTATACAGCAGAGACTAAACAACCAATGATCAAGAGTTTTATAAAGGAGGTAACTTCTAGAGTAATGACAATGATAATTTCTAATTTTAAGTTTAACACCCTTTACAAGAGCTTTCTAAATCTCTAAGCCCTTCTATGTAGAAGGTAGGGTCAATTTGTTGCAGAATGTTGTCAAAACAACATAAAAACAAGTTTAGGGTGAACAATCAACTGCTCTGTAATTTTTGCATATGCCTCAGTCAAAGACCCGTGGAAAATGTTCAATTTCCAGGATGTCAAATCCCAAAATAATAGAACTGGGATGAATTTAGAAGCATGTTACCTACATAGAGTCCCTACGTGGTACAAATGGTAAAAATATTCGATTACTAATTGTAAAGAAGAGTTGTAGAATAAAGCCCACCCATATGTGCCTTGGAAAAAGGTGTGGCAATCTACTTCCAAAAAATCAACTATCAAAAGTCCTATGGGAGCTAAGCTCCTTCTTGAAAGCTTATAAGCCAGTCACTTTGTGCCTTTGTAGCCACCTCATTTTGGGTAGCCAATGTCTGAGTTGCCCATCCCTGTAAACCCTGTGTACAGAGGTGGTGGGAATGATCCTTGCTGTAAAGATT
>NW_006408658.1:3398164-3408986 GCF_000296735.1 Chrysochloris asiatica
GGCTTCTGGAACAGCTGAGTGTCTTGATCCAGAAAACAGTGGATTTCTGGATTACCTGCAAATTCCCAGCTGTAAACCTTCCAATTCTCCAAACATACCTTTATGTTTGTTTCAGAGTTCCAACACCATCTCATGAGCCCTGTTGGCCCAGTATTCCATGTTGTGCTTTAGTATACACCAAAAAACACCCCACCAAAACAAACAAAAACAACCAGAGGGAATGGAAGCAAATGCTGTTGAATGATGATGTATAAAGAGGATTGTAATCATTGCAATGAAATGAAATACGATAGTATTAATGTAAAGCTGATGCTCTCCCCTGTAAACTATCACTCAATTTACAATAAAAACTTAAAATAAAAAAAAGCCTTATGGAGCACAGCTCTACTCTGACATACATGAAATCTCCATAAGTCAGAGCTGACCTATGACAACTTTATGTTTCTTATTATGTAACCTATGACTTTACACAAGCAGAAAAAATCCTTTTATTTATGAAACCAAGATGGGCATATACGTGAGTAATTTATTACAGTGTAAATATTGTCCATTAATACAAAACGTATAGGATTCTAAATTCTGTGGTTGAGATTTCTTTAAATATTCTAACAGGAGAACATATTCATTTATTCTAAATATATATTGAGCTCCTACTTTGGATATAAAACAAGTAAAGTGATCCCTGTCCTAATAGAAATTGTAGTCTAGTGACACTGGTGTGTATGTGTGCATGTAAAATACTGAATAAATCATCAAGCAAACACAGAATTAAAAACTAGAAAAAGTGCTTTAAAACTAGGAGAGCAAAACAAATGAGAAAATTTATTTAGTCTTAATGAGAGAGGCAGATTTCTGGAAGAAATGTCAATTAATGCTGAAATCAAATGTTTGAGGAGTTAAATATGGTTTACAGGAGGCGTTCAGAATGCCAGAAATTTGCAGATGCTGAATTGACAGGGACTGAGGTACATTCAAGGTAGTAAAAGAGGGAAAATGTGGCTGTGCTTCCTAAAATGCATTACCAAACCAGAATATGAGAACAGATGAGACTGTTGCGGTAATAAGGGCTAGATAATTATGAGCAAATTTATGCTAAAATAAAAAGGGATCACTGAAAAGTTTTAAGAGAATTAACAACCAGATTAAATGTGATAAGAATAACAGTAAATCAGAAAGGCAACTACTGTGGTAATTCAAAGGAGAGATTATATCATGAAACAGGACAGTGACCATGAAAACCTAGAGAAATTGATAGATTTAGGAGGTAGGTTAAAGGTAAACTTGATGCTACTCATGACCAAAGAACTATTTTAATTCCTATAGTATGAGTATGAATGATCTGTGATGTTATTCACATATTTAAGGAAGATTAAAGAAGGCAGTCTGGGTGTGGCACCACAGGATAAACACTGAACCTCAAGGTAGGTTGGAACTGAAAGGTGAGTGGTTCAAACTATCCAGCTGCTCCTTGGAAATCTTATACTATACAGAGTGGCTACGTGTCTAACTGACTTGAAGGCACTTAACAGCAACAAAGAAGGCAGGGATCACAGGAATCACAGGCTCTGTAGGCTAAGCACTGAACTGAAAAACACAGGTTCAAAGATAGAAGTCCACCAGTCACTCTGCAGGTAAAGATAAGGCTTTCTGCTCCTGCAAAGATCTATAGCCTCAGAAACTCTCTACAGCTTTACTATAAGTCAGAGTCAACTGGAGGGCACAGTCAACTGAAGTCAACAGGGAAGACATAGTAGCGATTGTAGAAAATGAGTTCCGGTTTGGCCATGATGAAGGACCTTTGAAAGCATCCATCTGTACACTGTTTAATAAGTACATGGGAAAAAAGAGTTCTAGTAATCAAAACAGCAATTTGAGAAAAAGTATTTTGGAGTGAGCCACATATTATCTGGAAATCACATATATATATGTTCATTAAAACTGTGGTAAAGATAGATTCTTTAACAAATGAATACAGAGAGATAGAAGAAAAGGCATGGCACCAAGCATTTAGGAACTTTAAACAAAGCCCTGGTAAATGCTGATTAGACAAAAGAGAAGAAAATGTAGCCTTACTTAGAAAAAAGCATAAAGTTGTTTTCAAAGAAGCAAGGAAATGGAATTTGTAACATGAGTTGTTCACAATTCAAATAAGATGAAATTAACATTTGTTTTTATGGTGTCAACCTCTGGAAAATTATAGATGGGTTTTAAGAAATAATCATTCTTAGTGTGCATATCAGGCCTGGTGTGGTGCTGTAGGACAAACATTGCACAGCTCACCCAAGTTCAGCAGTTTGAACCTATCAGCCATTCTGAGAAATCCTATAGAGGACTGCTGAGTTAGAACCTACTCAACTGGACACAAGTATGCATAAGCAAAAAGTTTTACTGAGGTGGGATAAGAGATCAGTAAGAGGTTCATCAATGGATATAGTTATACAGATTATAATTTTGATTATTAATTTGTTTTAACAAATTTTAAATTAGTTTGAACAATATTTTCCAGAAATTCATATTTAAAAAGGAATCCTGGTATGGCTCTGTAGGAGAAGCACTGGACTGTTAACCACAAGGTTGATAGTTCAAACCCACCAGTCACTCCTGGGAAACCCTATACAGGGTCTTTATGAATCAAAACTGACTAGATGAGACTTAACAACAACAGCATAAAAAAGAAAGTCTACAAAGGTCAAACAGTAAAAGAGATTGAAACAGGTTGTAAATACAAGAAATATAAAAGCTGAGTGATTATCCAAGCTCCCTGAGGAGGCAAGAGTCATTGAAATTAAGAGCATGTGTTAAGGGACTTAGTTGAGCTGAAAAACAAATTAATAATATATGGATACACCATCAAAGATGAAAATAATGAATAATGACGGAAGATGTCAAAAGTTAATAAAAGGAATTAGAAGTTATCTAGTTTACTGCCAATTGTTTTCTAATGGCTAACATTAATATATCATGCTAGCATGAAGTACAGGAACTGTGTAAAGGAATTGAGCATGATAGCAATTTATTATTGCAGATCATGTATTGGTAAAAGCATACACATGTAGCACAAAGATCAGAGTTCAAACGTTAAATTATGAACAAGTCGTGCTTACAGATTTGCATGTTTGGATACTTCATCCAGTAGTGCTCCATACTATGAGTATGGAATGGACTGTAAAATATCATCGAGTAAGTTCCAGCTCACAGCTACCCTTTGTAGGTTTTCTAAAGAGTGAGTTTGAACTGCTGACCTTGCAATCCAGAGCATATCTGACAGCACCACACCTAGCAGCTTACAACACAATTGTTGTTGTTAATTGCCAACTAGTAAGTTTCAAGTCATGTTGACCTTGTATAGAACTTCTAAGGCTGTAAAATGTATAGGAGATGGTAGGCTCTAAATGACTATCTTGTGGTTCGCAGTCCAGTGCTTATCCTACACAGCCAGCATGCTCCCAATGAATTACTCAGAGTTGAGGTTGTAGGGCTTATGTAGAGTCAAATTTGGAGTGTAAAATAGTAATTCAATTGATGAACTGTGGTGTGCAAAATTGTATATAATTTTTAACAATATATGAAGAATAACTCAATATGAGTATGAGCATGAAGATTTAAAGTTACTTTAAAAGATTCTGATGCACTGAAAATCTTTCTATAGATTATCACTATGATTGTCTTTGCTCTGAAAAATAGGTAGTGTTCAGCATACTTTATTGGATTATAATTGTTTGTAAGCTGGCTATCCTCACCTATGAGAATTATCTTAATCAAAATACTCATATTCATGAAACTGGGAACTTTGAAAGTTGAACTTTGATTTCCTGGCCTTATGACCCAGAGAGGGAGGGCCGGTGAATTTCCAGCAGGGAGGTTTGTATCTTTTCTACCTAACAGACTGCTGGTGTTGGTAAGCACCATCAAATGTACAGGGGTGGCATACTGAGAGAATGGCAAGCAGGCATTATGCACCATCAATAATTTATAATGAGCAATAAATACCACGTTTAAAGTGCTCTTTTTAATAGAATGTATTTGATCAATATTCTTCCTGGAGAACAGAAGACTCAGTATGTACAACAGGCACTTTTTAATACCAATTTTATGGGTACAATTAAGAATTTCTACCACATGGAGTTAACTCAAATTAAAGGACTAAGAACAACTACGCCCCCTTTTTCTTATAAATAAATGAATGAATGAATGTATAAGACTTTCCCATTTGGATTGGTTTAGTTAGATGGCCTTTTATAGTTTCATGAGATCGGGGTCACTGAGTTACAGAATTACCTTCCAGATGTATAAATGTATAAGAAAAACTGCAACGTGCTTCTCTTTCCTCTCAGGTAGGTAGTAAGAGGGAAGTGGGTCAGCAAAAATCCATTTGAATTTAGTATAACTCTCTAGAGGTTGGGAAAGGAATATAGATCTGGAATGAAGTCCAAGTTTAGTAATGAAGAGCTATTCCTTATTCCTGCTGTGCCTTCATTCATAAAAGTCCTATTGTTTTGTACTAATTGTTTCTAGGCTTCAAGTCATAGCTTTGCAACTAACTAATATTGTGGGGATTGGTATGCCCCTTCCATCTTCCTGGATCCAGCTCTTCTGGTGAAAAAATATGTGCTCCATGATCTATTTTCTTTGTGGTGGCTTTGTGGTTCTATCTTCTAATACTTGCAGGCTGTCAAACAGCAGCTGTAACTCCTATATTAGGTTAGAAATATATGCCTATTTTATTGGGAGAGGCCAGGAAGAAAAGATAGTGCCTGTGGCTACCCAGAGCCTGTGAGCTGGTCAGAAACATTTCAGGCTTAGTTGGCTGTTTTCAATGCCTAAGAACTTCCTAGGTTGAAAGATCTTCCTATGTTTGAATTCCCTGATTGGAAAGGAAGAATACTGAACTTCCTTTACTTCTGCTGTGATTTATCATTCTTGGAAATGTTCTAGAAAGTTCTTCAGAGGCCATCATGCCCCCCATTAAAACCTTTCTCCCATTTGAAATACTGAAGAGTTCCTAAACTTTAAAAGTTTCTCTTCATTTGGATTAAACCCTTCTATTCTTCAGATTCATTCAGTTGTTTTAACCCCAGTTCCTTGTCCCCTCTGAAACACCCTGGCAACTCTTTCCCGTATTTCCTTGGTCTTAACTCCATAAACCACAGGGTTAAGGGCAGGTGGGAAGAGCAGATAAACATTGGCCAAAAGAATGTGGATATGGAGTGGAACATGATGGCCAAAGCGGTGGGTGAAAAAGGAGAAGAGCGCTGGTGTGTAAGAGATGAGGATGACACATACATGAGAGCCACAGGTCCCTAGGGCCTTGGATCGAGCTTCACGGGATGAGAGACGAAAGACAGCTCGTGCAATGAAGGCATAGGAGAGACCAATGCAGAACAAGTCAACCCCAATGACTAGCAGTGCTGCAGTCAGCCCATATACACGGTTAGGCCTAGTGTCTCCACAGGCCAACTTCACTATAGCCATGTGTTCACAATATGTGTGTGGGATCACATGGCTTTGGCAGAAGCTCAAACGCCCGATGAGAAAGGGACATGGGAGCATGAGCAGGGAGCCCCGTACCATAGCTACCAGCCCTATGCGGGCAATGATGGCGTCGGTAAGAATGGTGGCATAGCGAAGTGGGTGGCAGATGGCTACATAGCGGTCAAAGGCCATGGCTAACAGCACAGTGGATTCCATCATGCAGAATGCATGGATGAAGAACATTTGTGCCAGGCAGGCAGAGGCCGAGATATGACCTGCTCCACACCAGAGAATGGCGAGTAGCTTGGGAACAGTGGAGAAGGAAGCAGCCAAGTCAATGGTGGAAAGCATACAGAGGAAAAGGTACACGGGCTTGTGCAGGGTTGGCTCAGTGGCAACAACAACCAGGATGGTTATGTTGCCCACAATTGTGGCTGTGCTCAGGCAACACACAGGGAGTGAGAGCCATAGGTGGAACTGTTCGAGACCAGGAATACCCAGGAGAAAGAAAACAGATGGATCCAGGCTAGTGAGATTAGGAGACTCCATGGTCTAACCAAGAATGCTGGGCCTCTTCTCGTGCCAGAAACCTCGACACAATATCATATTACCTAGAGAGATAGAGAACAAGGATATGAATGAGACTAAAGAAGCACTAACTATATGTTGTTGTTGTTAAGTGCCACCGAATCAGTTCTGACTCATAGTGACCATGCATAGCAATTCTGGGGAGGGGCTGGTAGGTTTGAACTACCAACTTCGTAGTTAACAGTCTATTGCTTATTCTATAGTGCCACATCAGGATTCCTTTACTAACTATATATAATTGAAATAATAATGACACATATTCCCTAGAATAAGATGGTTCAAACAATTAAATACCCATTGGCTAACTAAAAGTTTGACATTTCAAATCCTTCTAGTGGCTCTGTGAAAGAACGACCTAGCAATCTGCATCCATAAAGAAAATTCTTTATACAACCAAGACAATTCTGTGAGGTTTGTCATACCAACTTTGCAGTCCAGCACTTTAGAACACTGTGCCACACCAGGGCTCCATGTTCTCCTCAATCACAAGGGAATGTCATAAGTCAGAATAGATTCAACTACACCCAACAACAACAATCCCCTATAAGCCCCTTGCTGGGAGGATCCAATGGGCTAATACTAATGTTCGTAAAAAGTTTTGAATAATACCCGACACATAATTTTTGTTAAATAAAACAAATGTACAATTAATAATTTTAATAAACTTGAGTTATCTTCTGGATTGAGGCCTATTGTCCTCAAAGGAAGGTATCAACCCATTCTTTCATTTTTTTCTAAGAATATACCTGAGTACATAAACACATACTTTTATGAAGTATGATAAAAGTGAAAAGATCAGGTGGGACCATCTATCCGGAACATAAATTGCAAACAGAATTTCCTGGATGAAGTTGGATATTTCCATTCCTGTCTTTCTACTTAAAATGAGTTCTGGTGTAGGATTCAGTTCTTGGAACTTATTCCTGACCTTAATACTACCCTAGTATCTTCTCAAGAGATATCTTTAATATCCTTGCTTAGTCTTCTTCCCAAACTGTACAAGATGTGTTTCAGTCTCACATACTTTAACTTCTCAAAGAGAAAGTTTTCCCTCTTGGGCTTTCATTCTATCTCTGAAACAGAAAATCCCATCCTTGTCCAGCCCACTACTGGATCAATCATTCCTTCCATTTTTATCTCTGGAGATTGCTGATTTCAAAGTAAGGTTCTGACTCATATAGACCCTGAATAGGGTTTCCGAGGAGCTGCTAGAGGGTTTGGCCTGCAATCTTTCAGTTCACATTTCAGTGCTTAACCCTACACCGCCACACCAATACTGTTGTTGTTATTAAGTGCCATCAAGTCAGTTCTGACCCATAGTGATCCTGTATAGGGTATCCAAGGAGCAGCTGGTAAGGTTGAACCAACGACCTTGTGGTTGAGTACTTATCCTATGAACAGTGCAAATATGCTTGCTACAAATATCAATTATTCTTATTGTATTCACAGTCATAAGGACTAAGAGAATTAGAGGAGCGTGGTTAAAAGTGCGATTCTAATCACAGTGCAGGGACAATAAACTGCATGATCTCTAGAGAAGAGAGGAATAAAAGGAGTGCATATAAGGTTTTTTAGTTAATGCAAGAAAGGATAGAGACAACAAAGAGCTAAGATTCAATTCAATTGACATCAACTATTATCTTCTCTATAGAAAATTGCATAGAGATGAAAATTTGACTTTGTCTAGCATGACTTGGAGAACTTAGCCATGACCTGATGTAGTGTTGTAGGATTAGTACTGGACTGTGAACCACAAGGTCAATAGTTCAAACCTACCAGCTGTCCCTCAAAAACCCTCTACAGGGTCACTAAAAATCAGAAATGACTCAATGGCACATAAAAACAACAGCAATATTACTAACATGATTTGAGTTCTCTCTGCCTCCAACTGGAGTTAGAAACCCAAAAGGAAAGAATACACTCAACAGTTCCCAAGCTGAAAGAATGAAGGAAAAATTCAACCCTCAATTTGAAATACTGAAGGATTCTATTGGGCAAAATATTGAATGATGCAGAAAACATCACAAGAAGATGAAAGTAAAACAAAGATTCACTCTACCAAAATAAATTGTCAATGCTCAATCATTTCAAGGCGTTGTTATTTTTAGGTGCCATCGAGTTGGTACTGACTCATAGCAACCCTATGTACAACAGAATGAAACATTGCCCGATCCTGGGCCAACCTCACAATTGTTGCCACGCTTGAACCCATTGATGCTGTCACTTTGTCAATCCATCTCACTGGGGGTCTTCCTCTTTTTCTCTGACTCTCTGCCTTACCAAACATGATATCCATCTCCAGCGACTGGTCCCTCTTGATAATATGTTTGAAGTATGAGAGACGAAGTTTGGCCATCCTGGCCTCCACGGAGCACTCTGGCTGCGCTTCTTCCAACACAGATCTGTTGGTTCTTTTGGCTGCCCATGACACATTTGATATTCTCCTCCAACACCATAACTCAAATTTCAAGAGGTAGCATATGATAAATCCAAGAAAATGGATTATATGAAGGAGAACATGGCATCAGGAATATAGGAAGACTCATTAACAACCTGTGGTGGGCAGATGATACACCCTTGCTTGCTGAAAGAGAAGATAATTTAAAATATTTGTTGATGAAAATGAAAGCCCACAGCCTTCGATATAGGTTGCACTTCAATATATAGAAAACAAAAATCTTCACCACTGGACCAATTAATAACATCATGATATATGAAGAAAAAATGAAGTTGTCAAAGACTTCATTTTGCTTGAAACCATTGTCAACACTCATGTAAGCAGCAGTCAAGAAATCAAATGATGTACTGAACTAGGCAAATCTGTTGCATAAGACCTCTTCAAAGTGTTAAAGAGCAAAGATGTTAGTTTGAGGACTAAGGTGCACCTGATACAAATCATGGTATTTTCAATAATCTCATATGCATGTGAAAGTTTTACATAAATAAGGAAGAATGTAGAAGAATTCATGTATATGAGTGATGGTGTTAGAGAAGAATAGTCAAAGTACCACAGAAGGCTAGAAGAACAAACAGATATGTGTTGGAAGAAGTACAACCAGAATGCTCCTTAGAAGCCAATGTGACCAGATTTTTGACTCTCATACTTCAGACATATTATCAAGAGGGACCAGTTCCTAGAAAAGGACATCATGCTTAATAAATTGGAGGGTCAGTGAAAAAGAGACTCCCCAACATGATGGATTGGTACAGTGGCAGAAGAAATGAGTTCAAGGACAGCAGCAATTGTGTGGCTGGCCCAGGACTGGGTGGTATTTTGTTCTGCTGTACATAGGTCTCTGTGGGTCAGAACCGACTCTATGGCACCTAGCACCACCACCAGCATACCTCCAACTAATGTGCAGAGAACACTAGCATCCAAATATTATGCTTGCCATAAAACATTCTTTGATAAAACAGAATATTTTAGAGGCAGTAAGTTCTGAAGCTCATCATATGAAGATGTGGTTTTAAAACAAGTGCAATTATTGGAATCAAAAATTGGGAAGAAGAAAAATCTTTGTAATTATTTCTATGTGGAAATGTTGTTGATTACTTTTTTTCCAGGATCCTAAAATTTCCTAATCTGTAAAATGGAAATAATAATGTTTGTCTTCCAGGTTTGAAGATTTTAAAGAGATTTACATAGTACAGTTTGTGGTTCATGGAAAATATTCAGTAAGTGTCATTTACTATTGTCATTATCACCATTTCAATATAATATAATTTAATGTCTCATATAGAATTACCCCTGCAATTGGTCTAATTATCATCTAATCTTAGTTTAAGCATCTATATGATAAACAACTAGCTTCCACTCAATGTAATTTGTTCCACTATAGGACCAACTTGATTAAAGAATAAACATCTTAAAATATATGTTTTCTGTATGTCCTCAGAGTTGCATGACAATCATTTAGAGATTTCAAAACAGCTTCATTGTCTGTTATCAATGAAATTGGATGCACACAAATTCTATTTTTATGATCTAAATTTGCTCACTGATTAATGTGGAGTCCTAGTGTGATGTTGCAGAATAGTGTACTGGATCACAGGGTTGGTTTGAACTGCAAGGTCGGAGGTTTAAGTCCACCAATCACTCCTCAGAAACCTTATACGGGGTCACTATGAGTCTGAGCCAAATGAGAGGCACAAAACAACAACAACAACATTGTTCAGTTGACTAAACACAGACAATGAAGCTGGAGACAGAATGCAAAAGCAGAGAAGCTCCTCTGACTAAATCACTCAACCTCCCACCACTCCCTTCAACCATTTGAAGCATATGCAAGCCCTGCCTGCACTTTTCAGTCTTCTCATAAATTTACTTCCCACAGCCAGAAGGTTTAACTTAAATGGAGTTTAATTTATACTATTGATTCTCTTTGATATAACATCTTACACTTTAGATCTCTGACTCTGTTTTTTTGTTTTTCATTTGAGGGCTGGACTGAGCACAAGTTGCTACTATTATTTGACTTGCTTTTGTTGTTGTTAAGTGCCATCAAGTCAGTTCCAACCCATAGTGACCCTGTCTGGGGTTTCCGAGGAGCAGTTGATGAGCTTGAACTGCCAACTTTACCTTGTTGTTGTTGTTAGGTGCCATCGAGTCGGTGATGACTCATAGAAACATTATGCACAGCAGAACGAAACACTGCCTGATCCTGGGCCACCCTCACTATTGTTGCCACGCTTGAGTCCATTGATGCTGTCACTTGGCCAATCCATCTCGCTGGGGGTCTTTCTCTTTTTCTCTGACCCTCCA
>NW_006408658.1:3409116-3420008 GCF_000296735.1 Chrysochloris asiatica
ACACAGATCTGTTGGTTCTTTTGGCAGCCCATGGCACTTTCAATATTCTCCTCCAACACCATAACTCAAAAGCATCAATTCTTCTATGGTTTTCCTTATTTACTGTCCCACTTTTACATGCATATGAGGTTATTGAACCTTACCTAGTTCACCTCTAATTTTTTCAAGTTAAAATTAGTTGCAGTTTCTGTTGTCCTTTCTACTTAAGCAACCAAAACTGTACACATACCAATTCCCTTCCCAGGGCCATGCACTCATATTCTTGCTCATTCCCACCACCATCCTACCCCACTACAGGAATGAGTCTGGCATCTCACATCACATCTTACAAAAAAATAACTGCTTGAAAAATACTTGTGACCATTCTCACTCAAACGCTTTTTGACTCAATCTACAGCTTTTTATTGTAATACTAAAGATGAAAGTTCCAGCATCACAATTTAGAAATGGACTGGGACGCAGAAGCCTTTTTGTTTCCTGACCTTGCACCAAACATAAAAGATTGCCTTTCTCTGTACAACTGCATAACTGAGTTTGGGTTACCTCTGCCCATTGGAAGAACCCTGGCCCATGAAGAGCTCAAGATATTTATTAAGGTTCTACTGATTTCTGCTACACAGTTCTGTGTTTATCCACTTTACTAGGCACACACTTTTCTCTTATATATTTGGTGGATATGTATTTATCATTAGTGATTTCAGGAAGCACATAAGTGCCTGACTATTTCTTTACAATTCCTTTCATTTCCCTGGTCTGGTTGACAAGTCCTTTGATTTTTCTGTTGCTGTTAATTCCCCATGTAATTCATCTTCTCATCAACTCGGCCTAATGTCAAACAAAAATTCCTGCGTTAGGAAGTCTGCTAACTAAAACTCCAAACCAGATGGCGCAGAGATCTATTCAGTGAAATTCTCTTGCCTGGTCTCTCTCATTCCCCTAGCTTTAATGTAGCATTCCCACCTCAGTGGCACAGATAGACCCCTCTTTTCATCGTTGTTGTTAAGTGCTGTTGAGTCAATTCTAACCCATAACAACCCTGTATAGAGTTTCCAAGGATCAGCAGGGTTTGAACTGCTGACCTTGCTATTAGCAGCCCAGTGCTTTTCCTGCAGAACCACACCACAGATTTCTTGTAAGGCCAAGAAATATCTTTTCCAGAGGTTCCTGTAGCCCAAACTCACCTGACCCAGGACTGCAGGAACAAAAAGTCATCCTCAGAAGACTGCAAGTCTTGCATTACTAATCTCTGCCCACCCTCAACTGTCTTAACACCGGGCGAAGAGTCTGTTATACAGAGACCGGTTTCTCACAGTTCCTCTTGGGAGTTTGATGGTTTGCACTGGGTTTAAGGTGAGAGCTATCTGGCTTTAAATATCTCCCCATAGGGAGCTTCTGTGTTCCTTAGTAAACTAAGCTTGCAAACTTTTCTCTTCTGGATAATTAACAAAAATATAAAGGTGATTTACATGCATATATAATATTATATATATATATTTGTATAGAATATAATCATAATAAGGAAATACATGTTCTATATATTTATATAATATATAAAGAGGTGAAGCTAGAGGTCCTAACATTTGCTGGCCACTAACACTACAAATGCATAGGTATCTCATCTGTTTCTGTCTCTTTTTCTAATGTAACCCCTTTATACAAAGATCCAACAACATGAATTCAGTCAAATTCCTATGTGGGTTAATCTCTGTCCCACTCCATGTTTACTCCAGCCTGGAACTTTACCATCATAGAGAACTTATTTGAATGTTCCCAGACTGTCCATCTTTAACATATTTACATCATGATTGGCTTTGTAGGATTATCTTGTCATTTTCTTAAAACAATTAAGTATTACCTGTGTAAGACATACAAAGATGGTAATGGAGTGCAATGAAAAATTGTACCTATATATAAAGACTAGCAAATATGACTTGTTTTTCACTAATGAAGTCATTTATTTTGGAACTGAGAAAATCTGAGACTTGTGCACTAAACATTGCTACACCTTACATGTCTTGATGTCCTTTACTGATAAGTTATCCATTGTACTTATCTTGATACAATGTATTGTCAGAGAGTTCATGTGATTGAAACCCACAGCTATTAGCTGTTAACTGAAAGGTCTATGGTTTGACCCTATCAACCACTCTGCGGAAAAATGATTTTACAGGCCACTTCTATTAAAAGTTATTTTTGTTTTTATGTGCCATCTAGTTGATTCTGACTCATAGAAACCCTGTATAGGGGTTCTGAAGAGCAGCTGGTGAGCTTGTACCATCGACCTTGCAGTTCAAATCAACATTGCAATCCAGCACATTAACCTACAGCGCCACTCCAGGACTCCGCCATAAAAAGTACAGCCTTGAAATCTCTATGAGACTGTTCTATTCTGTTTGGTAAGGTTGTTATAAGTGAGAATTCAATGGAAATGGATTAATTCACTTTGGGACTAATGACCCTTGTTATTATTGTTGTTAGGTGTCATTGAATAGGCTTTGCACAACAGAACAAAACACTTCCTGGTCCTATACCATCATCATAATCAGTGCTATGTTTAAGCTATTGCTACAGTCACTGTGTCAACTCAACTCGTTGAACATCTTCCCCTTTTATGTTGACCCTGTACTTCAGAAGCATGATGTCCTTCTCCAGGGAATGGTCTCTCCTGATAATATGTCCAAAGTACATGAGAGGACCCCCTGTCAGTTTGTCATACTGTAGTAGTTTGTTGTGGTGGTGGTAGTGGTGATGCGTGAAATTAAGTCACTGGTAGTTTCAATACAAGCAGGGTGGCTAATGGTGGACAGGTTTCAGCTAAGCTTCCAGAATAAGAAAGACTAGGGAAAAAGAGAAGCAGACCACTTCTGAATGGTTAGCCACTGAAATCTTATAAATGGCAACAGAAAATTGTCAGAGATAGGGTCAATAGATGAACCCTCAGGTTGGAAGGTACTCAAAACACTTCTAGGGAGGAGGTGTCTCCTCAAAGTTTGTTGTTGTTGTTACGTGTCATCGAGTCACTTCTGACCCATAGTGACTCTGTATAAGGTTTCCGAGGAGCAGCTGGTAAGCTTGAACTGCCGACCTTGCTGTTCAGATTGATTTTGTGATCCAGAGCATTGGTTGACCTTAATGACATCAATAGTATTAAACGTTTGAAATAGTCATTTGCTGATGTGGCACAACTGAAAATAAAAAGAAACTGCAGCAAACATCCATTAATAATAAGAAGATGGAATGTATGCAGTATTAATCCAGGAAAATCGAAAGTTGTCAAACAAAATGGGACGCATATTCTAGGCTTAATGTCGACCCACCAGCCACTCCTCAGAAACACTATACAGGGCTGTTGTGGGTTAGAACCAACATGATGGCACTTAACAACACCAACCATTGATCTGAAATAGACTGGTATTGGCATTTTGAATCAGACAATCCTATGGTTTACTATGACAAAAATGGCCTGTTAAGGAAGAATGGCATCACATTCATTATAAAAAAATTTCAATATCTATCTTGAAGAACAATAATGTCTGTTATAGGATCATATCCATACACCTACAAAGAAGACCAGTTAATATCCCTATTATTAGAATTTAGCACCAACCACTAACACCAATGATGATGAAATTGAAGAATTCTACCCAACTTCTTTACGCTGATATTGATCAAACATACAATCAAGATGAATTAATAATTACAGGTGATTGGAATGCAAAAGTTGGAAACAAAAAGGAAGGAAACGTAGTTGGAAAATATGTCTTTGGTGATAGAAACTAAGCTAGTGGTCATATGATAGAATTTTACAAGACCAATAACTTATTCATTGCAAATACCATTTGTCACCAACTTAAAGCTTGCCTATATACCTGGACCTCACCAGAAGGAATGCACAAGAATCAAATTGACTGTTTCTGTGGGAAGAGACCATGGAGAATGTGAATATCACCAGCAAAACAAGGCCAAGGGCAGACTGTGGAACAGACCATCAAGTGTTCATATGCAAGTTCATATTAGGATGAAGCAAATTAAAACAATTCTATAAAAGTCTGATTTTAGAGATAATCTCAAGAACAAAGTTGATGCATTAGACACTAAGAACTGAAGACCAGAAGAGTTGTGGGGTGTCATCAAGAACTTACAGACAAATGGAAACAAAAGATCATTAAGAAAACAAGGAAGAATGAAAAGAAAAAATATGGATTTCACAAGAGAACTTTGCACTCCAGCATAGAGATGCTAAAGCAAATGAAAGAAATGAGGAAGTTAAAAAAAAAAAACTGAATAAAAAATTTCAAAGGGCAGCTCAGGAAAATAAAATCAAGTATTATAATGAAATGTGCAAAGACCTGGAGATAGAAAACCAAAACAGAAGGCACGACAGCATTTCTCAAGCTGAAAGAACTGAAGGAAAAAAATCCAAACCTCAATTTGAAATACTGAAGGACTCTATGAGGGAAATATTGAATGATGCAGAAAGCATCAGAAAATGGAAGGAATACACAGTCATTGTACCAAAAAGAAATGGTTGATGTTCAAATGTTTCAAGAGGCAGCACACTATCTAGAGCCAGTGGCACTGAAGGAAGAAGTTCAAGGTGCACCGACGGCATTGGCAAAGAACAAGACTTCAGGAATTCATGGAATACAAATTGAAATCTTTCAACAATCATATGCAGCACTTGAGACACTCATCTATGCCAAGAAATCTTACAAATTTCTTGGCCAACTGATTAGAAGAGATGCATATGTGTACCCAATCCACAGGAATGAGGAAATAAACCTACTATACCATAAATATCACAAGCAAGTAAAATTTTGCTAAAGATCATTCAAAAACAGCTGCAACAGTATATTAAAAGGAAACTGGCAGAGGCTCAAGCCAGATTCAGACAAGGATGTGGAACAAGGGATATCATTGGTGACATCAGAAGGATCTTGGATGAAAGTAAAGAATACCAGAAAGATGTTTATGCGTGTTTTATTGACTACACAAAGGCTTTCAGTTTTATGGATTATGACAAACTATAGACAGCATTGTGGGGAATAAGTATTCAGAACACTTAATTGTGCTTATAAGGAACATAGACCAAAAGGCATCCGTTTGAAAAGAACAAGGGAACATTGAATGGTTTAAAATCAGGAAAGGTGTGCACCAGGTTTATATTCTTTCATCATACTTATTCAATTTGTATGATGAGCAAATAATCACTTTGTGAAAGTGTTAGAGCTCTTTTGGACCAGAAGCATGCCTCTCCACCAGCAAACCTCTTTCCTGAAGGCACTCGGCTCCCTCCTTCTCTGGTTCAGTCAGCCCGTTGTAACCACTTTACTTCATGGGCCAGGATGCCCACTGCTGTAGTCTGGTCTCCAGATTGTTGATGCTTGTGTCATCTTGGGCAGTCTCGGATTGTCTCTAGTGTGACAACTCTGTCTCCAGGGTGTACAATATTCTCAACAGACAACTCTGGATCCAAAGGATACACACTGCTCATGGCTCTTTTCTTGATGGTAGTGAGGCCTACCTCAACCTCTGTAGTATTGTTCCTTTTATATGTCTACTCCTTCCACACAGATCACAAACTGTCCAATCACCTCAGTAGGCCATAGGCATTTTATTTGCAAAGGGAAAAAATCCAATTTCTGACAAGGTTTTGCCCATCTTATGTATATAGTAAACTCCCCAATCTCTTTTCAAGTTGTGATCTAGAAAATTATCATGATAGAATTACCAACTAATGACATTAAAGGCTAAATATAGAGAGAAACCCATTTTACTGCACAGATGTATTACATTTTCTTTACAAACTTCATTAATTGTTTTCCACAAGGATCTAGTCTATATCTGTTAAAGCATGTCTTTATTGAAATGCCTCTCATGAAAGGGTTAAAGCTATCTATCTCTACAGGTATGCACCAAATACAAAGCACAGGTCACACAAACATCATCATTACATTACTACAAGAAAACTTGAAAAGGTCAAAATGATCCCTTTCCCTTTGAGAAACATTGTTTTTCAGATCCTAATGCACTTTTCTGAGGATAAAAACCCAAAGGGATCCTTTAAGGAACTACTCTTTAACCCTCCTTCCTTCCTAGATCTCTGAAGAGTGATGGCTATAGCCAATGTTCTTGAAAGAAGTGACTACAGAGCTCAAAATTCCCTTTAGATAATCTGAGTGCTTTTATGCACTGTAATAGGGAAGCTTATATGTTGTGTCCCAGGGGAAAAGCCAAGGAGCAGGGCCACAGTGGAAAGGGGAATCCTTTCCAGAAGGTAAGTCCAGCAAAAGAGAAAAAGTGGTCCACAAAACGTCAGATAAACTCAAGTTGTGACTTACAAATGGCAATGAAGAAAAGGAACAGTTAGAAGGGATATAATAGAACAAAACATTTTCAGGTAAGTTTTATCTTAGCAATTAAAACAACTATGTCAGCCTCCTCTGTTTTAAGTCAGGTTGTTTCCCCAAGCTGATTCCATCTTTCTATTTAACTGGCACATATTTGCCATTCACCCAGAAACCTCTAAGTACTGCCTCACTTCTGAAAATTTAGTGCATTTACAGAGGATTTGTAGGATGAGTTAGGAAAAGACTCAACAGTCTGGGAGTTTTTAAAATAATTCAGAAACATTCGAAGAGATGACAAATTGGAATCAGTTTACAGATTCTGGCTCATAGCAGGAACTAAATAAATTCAAGAAGTGAGAGAAAATGTTTAGAGGGGGAAACAATAAAATAATATATATATATAGCTAAAATGCTATGCAATACAGCACATATGTATGCAGAGCCGTGATCTAGGCAAAGAAGGGAAGGTGAGTATATGATTGAACTGAATACAAGTTTGTAAAGAAAAGAAGAAAGGAATGTGGTAAGCCGTCTAGACCAAAGGAACTGTCAGTCACTGGCCTACTTCCTGATATTGTCTTCAGGACTCTATGACATTGTTGTTGCTAATAAGTAATGTCAAGTAGGTTTCCAACCCTTGGTGACCCTATATAGGGTTCCTCAGGAGTGGCTGATGGGTTTGAACCACAAACCTTGTGGTTCAAACTGACTTTGCAGTCCAGCACATTATCCTGCAGTGCCCACAAGGACTCACTATTCCTTAAAGATATCTAAATGTTCTAATGCTCTGCCTTTTCCATTGCTATTTCCTCTATCCAGGTTGCTATCCTTTAACTCTTACTATTATTTTCAGACTCAGCTAAATTTTATTTCTCTACAGTCTTCCTCACCCCTGAACAAGGAAAAATCTCTTTGTCTTCCATAAGCGTTGCTTTGTCTTAACTATAATATTTACAGCACTATGTTGTTACTTTTTGTTCATATGAATATTTCCCTGTGAGACAAAAAATAATGAAGAACTAAAAGGAAGTAGAAAAAAAGAAGAGAAAAAAAAAATCATAGGCTTGACATCATTGTATCTATCATTTATAACTCAGTTCTTGGCCATGGCTTCTCATGAAAATCCCTCCAGAGATTTTGAAAAAAAGAAGTCACAAGTTCCAATTTGATGTATTTTAATTGAATTGGTGGTTCTTGTTATTAATGAATTTTAAACTGGTTCTAATATACAGCCAGAACAGTGAGCTACTCTTTTGATTCATGAAATATAAAAGTTTTGCTCAAAAAGATATGTGGTTTAATATGATTGAAATAGGAGTTGAAGGACCACCAAACAAAACAAAACCCACTGCAGTTGAATCACTTCCAACTCACAGCCACCCTACATGACACCTATTTGTTGTTGGTGTTAAGTGCCTTTGAGTTGGTTCTGACTCATAGCCACTCTGTTTAGGGTTTCTGAAGAGCCCTGGTATGGTGCTGTGGGCTAATGCATCAGACTGCAAAGTCATTTGAACTGCAAGGTCAGTGGTTCAAGCTCACCAGCTGTTCCTTGGAAACCCTATACAGGGTCGCTATGGGTCAGAATTGACTTGACAGCACTTAACAACAACAACAAAAGGACTAACTTATTCTTCAAATATTTTGTTTTCCTTTTATGGAGAACATAATACACTACAATTGTTGTTGTGGTTAAGTATCATTCAGTAGGTTCGGACTCATAGCCACTCTGTCTAGGGTTTCCAAGGCTGTAAACCTTTCTCATCTTTCTCTGGAGTAGTGGCTGGTGAGCTCAAGCTGCCAACATTGTGGTTCATATTCCAGTGCTTAGTCTAAAGAGTCACCAAGCTCTCCTATCCTGTGATTGTCATTGTTAAGGTCTGTCAGGTTGGTTCCAACTCTCCGAGAACCTGTATGGGTTTCTGAGGCTTTAAATCTTCATGGGAACAGAAAGCCTCTTTCCCTGACAAGTGGTTGGTGGCCTCGAACCACAGACTTTGTAGTTCACTGTCCAATGCTTATAGTATTTATAAATATAGTAATTCAAAAGTCCTCAGTCTATGGCTCCTAAAAATGTCATATGTTTTCTTTACATGGGACTTCTATAATAGCCAAGGACTTTTATCCATATAATTAACTAAATGTCTATTTTCATCCTAAGCTTTTCTCCTGTATGTATGGGATCTACAGATCCTTTTCAGCAAATCCCATTTGGGCTGCTGCCTTCTTGTATCAGAACGAGCTGTTCTGTATCTTCTCAGGCATGAGATCGAAGTGTTTTCTAAGGGTACCCTGAGTCACTATTTTCCAAGGAGAATTGCTTCCTCTAGTGGTTTATATAGAATGCTAGCAACAGGGTTATTTTATTTATTGAAGCAATGATTCTCTTTCTGTTGTGTTCCTTGTTACTAACCTTCTATTAAAAAAGATAACGTCCCGTTAAAAAATTCAAGTTAATACAGATTCCCCTCATTATTCGGACATAGGCTCACTGCTTCCTGAAGCATCATTAATCATCTCCTTAACCGTAACAGCTCAGGTTCTCAAAATGACATGCTCATTAACATAAGGAATCAAGAGCAAATGATACAGACCTAAATTTACAGTTTATGATCTTAAAAAATAGATGGAATGAGCAACTTATGGGAGATGGAAGACAATAGGTGTCCTAGAAGGGGATACTATTGGAAAATGTTCTTGATGTAATAATTGCTTGGAGTTCCCATATATACCACCCTTTGTATGGAGGAAGAGAAAACTTTTTGCTTAATTCATGGTAGCAACTGAGTTATAAATAAGTGCACTTAAGTGTCCTAGCAGAGTCCTGCTGTGGCCCTGTGGATCAATGCACTGGACGGCAAGGTTGGTTTGAACTGCAAGACTGGTGGTTCAAACTCACCAGTAACTCCTTGGAAACCCTACACTTGGTCACTATGAGTTGGAACCTACTCTAAGGCACTAAACAACAATAAGAAGTATGCTAGTGGACTAATTAAAATGATACCTTTGGATTAAAAGTAATCTATTCCACTGCATGAGGGTTTGTTGTACTAGAAGACAGATGCATGAGTACGATAAGCCAGAAACCTCAAGAGACTGTCCAGCAAAATCGCAATTGCCTAGTCTTGGGAAATAGTGGAAGGCAGTTACCTGATAGTGTCTTTCTTTGTATATTACCAGTATATTGCTCACATTTTGTTCTTGGGGATGAAAAATGGACTCCTAGGAATCCTGGTGTGGCACTGTAGTATTGCTAACTGTAAGGTGAGCAGTTCAAACCCACCAGCCACTCTTCAGAAACCATATACGAGGTTGCTATGATTTGGAACTGACTAGATGGCAATTAACAACAATAACAAGCCATGGTGGTATAGTAGGTTACAAGTTGGGCTGATACTCTCAAGGTCAACAGTTCAAATACACCAGCCACTCTAGGGGAGAAAGTTGAGGCTATCTGCTCCCATAGAGATCTACAGTGTCCAAATCCCCATACAGAGACATTTTGTCACAATGGCTAAGTGCTTAGTTACTAAGCCAAAAGTTGGAGGTTTGAACTGACCATGTTGTGGGAGAAAGTTACAGCAGTCTATTTCCAGAAAGATTTTCAGCCTTGAAAACTCTATGGCAAAATTCTATTCTGACCTATAGGGTCACTTGTGTTGACCTACATAGCAATAAGTATGAGTAGTGGGGGGAGGAAAGATCACATTACACTCAGAGAGTAGATCTCTGAAGAAGGGACACCATATAAAATTAAATTAACTCAATGAAGACTTCTCCCAATAGCTCAGCAATCTTGGACCAAGGGATGGAGAACTATATGAGTATTACCCTGCCATATTGGAGGCTTTCCAATAAAAAAAAAACATGGTTCTATCAAATTCAACAATCTTTTCACCCTTTTCCCTCTTATTACTCAGAACTCCAGAAATATTCTTTGAAGTGTAGAACTTTTGAACTGGAAGAGATGAGAGTGAAGGTCCATTACAAGATCTTTGATAACAAAAAGAATACCAAGGCACATTAAATATGACATAAGAAAGAAGAGGAAAAAAAGAGTAATATGATACAATTTGATGAACTTGACCTACACCTATGGAAGCAGTAGCTCAAAAGAGGGAATAAATCTTTACAGCAAGGATCATTCCCACCCCCTCCATACACAGGGATGGGCAACTTGGACACTGGCTACCCAAAATGGGGGGGTGGAGGGGTGGCGCTACAAAAGCAAGAAGTGACTGGCTTACAAGCTTTCAAGAGGGAACCTAGAGTCAGAGGGCATGAAGGAAGGTAGAATCTCCACTGAGTGTATCCAATCTGTGTAGGCAGGGCTGATGAAATGAAATGCGGATGGGTCTCTTGTGATACAATAGTGGATAATTGTTATCAGGACTGCTTGTGGGGGTTGGAAATGTAAAGGTAGATGTTTTGTAGCAAGGAGGGGGGAAAGAAAGAAAGAAAGAAAGAAAGAAAGAAAGAAAGAAAGAAAGAAAGAAAGAAAGAAAGAAAGAAAGAAAGAAAGAAAGAAAGAAAGGAAGGAAG
>NW_006408658.1:3420108-3422000 GCF_000296735.1 Chrysochloris asiatica
AAGGAAGGAAGGAAGGAAGGAAGGAAGAAAGAAAGAAAGAAAGAAAGAAAGAAAGAAAGAAAGAAAGAAAGAAAGAGAATAGACATTCTTTTGAAAAAATAAAAATATGGAGAAGATTTGAAAAAAATGGCATAAAAACAATGTAAGTGTTAAGGATACAGCTGAAACTAGTTTGCAGATTCTGTGATCACAAAGAAATATTCAACCTTCTTTTCTTTACTCCATCTTAGGAAGTCATTAGTAAACAAACAGAAAAAAACAACCCACCACCTATGTCTCATCACCAGGTGAAAGTTGTTGTCTATAACAACTGCCAACTGATTCTGCCATGCTAATCTTCAACCATTCCAGCTTCATGACGTTCTCACTGATGGGCATACCTGGCTTAGAGTCACAGCACTTGTGGCTCTCTCTTCCTTTCTTCTCCATGTTTTTGGCTATCCTCATTGGTAATGGTACTATCCTCTTCCTGGTGGCCACAGAGCCCACACTGCACACACTAATGTATCTACTACTGGCCCTGCTGATGGTGGCTGACCTTGTATCCACTCTGGCTCTGGTATCCAAGCTCCTCTGCATCTTCTGGTTCCATGATCGAAACATTGCTGCTAATGCATGTTTCACCCAGATGTTTTTCATCCATGGTGCTTCTGTGGTGCGATCAGCCCTACTTGTGACAATGGCTTTTGACCGATACGTGGCTGTGTGTAAGCCATTACACTACAACACAATCCTGAGCCATTCCCTAGTTGGACGTCTGGGGCTGCTGGCTCTAGCCAAGGGTGTGGTTCTTATCCTGCCCATGCCTCTTCTACTTCGAAGGTTGACTTTCTGCCACGTGGTCATTCCTCACACCTACTGTGACCACATGGCTGTGGTAAAAATGGCTTGTGACCACACCAGACCCAATCGTATCTATGGGCTCTTTGTGATCCTTCTCATGGTTGGACTTGACCTATCTGCTCATTGGCTTCTCTTATGTCCTCATCCTGCAGGCTGTGGTGCACCTTAACTCTCGAGATGCCATCATCAAAGCCCTCAACACCTGCTCAGCTCACCTCTTTGTCATTCTTGAATCCTATGTACCTGCACTCTCTTCTTCTCTCATCCATCAAGTTGGTCACAACATTCCACCTCATTCCACCACATTCTCTTCACCAATCTCTACCTCCCTTTACCCTCATTACTCAACCCCATCATCTACCGTATAAAGATGAAGGAAATACGGGACAAGGTGACCAGATGCCTGGGCTGAGAAACTGCATAGGTTGTGGGTTCTGTCAAAAAATCTATGCTGGAAAACACAATGAGGACAACTAACTCAAAGCCATTTTCCCAACATCCAAAAAAGCAGTTGTGTCTGCAGATAAGCTGTGGAAGAAACAGAACATGAGTTTTTTTTTTTTTTTTTGGTTTTTTGTTTGTTTGTTTTTTTCTCGTTTATATGAACGACCAGTATGTTTGTACTTGAAGTAAGTAATGAACTAAAGAAGAGAAAACTAGACATCTCCTTCTGTGTAACAAGAGTACTTATGGTGCAAGGCGTCAAATGACTCTAATATCTGTGCTCATGTTCACCCCCAGCATACAAAATTGCTCTGTAAATGATGCAGGATCATCTCTCATTGGCTTGGTGAGAATTCACATTTGTGGCACTTTTCTCTGTATTTTCTATTATTCAATTTTCTATCTGTCTTAACTAATATGTACTTGCTGAAAGTGACTTGGAATAATGACTACTTTAAATACCACCTTTATGTTGTTGTTGTCAGGTGCCATCAAGTCGGAACCGACTCATAGCAACCCCATACACAGCTGAACGAAACAATGTACGATCCTGGGCCAACCTCACTACTGCTGCCACACTTGAGTCCATCAATGATGCCACCTGG
>NW_006408658.1:3423485-3427820 GCF_000296735.1 Chrysochloris asiatica
TGAAAGATTTCAATTTTTATTCCATCAATTCCTGGTTCCTTGTTCTTTGCCACTTCTTTCAATGCACTTTGGACTTCCTCTCTGAGTATCATTGTGTCTTGTTCATATGGTATCTCTTGATATGGTTGAACATTAACCATTTCCTTTTGGTACAACCACCTTTATAAAAGTAACTTTTAAGGCAATTGGTCATTTCATCAACAGTTTTAACGCAATGACAATATGGTATAGTTACAATAATATGAGACTTATGGCGATGTGGATATTTAAGACAGAAATACCTAAGTATGAAATATATATATGGAAATAAGGTACTGTTCTGTGTTCTGCTATAAGATAAGCACTAGGCTACAAGGCCAGTTAGAACTGTAAGTTCAGCAGTTAAAACCCACCAGGTGCACTGTGGTCTCTGTTTTGATTGGACTGTTTTTTTTTTAAAGCTCCTCCAGTGTGACAAGTAAATCACTGAAAGAACTTGCCTACAGTCACCCACCACTCTTTTGTTTGGAATAAGCCCATACATGCAGGAACTGGACCTCTAGCAATACTTCTCAACATCTTCCTGTACTTCTTGTTTTATGAAAAATAAATAAAGATATCTTATGTTAAAAAACAAACAAAAAGAAATCACTGCCATTGAGTTGCTTTCAAATCATAGCAACCTTGGGTAGGGACTCTGAGGTTTATGGGAGCAGAAAGTGTCATCTTTCTCCCAAGGAACCAGTGGTGGATTTGAGCTTGCAAATTAGCAGTCTATTGCTTATCTTACAACACCGAGGGTGCATTCTTCTTGTTTACATTTGGTAATTTGCTAAAAAAGAGAATATTCTATGACGAAACTAAGTATTCATCCTTGTGTACATATCCTGTAGTTGTTAAGTACCACTGACTTAGCTCCTACTCATAGTGACCTTGTATAGTATTTCCAAGGAGAAGTTGGTGGGTTTGAATCACCAACCTTGTGATTAGCAGTCCAATGTTTAGCACCACAACAGGACTCCAAACCCTCACTTTTGTCCCATGGAGTGGCTGGCAGGCTCAAACCGCAATCTTCGTGGTTTACAATCCAGTGATTATTGTGTGGAGCTACGTTACTCCTGCACATATTCTAGTCCAAGCTTTGTTTTGTTTTTATTCCAGGTTCCCTAAACAACCAGATCTGGGTTTATTAGAGTGAACAGGAAGATCAGGATTCTTTGTGCTATGAAAAATATAATAATAATAATCTTTAAGAATACCTAAAAACAAAATTAATTGGTTTTACCATTAAAATAGGTAGTGCAGTAGGATAAGTACTGGACTACTAACCAAAAGGTTAATGGTTCAAACCCACCAGCAGCTCCTTGGAAACTCTATACATGGTTGACTCTATAGTGCTGAACAACAACAACCTACCTAGTATTTAAGTAAATGGCAAACTATGCAAATAAAATGGGGTGGGAAAGGGTGGGGAATAGAAAATTTGATACAAATTGAAAACATTTTCATTTATCCACTTGTCAATCATTGCTTATACTCTCTTTTTTTTCTGAATAAATTCTAGCTTTATGTCAGTAACTCAGTGTGGAATCTTCCAGAAATCAGATTTCTGAAATAACTCTTTCGCATTATGACTGAAATTAACATCCCAAAGATGATAACAAAATCCCCAATCTGAAGAAAATCCTGATGGTTTTCTTTCCTTACAGTCAGCAGTATTTTGCATGTCCTGTTTGACTACACTGTCCAATGTTCAGGTATCAAATATGTAAATTATGTAAATAATTAATTTTGGTCGTTTGTTCTACTCATATTTTATAGTCAAGTGTGTAGCCTCTTCCATAGATATATAAAATGTATTTAAACTCAGAAAAAGTCCTAAAACATCCCATAAAGACAAGGCAACTTTTTAAAATTCAAATTTATTAACTTAAACTAAAATAATTCTATGTCTATCAAAGGAGTTTTGGTGTGGTGCTGTAGGATAATCAGTGGATTGTTAACTGCAAATTTGGCATTTCAAACCTACCAGACACTCATTGGAAGCCCTATACGGATTCACTAGGAGTTGGAATTGACTCAACCATAATTAACTATAACAAACATGTCTATCAAAAGTTAAAATACTGGCCACCTGAAGGGACAAAAAGCTAAACACCCCAAAATGGCCACACCAGCAGTCTGATTTGTTTGCTGCCCGTCTGCTGTCAGCTTTGTTTGCCATTTTGTCCCACCCTCCACACCCGCATTATTATGTCTTCATGCCTGGGCAGATAGCCCATTACCTCAAGACTCCCTTCCCCTCTAAGAACTAGATATCTTGTGCTCCACACACTCAGAGCTTGATGTATACAACATGTTTACTCCTTAGTATGAAAAGGCTTCAGTCTTCTCCCCTGGCACAGAATCTTACATGTCCAGCCAGTCATCCCTGGAAGCAGTACTGTTGTACTGGTCTGTAAATTTCCCTTTGAAATAAACTAATGTCTCTTGGACTGTCTTCTGTATTTTGTCTCTCAGCAACCACTCATTCAGAGGGCTTCTCCCATTTGAGCTTAAACCAAAGCAATTGGCAAACCAGAAGACAAAATAACCCTGAGCTTCTAGGATGACATGGGAGGGAAAGGGATTTGGCAGGGAAAATCCTGCGATGGCCATTGGCCTCCAACTTTGGTTCCCCTAGAGTTCTGGTATGGTGCTGTGAGTTAATACACTAGACTGCAAGATCATTTGAACTGCAAGGCCGGTGGTTCAAGCTCACCAGCCACTCCTCAGAAACCCTATACAAAGCTGCTCTGAGTGGGAACCAACTCCACAACACTTAACAGCAAGCATATCTGCTAGTGACCTGGGACTAGCACTTAAGTATGGGGACACCCCGAAAATGCAGCAAAGACTGTAGGGACTCCTGTAGGGAATTGGGATCGATAAAGCTAAGAATATGCTAGGGCACTGGATGCCTCAGTTGTCTGGCCCTGCTGTGTGCCATTTGTGCCACTACTAAAGCAGAAACAATTGTGAGACTAGACGCTGGAAAGCTGAAAGATGAGTTGCACTTAGAAAGTGACGCACTACTGATGCAGGCTAACACAACTGAGGCTCTGGCCACCAGCCTCCAAACATCAGCTTCCTCCATAGAAACCCTGGCCTGTCACCTAGCAAAAGTAAAGGGGCAGTGCCTACCCTTTCAATGGATTATGTGTACCATAATCATGAAAACAATTATGTGTACTGTAATCATGAAAATGGGACCTGCTGGAATCATCATCTGAGTCAGAAGAAGAGGATTGGGAAGAAAAACCAAAGGTTCCCCACCTACAAGCTCAACCAGTTCTAGTTACAAAGATTAAAATCAACCTGTTGCAGCTGGCGTTCTTTGTTGTTGTTGTTGTTGTTGTTGTTCTGTGCAGTGGAGTAGGTTCCGACTCATAGTGACCCTGTACAGGGTTTCCAAGGCTATATATCTTCACGGGAGCAAAGAGCCTCATCTTTCTCCTCTCGGAAGAGCTGGTAGTTTCGAACTGCTGACACGGATTCATAACCACTATGCACCAGAGCTCCTTTTGTTGTGGTTAAGTGCCTTCAAATCAGTTCCAACTAATAGTGACCCTGCATAGAGTTTCCAAGGAGCGGTTGGTATATTTGAACAGCCAACCTTGCAGTTCACACTGACCTTGCAGTCCAGTGCATAGTCCCACAACACCAATCCTGCCAATTTTCCAGCTCCTGAATGGCAGAAGCACATCACCATGTGGTATTCTGCTGCTGCTGAGCTTGTAGTGTTAGCCACCCGATGGTGCCTTCTGTGCCGCCTCAGCCTCACTTTCTTGAAATATTTCAATTTTTATTCCATCTATTCCTGGTGCCTTGTTCTTTGCCAATTCCTTCAATGCACCTTGGACTTCCTCCTTCAGTATCATTGGCTCTTGATGTCATAAGCTACCTCTTGAAATGGTTGAACATTAACCATTTTCTTTTGGTATAGTGACTCTATGTATTCCTTCCATCTTCTCTTGATGCTTTCTGCATCATTCAACAATTTGCCCAGAAAATCTTTCAATAATGAAAGTCGAGGCTTGAATTTTTTCTTCAGTTCCCTGAGCATGTTCTTCCTTTTGGATTTCTGATTTCAGATCTTTTAACGTTTTGTTGTAATATTTGGCTTTATCTTCTCGAGCTGACCTTTGAAATTTTCTGTTTTGCTCTTGGACCTCCTCATGTCTTCCATTTGTTTTAACATCTCTACGCTGGAGAGCAAGTTTCAGTGTCTCTTCTGACATCCATTTTGACCTTTCCTTCTTTCTTGTCTTCTCAATGACTTTTTGCTTTCTTCCTGTATGATGTTCTTGATGTCAT
>NW_006408658.1:3428999-3429566 GCF_000296735.1 Chrysochloris asiatica
CTAAATATTCGGAAGTAGTTCATCACTCCTTCTTCCTAGTCTGTCTTCATCTGGAAGCTCATCTGAAACCTGTCCACCATGGATGAGCCTGCTGGTATTTAAAATACCGGTGGCATAGCTTTCAGAATCACAGCGACTCACAAGCCACCACAGTACGACAGATAAGTGGTGGACACCAGGCTGTAGAGGAAAATAAAATGAAGTCTATCACTTGCGTTATTATTACTACTTCAAATTTAAGCTTGGATTATCTAAATATTTTCAGAAAACTGACAATAATATTTCTCTTAAGGAATGTCTATAATTCTTCTCTGCAAAGCATGACCACTGAAATGTACCTTTTACCCATTTCTGGTAAGCTAGCCCAATCTTACTGTAGAGCTGCTCAGAACTGATTTTATTTTTATTTTTATTTTAATGTTTTATTGTGAGCTATATGATAGTTTACATGGGAGAACACTAGTTTTACATTCATTCTATTGTATATCATTTCATTGCCATGGTTACAATCTCCTCCATGCATCATCAACCAACCAAAGAGTATACCCTACAAGCCTGCAGCTCCCC
>NW_006408658.1:3430133-3443131 GCF_000296735.1 Chrysochloris asiatica
TCATCAAATTGTATCAGATTACTCTTTTTTTTCCCTCTTATTTCTTCTTCTGGTTGAGCTCTGATCATCCAGTCATTGAAGCCAGGTCAAGTGGGCATTATCTGCAAGTGTGGGTGTTCTTGTGCATATGCCTTCTCTTCTTATCAGCTGGACTCTTCACTCTCCATTCTAGTCCTCTGTGGCTATGTCACTGACTCTGGGCCCAAGAGTGCCCAGGTCTTGCCACACTGCTGGCCAACCAGGTCTTGACCTGGGTTCACAGAAGTCTAATGAACATTATGGGGCTTAACTCGCTGCTTCATTGCTGTTTTTCCCTCTCTTCCCCTTATCGGTGACGAGCATGGTCACCAATGAGAGCTTGTATTCCCATTGAGTCTTAGTCTTGGAAGGGGTTTGCACTGAGGGGACCCAGACACTTGCCTTGATGTTTCCTGGGCAAGCATCTTGTTTGTTCTTGTAGTAACAGTCCATCTGCCTCTATTGTTTTGTATTTTTCCTATAGGTCTTTCTTTCAAGAAGTATCTGCTGTTCTTCTAGCCACTCCAGGCTGGTCTGCTCATCCTTTCAAGTGGAAATTTCCCATCTCTGGAGATCTGGATGAGGTTCAGGCTTCTACTTACAGTCTTATGTATTGCAGAGGCTCCGCAGGAAGCCTCCTTCACTGGGCACGTTGTAGCCCCATTTTAGGTATTCCAATCAGTTATAGGCAGAAGATGGATTTATAAGCTTTCTATGGTGATATTTCTGGCTATTCATTTCTCTCCCCCTCCAGTGTCTATTTTATAATATAATGCAAGGAAAACCAAGATTCAAAAGACAGCCAAGCATCTTAATATTATTCTTCCCTTTTCCCCTCAGAACTGATTTTCAAGAGAACTTGTCTCCCAAACAGAACCAAATCACTTTCTCACAAGGCTTTGGAACAATAAAAAGATACTTGATTCTTGGTATAGAGATTACCAGTGGCTACAGGTATCTCTCCCAAACAAATCATTAGCTTGTTGTTCTGTCCCTTAGGATCTCAATTCTCAAAGCACAATCCACATGGTCCTACAAGTTTCTTACAGAGGTTTCCCCAATCACATTCTGCATTACAACCTGGGATCTTCAAGAGCATATAACCACACACAAACATAGAGCAGAGACCAGAAGTCACAGAGCATGCTGAAGGATCACAGGTGAGGCTGGACTGTGCCAGGAATAAGTAGTGAAAAAAGGAGGGGAGCACCTGGGGAAAAGGAGATCATGTGTGAGAACAGGAAGTGCTATCTAGGGAAGAGAGTTGAGAAGACCCATTTTCAGAGACACTTTGAGAGGAGGCTGGACTTGGGTGAGATGTGATGAACATGAAATGAAGTGATTTATCATTGCACCCCACTAAGTTCAGAGAGTAGCCCTATTTTTATCAGTTCCTTTTACACCTTATTGAAATCAAAGTGTTTTCAAACCATGTTAATAAGGGTCAATTGCCTTGTTAGATTCAGTCACAGATCATCTGTTAACAAATCTTATCTTGAAAACTGGCATTCTGCATGATAGCCCTTCCATTCCTCTTCCTGTCCACCCTGCAATGGCTTAACCATGTCTTAAAGTGTGTGTGTGTGGGGGGGGGGGTGTTTAAGGGCAACGAGGAAGCACCTGAGCAAAACCAGCACACACCAGGCAGAAGCTCCTGAAAAACATGATAAGAAAGGAGGGTTTGAGGTTTCCCAACCACAAAATTGTCCTCAGTGAGGATTGTAAGCCAATATGAAGATAAAAAGTATATTTCCTCAATATGTTCCAACAATTGAGTCTAGACCTTACCACACAAGAGCAAGTCATAACAGTGAAGAAGCCTAAAGACCTAAACAAATTACATCCACACATAAGGCAAATTTCCCCACCTAGTAGAGAATCTCTAAGAATTTTACCTGTAAGGTAAGTTACTTGACTGACTAGTCAGAAATATATAATTATTATTGTGGACTCCTAGTGTGGCATTCAAACCTACCGGCTACTCCTCAGGAACTCTGTGAGTTAGAATAAACTCTACAGCACTTAACAACAGCAACTTTTGTTGTTGTGTACCATTGAATCAGTTCCAACTTATGGTGACTATATGTGTTACAGTGCAGAATTTTATTCCATGAAGTTTTCTTGTGTGTAATGTCTACAGAAGATTTCCAGACCTTTTCTTCTGTGATGCTGTTAGTTGGGTCCAAACCACCAATATTTTGGTTACTGATCAGACACTAACATTGCAATACCCAGGAACCTGAGCTATCTAATGACAATAAAATCATTACCAAGCCTTTACTAGTATTAAGCATTTATCCATTTCTGTGTTTAAAACTTGCAAATGCAATGACTTGAGGTCTGCCCTGAGAGCAAAAAGATCAGGAACAAATTCAGATGTCCTCTGATCTCTGATAGGCTTTCAGATGATTCATCCACTATGCCTTCCTTGTATTCCCACACCCTCCCTCCTTGAATGCTCATGCACATTCACACTTAAACATACTTGCCCCTGATATCCATTCACTTGTTTGTCTTGGATAGCTCCTGTGAACATCAAACTCAACATACGTACAGTCCATCTCCGATCTATCCCCCAGAGTCTTTCACTACTCTTAGTGCTCTATATAAAAATTATTATTATTATAATCCACATAGTTTTTAAAGAAGAAAAGAGCATTATATGTGATATTTCCTCCTACTCAATATGATCTATTAAATTAAAGAAAAGGAGGTATCATAATTTCTTTCATGCTAGGTAGGATATACTCTAAGATTTGTCTTTATATTTATTCATTATAAAGTTATTTGAATTATTAATGAGAACACTTTCAGTTAGTATATGCATATTTTTAAGTATAGAAGAGGCTTCAAAATGTTTGTGAAAAATTACACTATCTTATAATGTCATTATTCTATGAAATTAAAAAAAAAAACCTCATATAAGTATAGAGACATATATATCGGAGTAGGTGAGAAGTATAGCACAAGAGGTTTGTAGGAAATATAAATTGTAGTGAAAAACAGAAACATGAAGATTACAAAGCAAAATAAGCTCATTTTAAATGGAAATTTATGGCAGAAGAACCCACAGTTTTTAGTGTTCCAGCTCAGCAATATTAGAAAAATCAATCCCAGACATATCTTTGAGTCTTGAGTTGAATAGATAATGACCATACAACAGCAGCACCCTGATGAGATTCTTACTGTGAGAAACAGAGTTTCTGGATCTTCATTCATCAGTCATGTCCAAGGTGAACACCACCACCCAAGATCCTTTCTTCTTCATCCTCACGGGCATCCCTGGATTTGAGGCCATCCACATCTGGATCTCCATCCCCTTTGGCTGCTTCTACACCATCTCCATCATGGGCAATGCCACCATCCTCACCGTCATCCACAAAGAGTCATCTCTCCATCAACCCATGTACCTGTTTCTCTCCATGCTGGCTGTCACTGACCTGGGTCTCACCCTCACCACCCTGCCCACAGTCATGCAGCTCCTCTGGTTAAACATTAACAAGATCAGCTTTGAAGCCTGTTTTGCCCAATTATTTTTCCTTCATGGGTTCTCATTCATGGAATCCTCTGTCCTGTTGGCCATGTCTTTTGACCGCTATGTGGCCATCTGTCGCCCCCTCCATTATGCCTCCATCCTCACCAATGAAGTCATTGGCAAGATTGGAGTAGCCATCATTGGCCGCTGTGTTCTAGCTGTTCTTCCCTCCCTTTTCCTGCTCAAGCGCCTGCCCTTCTGCCACTCCCACCAGCTCTCTCACTCCTACTGCCTCCACCAGGACATGATTCGCCTGGTCTGTGCTGACATCAGGGTCAACAGCTGGTATGGATTTGCTCTAGTGTTGCTCATTATTGTGTTGGACCCACTGCTAGTTGTGCTCTCCTATGCAGTCATCCTGAGAAGTATCTTCAGCACAGCTACATGGACAGAGCGGCTCCGGGCCATCAATAACTGTCTCTCCCACTTTCTGGCAGTTTTGGTTCTTTATGTCCCTATGGTGAGTCTGTCCATGACTCACCGCTTTGCAAAACATGCTCCACCACTGGTCCATGTGGTCATTGCCAATATCTACTTACTGGCACCCCCTGTGATGAACCCCATCATTTACAGCGTAAAGACCAAACAGATTCGCCAGGGAATCTATCACCTCTTCCAGAGGAAGCTGCACTAAGATTGGAATTTCAGTGTAGAGAAATACTTTTTTTTATAAGCAACATGGAATCAAGAGCATAAAGCATGACCATCAAAACTGAGTAACATAGAGTAAGGAAGAAATAGGGACTGCTTAAGAAACTTTCAATGTAAATGAAGAGACATGATCATTCCATGAGTAGAAATCAAAAGAGTTAGGGTATTTTAAACTTTGCTATTAACTATATTGTTTAAAGAAAAAAAATTTTAAATGAAATTCAAGCTATAATTCCTGTTGTGCCTTTACCACAGTGCTTTTGTTATTAAATACGGGAAGAAATATAAGGATTTGTGCTATAAACATAAAATGCTGATAAATGTGGGGAAATGCTTATTGAAGCTGGAATATGTTTATGCTCTGTGACATTTGGTAAAGCAAATGTCAGCTTTTAACTAAACACAGGTGTTCATGTAATGTCACTCTGCAATTAGTAAAAGAGAATCTTCATGAACTAAGAGACCAAATTAAAGAAAGATGGTTGTGAATATCAGTGCTACATTAAAACAAAACACTAAACACTGATTTTCAAAAGCCAAAGTAGAAGGACCTATGGATTAAAGAATCTGTTGAACTAATGTTCAAGACACAGTACACTTAAACTTGTGGTGGAATGAGTGTTTTAGAAGATGGAAACTTCTGCTGAGAGAAAATCGTAGATGTTGGTATGAACTATAAGACCTATACCTCTGAAAGATTAGCATAAAGAGAGCTTGGACATTAATGGTATGATGTTTGAAAAAAACTGCGAATTGTTTAAATTAAACTTGTTTTCTAAACTGGCTCAAGCTGTGCTGTTTTTAGTTGGTCATCTTTGATTTTCAAGCAAACATCTTTTTTCTTTTTAACTTTTTATAGTGAAGATTTATAGAGCAGATTATCAGTTTTACATTCAACAAATCATATATTTAATTTCCTTTCAATGATTGAATTCCCCTCCATGTGTGTTTCCACACATCTTCAATTTTCATCATTCTTCTTTCCACCAGATAGGGAGCGAACAATCATCGCAACTCAGATGACTGCTCATGAGCTTCTAAGATCCTAGTTCATGTGCAAACATCTTATAAGACCTTGTATTAGCTGTTAATGAGCTCTGATAGTACAATGAATAGCATTCAGCTGTTAACTAAAATGTTAGCAGTTCAAACTCTCCAGTTGTGCCACAGGAAAAAGGTGTGGCAGAACGCATCTGTAAAGATGAGCACCTTTGGAATCCCTATGGCGCAGTCCTACTCTGTTCTATAGGGTCCCTATTAGTCAGAGTCCACTTGATGGCAATGGTTTGGGGTGAGCTATCTGTCACAGACCTTCTCTGCCACCGCACTTGCATCAACCTTCTCATTTTCTCAGTGAACTACAAAGTGAGAAGTAAGTTTCTAGGTTAAGCAGTAAGTTTCCAGTTTATGGACAGTTGATTCTTGCCCTTTAAGTTATGCAAATTTGCCCTCACTTTGAAATGATTAAACTAATCCCAGATTAGAGAACAACAAATTCTTTATCATGATCACCTTCACTTGCTGCATATTTAGCTTTTAAATTATTGAAAAGACTTCAAGCCTTTTTTGTTGCATTACAAAAACAAACAAACCTACTGTCATGGAGTAAATTTTAACTCATAGCAACCCAATACGACACAGCAGAAATGCCTCCTAGGGTTTCCAAGGTTGTGAATCTTTATGGAAGCAGATGACCTCATCTTTCTCCCATGGAGTACCTAGTAGGTTTGAACCACCAATATTTCAGTTGCAGCCCAATGTTTAAACCAGTGTGCCACCAAAGTAGAGATAATTAAGAACTATATGCATCTGTTCTGACCTAGCTACAAATTTCACTTATAGAAACAGGAACATAATTCCATTTGTAACCTGATGGTTGCCTGTACTTATTCCAACTTACCTATAAATTTTATTTAAAGAAACAGTTGTGAGCAGAACTCATTCATAATCTGACGACTAGTGATACTTATTCCTCAGAGCTCCAAATTAACTTTCAATTCAGTTTGTAGCATGCTGTTCTAACTCTCTGTAATGATCTTTCTCCTTTGTTGCTCACCATCCATATCTGATTACTCCTGTATCATCCTTTCAAGTTTATGCTGAGAATCATTTTCTTAATGTGGCTTTATTTTACCTCATGCATTATGGGAAATTACCTAACTAAACATTCTCAATGTACTCTCTAATTCCTCTTTATGAATATGCAACCCTCTTTTTCTGCAATGACCTTGAATGCGCACTAATAAATATGAGAAAAACGTACTAGCCTTGATTACTGTTCAAATGCTTTACTTTTACCAATCTGAATGTTGAAACTGAGAAAAGCAATCCCTAACTTTGAGAAACTGGCCTGGTACTATCAGATAGGTCTTGGAGTTGCTAGATACTAGTCTGTCATTCATAGTTGGATTTTAGTGTTTCTTGTTAAATATAAACCATTTTAGAAGATCAATTTTAGAGAAAGCCACTCTGTGCCCATAGTTTAGCCAGGTGAGGTAAATTGAAAAGTAAAAATTACACTCAGTATTCATGTCTGAATACAGATAAAACATCCATACTGTCCTAGTCACAAATTATCCAGCATCCTTCTTGAACCTTTCCTGTTTCTAAATTGTAAAACTTCCTTTGAGGGGAGGGGGGAATAAATTGGATTCCTCACTGAGCCTGATTTTTGTTATTATTGTTAATCTCATTGCATTTTCTGTATCAATACAATTCTGCTACCATTGGCGGCGGGGGAGGGGGGACGAAATATGTTGCCTACAAGAGACACACCTTACACACCAAGAAAAAAATTAAACTGAAACACAAAAGTTGGACAAAATATATCAAGCTAAAGGCAAAGAAAAATGAGCAGGAGTGACAATATTAGTCTCTGATAAAACAGACTCTAAGGCAAAAGCCAGCAAAAAGAGGCAAAGGATATTACATATTAGTTAAAGGGTCAGTTAAACAAGAGGATATATGCGTAATAAATAGCTATGTTCCCAATGAGAGAGCTTCAACATGCGTAAATCAAACTCTAATAGAATTGAAAAAACAAAAAGAAGAAACAGACAACTCTTCAACAATAATTGTTATTTAGTGCCGTGGCGTTGGTTCGACTCCTAGTGACGCTGAATAGGGTTTTTAAAGAAAGACTGATGGATTTGAGCCACTGACCTTGTAGTTAAAGTTCAGTGCTTATCTTACAGTGCCACACCAGGACAATAATTGTTGCTGTTGTTATGTGCCTTCAAGTTGATTCCAACTCATAGTGACCCAGTTTCCAAGAAGTAGCTGGTGCATTTGAACTGCCAACCTTGTGGCTAGAAGTCCAGTGCTTAGTCTGTAATAGTAAGACAATTTAGTGGCTATTTTTGATGAAGGACAGAGCAACTAGAAATTCAACAAAGAAACAAAAGAAATGAGCAACGCAATCAACCAACTTGGCCTGATAGATACACAGAACACTATATCCAACAACAGCACAATATGTTTTTTCCAGTGCACATAAAACTTTCTCCAGAACAGACCACAAAATAAGGCTTAAAAATTTTAAAAACACCAAAACTCTGAAAATTATCTCAGATCACAATATTATAAAATTAGAAATTAACAATAGGAAAATTAAGGATAAAAATCAAATACATGGAAGTGGTTGGTGGGTCTTCATTGTTGTTGCCACTGTTAGTGATGCCAGGTCGGTAACAACTCATTGCAACCCTACATAGGATTTCCAAGGAGACTGGTGGGTTTCAATTGCCAACCTTTTGGTTATCCTCCTACAGAACCACACCAGGATTATTAGTCATTTTTGTTGGTGGTGGTGGTGGTGATTATTACGTGCCGTGGTGTCGGTTCCGACTCACAGTGACTCTGTACAAGGTTTCCGAGGCTGTAAATCTTTATGGGAGCAGAAAGCCTCATCTTTCTCCTGTGGAACACCTGGTGGTATTGAACTTCTGATCTTGTGTTGTTGTTGTTGTTGTTGTTGTTGTTGTTGTTAGGTGCTGTCAAATCAATTCTGACTGTATAGGACTTCCAAGGAGTGACTGATAGGTTTGAACTGTCAACCTTAGGACTCTTAGGTGGCTTAGGACTCTTAGCCATCTGAGAGATGCAATTAAAAACAACAATGAGACATCTCATCTCAGCGTTAATAGAAAAATTATAAAAAAAAGAAAACCACAAATGGTGGTAAAAGTATGGAGAGACTGGGACCCTCTTACACTGTGGGAAATGGTATGGTGCTTCCTCAAAACGTTGGAAATAGAAATACCATGTTGTTGTTGTTAAGTACCACTGTGTCAATACTGTCTCATAGTGATACTGTATAGGGTTTCCAAGGAGCAGCTTGTGGGTTTATACCACCAAACTTGTGGTTCTCCGTCCACTGCTGATCCTATAGTAACACACCAGGAATCCCTGTGCTTGGTATATATTCTCAAGAAATAAGAGCAAGACATGAATAGATATATGAACACCCATGTTTATTGTATAGCACTATAGGATAAACACTCGCTAGCAAGGTCAGTTTGAACTACAAGGTCAGTGGTTCATATTCTCCAGTGGCTCCTCAGAAACTCTATACAGGGTCGCTAAGAGTAGTAAACAACTTGACAGAACTTAACAACAACAGCAACATGATGATCACAGCACTATTTACAATAGCAAAAAGATGGAGACAGCCTAAATGCCCATCAATGGAAGAATGAATTAAAAAACCTTTGGTAAATGCACACAATGCAACACTTGCAACAGTGAAGGACAATGAAGATCTGCAAAACAAATGTAGAGGACACATTGCTGAGTGAAACTAATCATCACAAAAGTACAAATATTGCATGATACTGCTGCTGTAAAAAGTCAAGAAAATATTTTCATGCTAAAATAAACATTCTATGTTAGTTAACAGGGGTGGGATGGAAGGGAGAGTAATTCACTGGCTAGAGGGCAGACATGCTAACTTGGGTGATGGGAAGGGCAATAAGCAACAAGAGGAAAGTTAACAGAGAGTGCTGAAGGCAGAGGAAGACACAAAGAGGAGTCCAAGAGTTAAAGGGAATACAGGCAAACACTGTTACATACATAATCCTGCAATAACTGATCTATGGGTGGATAAAGGAGCTCTGGTAGCATGTGGTTATGAGTCAGGCTGCTAAACTCAAGGTGAGTAGTTTGAAACTACCTGCTGTTCTGTGGAGAAAGATAAGGCTTTGTGCTTTTGTAAAGATTTACAGCCTCAGAAACCCTATGCAGGATCTCTGAGTCAGAACATACTCCACAGCACACCACCACCACCTGGATACATGGATAGATACATAGGACGAATAGGTGTTAAGTTTTAATAGAGGATATAGGTACATGGGTATCCACCTTTGTTGCAAGCATTTCCAGAAATGTGGTGGAGCATGCAGGGGGCAAATTTAAGAAAACTTCTTAGACATTACCAAACACTTTACAGGAAAGAGTTGTTGGGCCTGAGGACTCGGGGGACAGAATGGTCGTTTGGCATAACAGGGTACATAAGGGCAATGTTCTACATCCTACTTTTGTAAATAGTGGTTGGGATCTTCTTGCTAGTCAGGAAAAACCTGGAGGAATCTGAAACTGTTGTCCCTGGCCACCCTTCAGGTATGAAATTGAACTCACCCTGGTGGCTCAATTTCTTATTGGTATATAAGAGGGATAACACTAAGGAGGTAGGCGCTCCATGGAATAGTTAACCATTCAAGACAAAAAGGGCAGCATTTACCTAAGAACACAATTCAGAAGGGTTGGAAAAGAAGGTGAAATAGAAACAAGAATCACAGAAGTGGGAGAACTGGTGCTATATTAAGGAGATTGCAGTCATTGAAACACAACCAAGTACGCATTTTGTTGAATGTAAAACTACGATCTGCTCTGTAAAACTTCACTCAATGAACAATAAAAAGCATTTTTAAATACTATGCTATTTATAAACGCTGATTTTAGAAAATTATATGATTTAATTCCCCATTATTGAAGTTTTGGTTGACATTGATCATTGTTTTATGCTTGTTTATAATTATATCTCATTTTTCTTATAATTTTTGTCATATTGTTGGGGTTTTTTGTTGTTGTTAAGTACCATCAAGTCAGTTCTGACTTATTCTTATTAATCTATCATGGTCTTAATATTAATAAATATTAAATCATTTTATTTTTATTTAAGATATTAATGCCTTTCATGAGTCAGTACTGACTTGACAGCATTTAACAACAACATGGCATGGTTTGGACTCCAAGTGTGGCATCATGGGATAAGCATTGGACTGCTAACCACAAGGTCAGCACATCAAACCCACCCGTCGCTCCTTGGAAACTGCATTCAGGGTTGCTATGAGGCGGAACAGACTCGATGGCACACAACAACAACAACAATGGCATGTTTTGGAGTCTCTGTGTGGTCCAAACCCCTGGCTGATAACAAAAGATTAGAGATTTGAGACTGTCTTGGGGAAAAAATGAAATTATGAATTGAAATTATGAAATTATGATGAATTAATGAAAATCCTATAAATCACATTTCTACCTGACACATGTGGGGCAGACATGAATGGGAAACTACTCAACAGCACCGGTATAACAAATTTTATAAAGGTTTTTGAAGTTTCTTTTAAGTTTTGTCATTTTTCTGGTATAGAGAAACACTTAATTTTCATGTGTTCATATCCACTTGTCTTTTCTCTTGGTGATTTTAGTCAATTTCTGCAAAATTTAGAGGTACAATCCTATAAGATATTTAAAAGTTTTTATTATTTTCTCTTTAATATATTTTATTACAGTTTTATTACTTGATTCATTTGGAATTTAGCAAAGGCTTTTACTACAGAACTGACTTAATGGTTTCCCAGTGGGACCCTAGAGCTAAGGATGCATATACATATAACCCTGAGGGACCTGCCACACTCAAGGCCAAAGATCTGCGGGAGGTTGTAACACACCTACTCCTGTGCCTAAAGGAGAAAATAGAGGCCACTCTTAGTGAAGAGGACATCAGACACAAAGCACCCTGGTAAGATTCTTCTGTGAATTATCAGAGATTAAAAGAAAAGTGATCATTATTGTTGGAGGATGAAGAGAATCAATATAGGTAACACAGTTAGAATGGTGCCTAAACATAGGAAGCACTCAATAATGCCTTCTATATAATTGTCCTCACCTGGGCTGTTGTACTAGCCTTCTAACTGGTTCCTCCTCTCCTTCTCTCACCTTTATGCACCTACATTTTGCCTCCAGTTATTATATATATTGTTATTAAGTGAGTCAGTTCCAACCCATAGCGACCCTCTATAGGGTTTCCAAGGAGCAGCTGGTGAGCTTGAACCACTGACCTCGCAGTTCAAACCAACTTTGCGGTCCAGCACATTAACCCAAAGCACCATACTAGGACACACACATCTGGAGTCCTAGTGTGGTGCTGTAATATGAGCACTGGACTGCTAATCACAAGGTCAGTGGCTCAAACCCACCAGTCCCTCTTTGGAAACCCTATACAGAGTCTCTGTGAATCAGAATTTACTCAATGGCACTTAACCACAATGACAATATATACATAAGGGTTGTGGTGGTTATATGCTGTGGAGTTGCTTCTGACTCCTAGAAACCCTGTGTAGGGTTTCTAAAGCTGTAAATCTTTACAGGAGCAGAAAGCCTTATCATTCTCCTACAGAACAGCTGGTAATTTCAAACTTCTGACCTTGAAGAAGTTAGCAGCCTGACTCATAACCACTACACTACCAGAGCTCTCTCTCTCTCTCTCTCTATATATATATATATATATATATCATAAAATCAGATTATATTAACTGATGAAAATATTAGACTAAAAATACGGACTAACTTTGAGTGTTAATGGCCTTAATATAAAATAAAAGGAGACTGCAGTGAAAAAAGATCGTGATAACTTTAGAGCATGAAACAGATGAGAATCTTGTGATAAAGCTCAAAGAAGAAATCAGAAAGATATTTTGAATGTAAAAATCTCAAAAAAGTATAAGGACTGAATATCACCTTTTCAATGAGGAATTCATAGTCTTTGTGAGACCAGTAAGGGTAATGTTATTTTGATGAAAGGCAGTTTTCAGATTTCTGAGAACTTAGTTGTTGTTTTTAAATGCCATTGAGTCAGCTCCAACTCATAATGACCTTGTACAGAGTTTCCAAGAAGTACCTGTTGGCATTGAACCACCAACCTTGTGGTTCACAGTGCAGTGTTTGTCTTATAGAGCCTCACCAGGACTCCAAGAACTTCACTGAGACAGAAAAATAGAAACAGAAAAAAATGTAAAATAAAAATAAAAAAAAACTGTTTTCAATAAATTAATCTGTATTGAATCATGAAGGGGAGATCAGTTGTGTGGAAGTAACCTATAGAGGGATGGCTAAACAACAGGTATTCTTAAACCTTTCCTTAGATACCCCCAACAACTCTAAACATTTATTTGTATACTTTAGATTAAAGGAGTAAATATAGAGTTATATAAATTAGTAGAGTATTTCTAATGTTTCTGGTTCTCTTTGAGCAAAGATCCTGAATCTGGAACCTCACTGATCTGTCATGTCCCAAATAGCCAACATTACTCATGACCCCTTCTTCTTCATCCTCACGGGCATCCCTGGATTTGAGGTCATCCATATCTGGATCTCCATCCCCTTTGGCTGCTTCTACACCATCTCTATCATGGGCAATACCACCATCCTCACCGTCATCCACAAAGAGTCATCTCTCCATCAACCCATGTACCTGTTTCTCTCCATGCTGGCTGTCACTGACCTGGGTCTCACC
>NW_006408658.1:3443381-3447533 GCF_000296735.1 Chrysochloris asiatica
GCCATCATTGGCCGCTGTGTTCTAGCTGTTCTTCCCTCCCTTTTCCTGCTCAAGCGCCTGCCCTTCTGCCACTCCCACCAGCTCTCTCACTCCTATTGCCTCCACCAGGACATGATTCGCCTGGTCTGTGCTGACATCAGGGTCAACAGCTGGTATGGATTTGCTCTAGTGTTGCTCATTGTTGTGTTGGACCCACTGCTAGTTGTGCTTTCCTATGCAGTTATCCTGAGAAGTATCTTCAGCACAGCTACATGGACAGAGCGGCTCCGGGCCCTCAATAACTGTCTCTCCCACTTCCTGGCTGTTCTGGTCCTCTATGTTCCCATGATTGGTGTATCTATGACTCATCGCTTTGCGAAACATGCTTCTCCACTGGTCCATGTGGTCCTGGCTAATATCTACCTGCTGGCACCCCCTGTAATGAACCCCATCATTTACAGTGTAAAGACCAAACAGATCCGCCAGAGAATCTTTCACCTCCTTTTTTGGAGGAAGGTTCAGTAAAGATTGAGATTTAGGTTTAGAGCAGTACATTTTTTAAAGTTACTTGGAGCCAAAAGCAGAGGTCTCATCAAATCTGTGCATAGAATAGATAGGAGAAGAAATGTTGTCTATTTCCATCAAGACTGTGACTCATGGCAACTGTGTGGTTGAGTGCTTATCCTATGGTGCCACCCCAGGACTTCCTTGATAAATTAGTTGGTTGCTGTTGGTACAGGCTGTTGAGTCAGTGCTGACTCCTAGCAAACCTATGTAGAGTTTCCAAGGAGCGACTGGTGAGTTTGAACTGCCGACCTTGCAGTTCCAACTGACCATATGGTCCAGTGCATTATCTAGCAACACCACACTAAGACACCAACAGAACAAAATCCACTTCTCGGAAACCCTATACAAGGCCACTATGAGTTGGAATCGACTCGATGGTATTTATTTAACAACAACAACTACTTTTCAAGGGAGTCTTGGTGTGACACTGTAGGACAAGCACTTGATCATAAGTCCAGTTTGAACTACAGGATCAGCAGTTCAATCTCACCAGCCGCTAATTGGAAACCCTACACAGGGTCGCTATGAGCCTGGACCAACTTGATGGCGCTTAACAACTTTACTAAGAATTGCTGTGACTCAGACTGAATCCATGGCATCTAACAACACCAGCATCTCTATTGTGTCTTTTTTATGGTGGTGTCTTTTTATTAAGTATAAAATGAAACATAAGATTTCATGCTATTAACACAAAATGCTAGTAAATTAATGAAAGTGATTATTAAAGCTAAAATATGTTGTTGCTAAATGCTATGAAGTCAGTTTAGAGTCATAGTGACCCTATATAGGGTTTCCAAGGAGCAAATGGTTAAGTCTGAACTGCTAGCCTTGTGGTTCAAAGTCTGGTGTTGATCCTACAGCACCACACCAAGATAATTGCTGAAGAGCAAATTAGCTCCCAACTAAATACAAGTGCTTATGTAAGTTCTATCAAATACTGAAACAGAACCTTGACAGATTAGAGGGTCAAATTAAATAAAGCAAGTGTTGAATATTTGCTGCTATATGGAAATATAAGCTGTTAAAACCAAAAAAAAAAAAAAAAACCCAAAGTTGAAGAATACTGTGGATTTGAGAAAGTGTTGGACTAATTTTTAAGGCAGAATTTGCTTAAAGCCAATGATGGAATCAGAGGTTCAGAGAGTTGGAAATTACTGCTGAGACAAGATAATAGATGCTGCTAGAAACTACAAGACAGACACCTCTGGAAGATAAGCACAAGACAGCTTAAATGTTACAAGTGTGATTTATAGAAACAACTCTGAATTATTTATATTGAACTTGTTTTCTAAGCTTGGTCAACATGTGGTGTTTTGTTGGTCACATTTAATTTGTTATCATTAATTGTTAATAAATGATCTGAGAAAGTTGTTTTACTTTGGGGGCGTGTGGTTTCTTCATATGTAAAATATGTATAATTATATTTCCATGACTTATTTTCATGAAATTAAAAGACGGGTAAGCTGTCTTTAATAACACAGATGAGCAACCTTAAATTTCCAACAGTTGTTTTGTAAAGAAACATGGAGACAAGAGGACACACACATGAGGAAAAGTCAAGAAAGTATTGCTAGTACGGTTCCAGTTCATATAGGTACAGATTTATTCTTTTTAACTATTTTGGAATGTATCAATGCAGTCAATGAGTTCTGCAGACAAGTTCTTTAAAAGTTTCAGCAATATACTTGTCTTAGCTTCATTAGAGTGCCTTCAGTAAAAGATCCAATCAGAACAATGGCCTCCCAAAAGAAGGAGGACTAGAACAAGAAACATAGGAAAGTGAGATAAGTGATGTTATATTGTGGGGATTTCAATCAGTGACTTAAAACAAGATGTGTATGAATTGTTAAACGGAAAACAGATTTGCTCTGTAAATCTTCACCCAATTCAAAATAATTTTTTAAAAGTGACTTCCAAGGAGATTTGCTGGGCCACTGAAATTCAAGATGAACAGGTCAGTTTAGAAGGGTATGATGACTGTTTAAAGTGACTTATAGTGGAGTTGTGTGCCCTGTGAGCATTTATCTGCACCCTGAAGAGACCTTTTTAATATTACCTGGACAGAGAAAGACTGCCTATAGGCATGATTGAGAACAGGCTGTCCTGGCTAGAAGAACAGTGCCCTGAGCATTTCCTGAACCTGAATTGTAATCTGTTGACTTCCCTAATAAACTCCAAATCTGCGAGTATTGTCTCTGAGCTCTTTGTTGCCATTGTACTGAATTATTGAGCCCTGCATGAGTACAGAGGGCTGTGGAAGGGATGGTGGATGTCATTTTTGTTGCAGTTGTATGTCAGAGGTGATGTTCATTGCAATAACTTCAGAGACATGGGACTTTGTAAGAAAAAAAACAAATTTTTGTGTCTTAAATGGTTACTTTGGTTCTTGTTACCTTGTTACCTGAAAGGATATCATTGGGAGAGCTAGATTTGCTGAGTCAAGTGCCTTCAGGCTGAAGTTTATGGTGGAGCCATGTGTCCTGTAGGTGTTTATCAGCAGCCCTGAAAAAGATTTGTCAGGGCACAGAGGTTTACTGGCCTGTGGGCAGAGCTGAGGAAGTGCCAAAGAGAGGCTGTTCTGACTAGAAGAACTGGGCCCTGAGTATATTCTTATCTTATATTGTAACCTATTAACTGCCTAACAAACCTCATATCTGTGACCATTGAGATGAGTTATCAAACCCTGCGTGAGTAGAAAATACTGTGGGAGGGATGGTTCGTGTCTTCTTTAGTGTAATTTTCAGGTCACATTTCAGGTCACAGGATGCTGTCCCATCCCTCTTTGATGAATTTATACACATCTTGGCCACCACAATCCTCACCCAACTAACCCTGTATCATCCTTTAAGTAGTATCCAAAGATTTCGTTTCTTAATGTGGCTTTGTTCAACTCTATGATCTCAGAAAAAATTCTTAGCCAGAACCATTTAACGTAACCTAATTTTCCTCCTTAATTTTTTTTTTTTCATCACCTAGCCCTCTTTTTCTGCAATACCCTTGTTGTTGTTAAGAGCTGTTTAGTCGATTCTGGTCCATAGCAACCCTATGTAGGGTTTTTGCGGAGCAGCTTGTAAGCTTGAACGACCAAACTTGCAGTTCAAACGGCTTTGCAGTCTGGCACATTAACCCACAGCACCACACCAGGACTCCACAATAGCCTTGGAAATGTACTAATATGAGAGACTTCATAAAATTTGCATTATCTTTTCATCCCATTTTCCACGAGCTTTTTGAAATTCCCTCAAAAATATAAATAATCTTTGGCAGCCTTGGTAATGGTTCCAATTTCTTTTTTATCCAATTCCCCTATTGGAAATGAGAGAAATAGTTCTTAACTGTGGCACTATAGGATAAGCATTGGACTACCAACTGTAAGGTCAGCAGTTCAAATCCACCAGTCACTCCTTAGTCAATGAGATGAAACAAAATGTGTAAGAATTATTGAATTCTTACTGATTTGCTCTGTAAATCTTCACCTAATGAACAATAGGAGGATTGGTATGGTGCTGTGGGTTAATGCACCAGACTGCAAAGCCATTTGAACTGCAAGGTCGGCGGTTCAAGCTCACCAGCTGCTCCTCGGAAACCCTATACAAGGCCACTATG
>NW_006408658.1:3447633-3470564 GCF_000296735.1 Chrysochloris asiatica
GCAAAGCCATTTGAACTGCAAGGTCGGCGGTTCAAGCTCACCAGCTGCTCCTCGGAAACCCTATACAGGGTCACTATGGGTTGGAATCGACTTGATGGCACTTAACAACAACACTGAACAATAAAATGAATAGCATTTTTAAAAATTAAGTTTCTAAAAACATAAAAAGAACAAGAAGGCAGGTTTCCTGATAGTTGCAGAACCATCAAACCAGCCCTTGCCTGCTTTCCTCTATACTTTGTTTATATGAAAGAGTAGTGAGTTTCTATCTCAATTAAGCTTTTCTTTGAGAAGCCAAAGAGTTCCACGATGGTGTAAATGGTTAAGGTAATCTGCTGCTAACTGAAATGTTGGAAGTTTGAATCCATCCAAAGGCACATTGGAAAAAAAGCTTGGAGTTTTACTTCCAAAAAGTCAACCATTAGAAATTCTATTAAAAAGTTATACTCTCACACACATGGGTCACCATGCCTTCTAATTGGCTCAACAGTAACTGGTTTCGTTACAGAGTTAAACTCATGCATATGATGAGCAGGACAAATCTGTCTCGTTAAAGAAAGACTAATTTGTAAATAGGAGTTTTCTACCCACTCACTCTCCCTTCATTCATTGAAAAAAAATATTCAGTATTCTCTACCAATAATTTCTTCACTCAATACTTAGAAAAAAGGCAGGAATTCTATGGTGAAAATGGTAGCACTGAAAAAAACAAACGCCATTGACACTGGTATCCTTGTTTACTTCTCAAGCCTACTATAGCCTCAGAGAAGCAAAGATTTCTGAACACATGATTATCACAACAGAGTTATAGTCATGTGTTTACTGTTAATTATAATCATTCATGGTAGGATATGAGCATTTCTACTGTATTATTTTGAAAACTTGTCTTGGTTCTCTTCCCTTCCTTAGCAGCAACTTGTACAATGGCTGTTGTTGTTGTTGGGTGCCATTGAGTCGGTACTGATTCATAGCGACTTTATGCACAGCAGAATGAAACACTGCCTGATCCTGAGCCAACCTCACTACTGTTGCCACACTTGAGTCCATCGATGCTGCCACTTGGCCAATCCATCTCGCTGGGGGTCTTCCCACAAAGATTTATAGCCTCAGAAATGCTATCTATAACAGGGTCTCTGCGAGTTGGGACTGATTTGACAGCACATAACAACTTCAATATTGTTAAGGATGATACTTGTAGATGATACGATTCTAAACATAGAAAATCCCAAAGACTCAGCAAGAAAATTGCTAGAACTAATAGAAAGAGTCAGTAAAGTGGCATGGTACAAGATCAATATAAAAATACCAGTCAGATTCTTTTACACTAATAAAGAAAACTCTGAAAGGGAAGTCAAGAACACCACCATTCATCATAGCCACCCTAAAGATGTGGTTACTTGGTGCAGTCAGGTTGGTTCTGACTCATAGTAACCCTTCCTTCGTGCAACAGAATGAAACACTGCTTGGTTCTCTGGCATCCTCACAATTGTTGTTACATTTGAACCTATTGCTGCTGTCCAAAATATGAGAGACAAAGTTTTGTCATCTTAAGGAGCGTTCTGGCTGCATTTCTTCCAGGGCAGACTGTTTTTGTTTGTTTTTCTTCTTCTGGCAATACATTGTACTTTAAATATTCTTCTCAAACAGGATAATTCAAGTATATTCATTCTTTTACAGTCTTCCTGATTCGTTGCTCAATTTGCACATGCATATGAGGCAATTGAATATACAGTCACTTCAATCTGGTGCACATTAGTGCTCAAACTGATACCTTTGCTTTGGAACACTTTACAGAGGTCTTGTGCAGCAGATTTGCCTAATGCAATACGTCTTTTGATTTTCTGATGGCTGTTTCCATGAGTCTTGCTTACAGATCCAACCAAAATGAAGTTTTTGACAACTTCAATCTTTTCTCCATTAATCACAATGTTATTTATTGGCCCAGTTGTGAGAATTTTTGTTTCTGTACACTGAGGTTCAATCCATACTGAAGATTGTAGTTTTTTATTTTCATCAGTAAGTACTTGACATCCTCTTCTCTTCCAGCAAGCAAGGTTGTACGTTCTGCATATCACAGGTTGTAATGAGTCTTCCTCCAATCCTGGTGGCATATTCTTCTTCTGATAATTTAGCTTCTCGGATTATTTGCTCATCATGCAGTTTGAATAAGTATGACGAAATGATACAACCCAACAAACCTCTTTCTTGATTTTAAGCTATTCAGTATCCCCTTCTATTCTAATGGAATGTCTCTTGGTCTATGTATAAGTTGTTCATAAGGACAACTAAGTGATCTGTAATACCTCTATTTCTCAATGTTATCCATAGTTTGTTGTGACCTACATAGCTGAAAGCCTTTGTAGAGTCAATAAAGCACAAGTAAATGTATTTCTGGTATTCTCTGCTTTCAGACAAGATCCATCTTGATGTCAGCAATGGTATCCCAAGCTTCACATCCTCTTCTGAGGCTGGATTGAATTTCTGGCAGTTCCCTATCAATGTTTTTATTTTTACAGTCATGTTTTAATTATCTTCAGAAATATTTTATTTGCCTGTTGTAATACTGATATTGTTCATTGATTTCCACATTCCATTGGATCACCTCTCTTTGGAATGGGCAAAAATATGAAACTTTTTTGATCACTTGGCCAGGTGGATATCTTCCAAATTTCTTATGAGTGAGCATCTTCAGTATTGCATCAGTTTGTTGAAAGATTGCTATTTGTATTCCATAATTCCTGGAACCTTGTTCTTTGCCAATACTTTCAGTGTACATTGGACTTCTTCCTTCAGTACCATTGGTTCTTGATAATATGCTACCTCTTGAAATAGTTGAGCATCAACCATTTATTTTTGATACAGTGTCTGTGTATTTCTTCCATCTTCTTTTGATGCTTTCTGCATCATTCAATATTTCAACTGTAGAATTTTGCAACACAAGGCTTGAATTTTTTTTCTTCAATACTTTCAGTTTGAGAAACGTTGAACATTTACTCACTTTTGGTTTTACAGCTTCAGTTCATTGCGTATTTCATTGTAATACTTTAGTTTTCTCTCCTCAAGCTGTCCTTTGAAATTTTATATTCAGTTATTTTACTTCTGCATTTCATCCATTCGCTGTAGCTTCTCTATGCTGAAGAGCAAGTTTAATAGTCTCTTTAGACATCCATTTCTTTGTCTTTTCTTTCTTTCCTGTTTTTTTAATGAGCTTTTGCTTTCTTCATGTATGATGATTTTGATGTCATCCAACACAAACAACTCATCTGGTCTTCAGGCATAATGTCTAATGCATTTACTTTGTTCTTGAATTGATCTCTAAATTCAGGTAGGATATTTCCAAGGTCATGTATGGGCTCTTGTAGATTTGCTTTAATTTTCTTCAGCTTCAGCCTAAACTTGCATATGGGTAATGGATGATCTATTCTGCAGTCTGCCCCTGGCCTTGTTTTGGCTAATGATATTGATCTCCTCTATGGTCTCTTCTCACAGATGTAGTCAATTTCATTGCTATGTATTCCATTTGGTGAGGTCCATATGTAGTGTTGTTAGTTGTTCAGTGCCATAAAGTCTGTTTCAACTCATATCGGGCCTATACAGGGTTTCCAAGGAGGGGCTGGTGGGTTTGAGCCCTTACCTTGTGGTTAGCAGTCCAGTGCTTATCCTATAGCAACATATCATGTGTATAGTCCCCTTTCATATTGTTGAAGAAAAGGTATTTGCAATGAATACATCTATCATGAAAATCCCCAACGTCATTTCTATCACCAAGACCATATTTCCCAACTAAGGATCCTTCTTCTTTGCTTCCAACTTTCTCATTCCAATAACCAGTAATTATCAATGCATCTTAATTGCATGTTTGATCAATTTCAGACTGAAGAAGTTAAATTCTTCTATTTCATCCTCACTGGCTTTAGTGGTTGGTGCGTAAATTTGAATAATAGTGGTATTAATTGGTCTCCCTGTAGACACATGGATATTATCGTATCACAGACAGCATAATACTTCAAGATAGATCTTGAAATGCTCTTTTGACAATGAATGCAATGCCATTCCTCTTCAATTTGATTCCCTGGCATAATGAACAATATGACTGTCCTATTCAAAATGACCAATGCAAGATCATTTCAACTCACTAATGACTACGATACCAATCTCTATGTGTCCCATTTCATTTTTAACTATTTCCAATATTCCTAGGTTCATATTGTGTACATTCCATGTTCCAGTTATTAGTGGATGTTTGCATCTCTTTTTCTTCATTTTAAGTTTTCCATCATCAAATGAAGATCGCAAAAGCTTTCATCCATTCTTGCCGTTATGGTCTGCTCTACTTTCAAGAGTCAGCTTTTCCCCAGTTGTATTTTGAGTGCCTTCCAAACTGAGGGGCTTATCTTCTGGCACTGTCTAACAATGTTTCACTGTTATTCATAATATTTTCAACTTTGGGCACAATATCCGACAAAGTTCTTCTAGTCATAGAATTTTCAGAAATAATCCAACTCTCTTTCTACTTAGTCTGTCTTAGTCTAGAAGCTCTACTGACACCTGTCAATCATAGGTGACTCTGTTGTCATTTAAAATACTCATGGTGTTACTATCAGCATCACAGAAACACACTAGCCACCACAAGATGACAATATGATAGGTAAGTTGTTTAGGAATGAGCTACTTAGGAAAAAATCTAATGAAAGACCTGAATACAGAAAACTAGAAAACAAGATGCCAAATATAGACCTACATAAATGGAAAAAATATACCATGCTCAGAGTTAAGAAGACATAACATTTTGAAAATGTCAATACTATTCAAAGAAATCTACAGATATAATGCAATCTTGATTCAGATTCCATTACTATTCTTTAAAGTTATAGAAAAACTAATCTCCAACTTTATAAATAAAGGAAAGAAACTCCAGATAAGCAAAGCACTGCTAAAGAAGACAAAAAAAGTAGGAGGCCTCACATTTTTATATCTGAACACATACTGCTTATCCAAAAGCCTGGTAATGGTACAGTGGCAGACACATAGAACAATGGAACAGTATTAAGAACTCAGAAATAAATCCACCTGCTTATGGACAGCTGAACTTTTAATAAGAGCTTAAAAATATTAAATAGGGAAGAAATAGTCTGAATATCCACTTACAGAAAATTGAAACAGAATACACACTTCTCACTGTATACAAAAACTAAATTAAGATGGATCAAAAACCTAAATGTAAAACCTAAGACTATCAAAACTATCAAAGAAAAAAAAATGTCTCCCTAATACATGGCATAACTGCACTATTAAGCATATATTAAAAATATCCAGGACCACTACTGTAAAAGACTAACAAAAAGAACCCATACTAAAGGGGGGAAGGGGATTCTTTGCTGGTTACTGGGATGTGGGGAGTGTGGCAACGGGAGGGAGGGGAAGGTGAAGGGCAGGACAGGGAATAGACACAGGATAGTTTGGGTTCTAGGGAGGGGGCAATACAAAAGAAGAGGGAGGGGAATGGAAGAACAAAGCAATGGGAAAACAATTAGACAGGTTTGTATGGGCTAAGTGGGACAAAGGTAAATAATGATGCATGCACAATCTTGGAACAACAGAGCTCTGGGATTCAGGGATTGAGACATGGTTGCAATGGGGAAAAAGGAGAAATAATGTTAAGATGCTTAGCTGTCTTTTAATCTTGGTTTCCCTTGCATACCATTATAAAATAAACACTTTAGGGGGAGAGAAAAGAATAGCTACAAATATCACTATAGAAAGCTTGTAAATTCAAGTTCATCTTCTGCCTATAACTGATTGGAATACTTAAAATGGGGCTACAACGTACCCAGTGAAGGATGCTTCCTGCAGAGCCTCTGCATTACATAAGACCATAGGTGGAATCCTGAACCGCATCCAGACTCTTCTGAGGTGGGAAATTTCCATTTGAAAGGACAAGCAGACCAGCCTGGAGTGGTTAGAAGAACAGAAGATACTTCTTAAAAGAAAGACCGACAGGAAAAAGACAAAACAATATAGGCAGTCCGACTAATTATTACAAGAACAAGCAAATTGCTTGCCCAGGAGACATCAAGCAAAGTGGTCAGGTCCCCTCAGGGAAAATCCCCTTCCAAGACTAATATTCAATAGGAGTACACACTCTGATTGGTGACCACGTTTGCCACCGACAAGGGGAAGTGAGGGAAAAATAACAATGAAGCTGTGAGCTAAACCCTACAACATTCAATAGACTCTTGTGAACCCGGGTGGAAACCTGGTTGACCAGCAGTGTAGCAAGACGTGGAGACTCTTGGGCGCAGAGACAGTGACATAGCCACAGAGGACTAGAATGGAGAGTGAAGCCTCCAGCTGATAAGAGAGGGCATATGCATAAGAACATCCACTCTTGCAGATTAATACCCACTTGACCTGGCTTAAATGACCGGATGATCAGAACTCAACTAGAAGAGGAAAAAAAGAGTAATCTGATACAATTTGATGAACTTGACCTACATCCATGGATGCAATAGCTCAAAAAAGGGAACAAATCTTTACAATGAGGATCATTCCCACCCCCTCCATATACAGAGTAGGCAGGGATGGACAATCTGGACATTGGCTACCCAAAATGGGGGTGGGGTCAAGAAGTGAGTGCCTTACAAGTTTTCAAGAGGAAGCCTAGAGCCAGAAGGAGCAGAGGAAGGTAGAATCTCCACTGAGAAGTATCCAATCTGTCTGGGCTGGGTTGGTGAAAGGAGATACAGATAGGTCTCTTGGGATACAATAGTGAATAATTGTGATCAGGACTGACTGTGATGGTTGGAAATGTAAAGGTAGATGTTTTGTAGCAAAAGGAGGGGAGTGATTAACTTTGCAGTCTAGGAGCGGAGGTCCCTGGGACCTTCAGTGGAGAAGAGCAGAGAGTGAGATCCTACCCAGAGAAGTACTGATGGAGGCAGAGACAATGACATGGAGAGATGGAGTGGCTTTAAACACAGAGAAGGAGAGGGGCAGTGTGCTGATTACTGGGGGCTAGGCTTGCAGGATATACCCTTTGGTTGGTTGATGATGCATGAAGGGGATTGTAACCATGGCAATGAAATAATATACGATAGGATGAATGTAAAGCTAATGTTCTCCCATGTCAACTATCACATAATTCACAATAAAACATTTAAAAAACAACAAAAAATGGTGTTTGCCATGAAGTCATTTGGTCTTGTCAAATTCTATCAGAGATATCCAGCATCATTTCTGTTACCTAGGCCATATTTTTCAAATACTGATTCTTCCTCCTTGTTTCAAACCTTTGTATTCTGATTACCAGTAATAATTAATACTTCTTGATTACATGTTTGATCAATTTCAGACTGAAAAAGTTGGTATCTTCAATTTCATCTTCAATGTCATCATCACTGACTTTAGTGGTTGCTGAATAAATCTGAATAATACTGGTATTAACTGGTCTTCATTGTAGGCATATGTATATTATTCTATCAATGACACATTGAAGAGCATTGGTTCGCACGCATTATCAAAAAGAGCATTTCAAAATCTCTTGAAGTATAATGCTGTCTGTGATTCTCAGGTATATTGGTCTATTAAACAGTCCTAGTGACTGAAGTTAGGATAGTACAACTTTAAAGCAGTAATATTTTAAGCTGAGACAGAAAACTCTATCTAAAATTAACTGCAAACTGCTGGGAGGTATGGTTGTTAAAACATATGCAGTCTAATAGTACAAAATTTTATATCACACAAGTAGAAATACAAACTATTGTATGAAAATACAAACTAAAAATGTAAACTCAGGAAGCTTTATTTGACACTACTATGTATGGAACATGTTCTTGAGGTTCTGAGGAAGGAGAGAGCTGTCCTGCACATTTGTACATGGTATTCTTAGAAGAATGGAGAAAAGATTGAAGTTGTCAAGGACTTCATTCTTCTTGGATCAACTATCAACACTCACAGAAGCAGCAGTCAAAAGATCAGACGACGTATTGCATTGGGCAAATCTGCTGCATAGGAATTTTTTAAAGTGTCGAAGAGCAGAGATGTCAGCTTGAGGACCAAGGTGCGCCTGACCCAAGCCATGGTATTTTCAATAGCCTCATATGGATGCGAAAGCTGGACAGTGAATAAGGAAGATCGTAGAAGAATTGATGCCTTTGAGTTGTGGTGTTGGAGGAGAATACTGAAAGTGCCATGGACTGCCAAAAGAACCAATAGATCTGTTTTGGAAGATGTGCAGCTAGAGTGCTCCTTGGAGGCCAAGATGGCTAAGCTTCATCTCTCATACTTTGGACATATTGTCAGGAGGGAACAGTCGCTGGAGAAGGATGTGATGTTGGGTAAGGTGGAGGGTCAGAGAAAAAGGGGAAGACCCCTGAACGAGATGGATTGGCCAGATGGCATCATTGATGGACTCAAGTGTGGCAGCGGTAGTGAGGTTGGCCCAGGATCGGACATTGTTTCATTCTGCTGTGCATGGGGTCGCTATGAGTCGGTTCTGACTCGATGGCACCTGACAACAACAACAATTCTTAGAAGAAAGGTGAGCAATGGTGCTTTTATTTCTATCAAAGTAGAACATGAGATTGAAATGGAAACATTTTTCTAATGAATGAAAAATGAAAGGCATACTTTAAAAAGAGCATGCATTATTTTAACACAAACAACCCCCCAAAAAAGGAAAAGAAAAAAAGAGATAGCAAAAAAGGTAATATTTTTATTTTAAGTTTGTTTAAGAAAATAAGTCTCTGAAAGAAGTAAGGAGAACTATGCACATATATAAAATCTCTTTTTTTCCCCCGTAGGACTTGTTAATATTTTTGAAGAATGTCTTAAAATATATACAAAAGTTATCTAAATTAACTGTAATTAGTGTTTGTGGAAATTGAATTCTCTTTAAAAACTAGTGCCTTGGTGGTACAGTTAGCATACTTATCTGTTAATCAAAAGATCAGAGGTTTGAGTCTGGTTCAAGTCTACTGTGGAAGTAAGGCCTGGCCATCTACTGAAAAATTAGCCACTGGAAATCCTATAGAGCATTATTTCATCTGGGATCACACATGGAGTCTCCATAAGCTGGAATCAACTCAAGGACAACTAGTTTTAATAAAGTTAGGTGATATTTGTTACTAAAAGTTGCAAGATTTTTTAAAATCAATAAATAATTCTATAGAGTAAGCTCAAGGTGTGAGCTTCCTATTAATCTCTGAGGAAGTTTATATCCTACCATAATCTTGGCTTTAGACTCTCTTTATGCACCACGTCATAATTCCCTTTACCTTACCTCATCTCTAGCCACTGATGCTGTGACCAGTGTCTTGCAGATGCAACTAAGCAGTGCCTCACCTCAGTCATGCCTAATACCTGTAGTTTTATGCCTAACTCCATGGCATGGAGCAACCTCAGCAATCAAATCTGCATTTGTACACACACACAACCAGTGAAGAAAATCCTTTCATCCCCTTGGGAAGACAGTTCTGAGATATATTTCATAAGACTCTTCAGTTTGTCCTGGCAAGACTGGACACCCATCTGTGGTAGCAGTGTGCAATAGGCTAAGAATTTCTTGTAGTGCCTTTTCTTCCTTCCCTGTTTTGCTTCACCTATCCTGTACTTCTTGGGATCACATGTCCAAATAAACTGCCCAAAGCCAAGTTTTTGTTTTAGGTCCTGCATTTTGAGGAACCAAGGAGCTCTGGTAGCATAGTGGTTATGAATTGGGCTGCAGTTTGAAACCACCAGCTGTTCTGCAGGAGAAAGATGAGGCATTCTGCTCCCATACAGATTTACAGCCTCGGAAACCCTGTTCAAGGTCGCTATGTGTGAGAACCAACTTCGTGGCACATCACCACCACCGCCACCACCACCAGGAGTTGGCTATTCGATAAGCACTGGACTACTAGCCACAAAATCAGCTGTTCAAAGCCACCTGCTACTTCTTGGAAACCCAATACAGGGTCACTATAGTTGCAACTGACTGAACAATGCTTAACAGCAACTAAAGGCTTAGTCTTTCCCATGTTAAACAAGGTTTCCTCCTCTGCCTCTGTCTCTACTCTGAGATACTGCTTCCCTGATATAATATTTACTAGATCTTTTTTATTTAGATAATACTATTGTACAATAAAGCATAGTATGTATTTAATTACTATAGTTTATTTATATAATTAGTGGGTCTTGGAAACATTTCAAGGCCTAAGTCCTCTAAATAGAACAGAACTAGTAATAGCAATGTTGACTTTGGATTATTTCAACTTCTAAATATCTAACAGAAACCAAATCAAATTTGATCAAGAGATCACACAAAAGAATTATTCAGCTATTTCATGGCTAAGAACAATTCCCTAGGCGTGATGAAAAAAAAAAAAAGAGTTAATATTGGAGCTATCTATTATATTTCCAAAAAGCCAGCATGAGAAACCTCATGCATACTCTACATTACAAAATAATTATTTATTAGTTAATAAAAAATTTCAAGGGAAAATAAAATAAAACAATCAAGAAAGGACAAAGACTTTCCTTCTTGCATTTCTCTTGTTTTCTCCAGTTCAATCAGAATAAGCTGCTACTACCAACTATCCAAACACAATTCTCTCAATATTTGTTATGCTCAGGTGTAAAGAAATTTTTATCCTTTAATCTGAATAAAAATAGACTTCTAGTTTTTACTGAAATCCCACTAATAAACAAAGATAAAATAAACTAAATATTGGAGGCAGGTAGATAATATTCTAAAACATGTGGTCTCCGTGATTCTATACTTCAATCCCATTTGACTTAGATGAAAAAAGTGTATTCACTCTCAGATCTCAAGAAGAAGTTAGTTTTTACCATCATAGTTCTTCACACTGAATGACTTAAGTCCTTTCAGAATCTGCTATTTATTTGTAAATTAAATTAGTAATCTCAACAACATTTCCTGAATCTTTTTGTTTGTTTGCTGTGTGTTTTTGCCTATTTGTTGTGATGGATGAAGAAGTATCTACTGTTGGTATTAATTTCAGGTAGGCAGGACTCTGTTCCTTTACCATTATTGCTTTCACAACTTCTTGGGTCTCTGGTTCTCTCTTTATAGAAAAGGTGCTTCCTATTTAATCCTTAAAGGTTATACATATATTTTCCCCCTGTATTTATTCCTTAAAGGTTATATTTTATTTTCCCCCTGCATGTTGGACTTTTGTTTAAAGCTCTGAAATTTCCCATCCTTCTCAGCACATATTAATGAGTTATTCCGTTTACATGAAACCTCTATTTATACAGTTAAATCCGGTACCACACTCTGGGAACGTTTCCTTCCCCCCCCCCCCCCCACCCCCCCAGCGGTTCAGCCCCCCCCCCCCCCCCCGTACTTGAAATAGTCTAGGCATCTCCTTTAAATAGTGGCTGTAAGACCTTGAGGGAAGGTATACCATTTTCTACAATATGATAAAAAATCCTGGGATTTTTCATGCATTGTAAAAATTGTGCCACTATATCCCAAATCATTGTTTAGAAAATAAAAACAATATCACCTAGAGTTCATGTATTACTATGCCTCGGCACAGAATCTGAGTTCTACACTATATCTTGAGTCTAGAAAGGAGCGATATCCATGGCTCATTACTGAGACAACAGAGCAATGACCTTGAAGAGGCTTATAACCAGAGATCGATAATATAAAATTGACTTTTATAGCCATGATCACTGACAGAACAGGGTCAGAATTTCTATTGTAAAAAAATAATTAACTGGCGTTGGTTGAGACCAGCAGGAGTGTTGACTCTAGGAGTTTTTACAAGGATGAAATCAGTCAAAAAGTGTTCTAAGTTTCGGAGTCCTGGTGTGGTACTGTTAGTATAAACACTGAACTTCTGACTACAAGGCTGGTGGCTCAAACCCAATACAAGATTGCTATGAGTCAGAGCCTACTCAACAGCATTTAACAACAATCATTGAAGTTTAGGAGCTTCTCATCTTTTCCTTTGGAGTCATTCTGAAAATTGTAGATAATGCTTTCTTTTCATATTCCCCCATCTACAAGGAAGCATCAACCCTGTGTTCAATTGTAAGACTTCTACAGACTGGTTAATAACATAGTGACTCTACATTTAGTTTAGAAATTTCCCTCTCATCAAATAATCTCCAGCTCCCATTTTTCCCTTAAACACAAAAGCAAATGCATATTTATATCTTAGCAATATTGCTATTGCCCACTCATTGCCTTTATGGTGGACCAGTTTCATTTGTTCTTGTTTGTTCTCCAGATGGAAACATCCCACTCCACTTTACATATGTTCAGTGTATGTTGTGCCAAGTGCATTCATATACATTATCACATATAATTTATTCAATCATTGCCAGGGATGAAGAGCAGATAATATTAGTGCCATTTCAGGGAGGGTAATTACCATGTTTTTAAATTTGTGAGACCTGTCTTATCCTTTCTGTCCAAGGATAAATGTTTTTGACAGATAATCTACCAACATGAAATGTTTCTAACACTAGCCAGTTCGCTCATCAGCCACATCTATCTAGCATTTCTTTCTCATACTCACCACCACAAGATTATCAGACAGGTTTCTGACCAGGGCCAATGGTTAAGGGGTCCTTCCTTCGACACCCATATTTTGTCACTTTTTCCCGAAACTCTTTGGTTTTCACTCCATAAACAATAGGATTGAGCATTGGTGGTATAAGAAAGTAGAGATTGCCAAGAATGGTGTGGACATGGGGTGGAATGCCTTGGCCAAAGCGGTGAGTAAGAAATGAGAAAAGTGAGGGTGTGTAAGAGATAAGCATGACACATATGTGTGTGGTGCAGGTGTTGACTGCTTTGTGGTGAGCTTCCTTAGAAGAGAGACGCATTATAGCCTGAATAATTAGCACATAAGATGAGCCAATAGCTGAGAGGTCAAGCCCAACAACCAGCATGGCTACTACCAGACCATACATTCGGTTGACTGTGGTGTCCACACACACCATCTTCACCACAGCCATGTGCTCACAGTAGGTGGTAGGGATGACACGGTTGATATGAAAGGGCATCTGCTGGAGGAGAATGGGCATGGGGAGAATGAAGAGAATAGCTCTCACCAAACTCACCAGACCAATAAGCCCAATGCGACTATTGGAAAGAATGGTGGCATAACGTAGGGGCTCACAGATTGCAACATAACGGTCAAAAGCCATGGTCATCAGAACAGCAGATTGCATGACAGAGATGGAGTGGATGAAGAACAGCTGGACCAGGCAGCCCTCAAAGCTGATCTCACTCTGGCCAAACCAGAAGATACACAGCACTTTAGGAATGGTGGTTGTAGACATGCCCAGGTCTGTGAAGGCCAACATGCAGAGGAGCAGAAACATGGGCTTGTGCAGGGAACGCTCTGTGGAGATAATGAAGAGGATGGTGCAATTCCCAAGGATGGTCATGAAGTACAAGGAAGAGAAAGGAATAGATATCCATTTGTGTTTGTCCTCCATCCCAGGAATTCCTTGAAGAATGAAGAAAGGAGGGTGTCCCTGGGTAACATTGCAAGCAGTCATGGTGGCACTCTGGTTTTATTGAGAGGAGCAATATAAAGACACTACATGAGCTTCAATTCAAAAAAAGCAAGAGTAACCTAATGGAAAAATTAAAGTTGTAATGTTAAGATAATAAAAAGGATTCTGTATTAAGATTAGGTGAGGGTTAGTGTTAGAGATTGGGCTAAGACTATGTTTAGGGTTTGCTTTAATATATGGGTTAGTGTTAGAGTTAGGGTTAGTGTTAGGCTTAGACAAATATTATACAAAAAGACAAATTATTGTATACAACCACTATTATAAAAATTTTAAAAAGGCTTTCACACAAGAAGAAACATTCTTTGAAGGTTACCAAGAGTGGAAGAGCAAGGGAGGCTACACATTTATTTACTTGGGTGAAGAGGACGGCAATATATAAAACTTTACTTACTTACTAAGTGCCATCGAGTCAGCATCTGACTCATAGCAACCTTGTACAGGGTTTCCGAGGAGCAGCTGGTGAGCTTGAACCACCAGCCTTTCAGTCCAAGCCGACTTTGCAATCCAGTGCATTAACTGACAGCACCACACCAAGACTCCATATATATGAGACAGAGGTCAGCAAAAAATAATGAAGGCAAAGGAAAACACTGAGAGACAACAGAAGTAAATATTATTACATACACAATCCTGCAATGACAATAATCTATGAGCGAATGCATAGATATGAATAGATGTGGAAAGATGGATAGATAATGAAGCTATACCAAGGAATATATATAGTTTTGACCAAGGGCATTTCTATGTATGTATCTACCTATGCTGCAAATATACATGTAGATATAGTAGAGCATGTAGGAGGCACAATTAGGAAAACTTCTTAGACAGAACCAAGCACCTTGAGGGATGAATCAGTAGGTCTGGAGGTTCAAGACCATAGTTTTAGAGGAGACTAAGGTCAACTGGTATAACATAGTTCACAAAGACAATGCTTTAAATCTTACATTGTAGAGTAGTGATTGGGGTCACAAAGCTTATATGTAGACATCTATGGTGCAACTATTCATCTCTTCTTGTCCAGAGCAAAGAAGAATGTAGAAAATTGAAGAAATGCAATTTTGATGAAAGCAATTAATCCAATGGATGAATATACAACATGAGCCTCAGCCTCCACTACGTTGAGGCCAGAACTAGATGGTACCCAGTTACCACTATCAACCACTCAAAAAAGGGTAATATTAGAAGGTCCTGGGTAGAGTGGGAGAAAAATGTAGAACAAATCCCAAGATCATTTTAATAAAAGAGCAGGCTTGAACATGACTCAAAATCATAGGGAAAAAAACAAACAAATAAACAAAACTGGCCAGATATAGACTGGTAGAATCTCCAAGACTATGGACCTTCCATCAACGTAAAGGAGTGGGACTGAATTCAGCCTTATGGCACAATTTTCAGCCAATCAACAGTCAGCCCTGTGAATTAAACAATAACACTAGTGAGGTATGCACTCCTTAGAATAATCAACCATTTCAAATCAAAAGAACTGCTTTTGCCCAAGGACAAAGTTCAGAAGGCAGGAAGAGGTAGTAAAGGTGGAGAAATGGAAACAAAGATGTAAGGAACAAGGGAGGTAAATGACATTACAGTGAGATGATTGCAATCAATGACATGAAACAATATGTGTTTGAATGTTGACTGAAAAATTGCTTTGCTCTGTAAAACTTAACCCATTCACTATGTTGTTGTTAAGTGCCGTCGAGTCGGTTCTGACCCATAGCAACCCTGTACAGGGTTTCCGAGGCTGTAAATCTTGACGTGAGCAGAAAACCTCATCTTTCTCCCGTGGAACAGCTGGTAGTTTTGAACTGCTGACCTTAAGGTTCACAGACTGATTCGTAACCACTACGCTACCAGAGCTCCTTAACCCATTCACTATAAAAGTGTTTTGTTTTTTCAATCATTTTGAAAACATTGTTAAAACCTAGAAAAATCAAACTATCCCATAATATTAATTCACAAAACATTATAAAACAAAATATTCACAACTGTTATTATAATAGATATTCTTAACCTAATAATTAAGTAAGTTTGAGCCTAAGGGAGAGTGTAGTATAAAATACCTTGCCAAAAAAGGAGTTTAGGTAGCTACATTAATATCTGAAAGAATATATTTACAATGAACATTTTATTAAGAATAAGCTGTTCGAAAGGAGAGAAGTGATTGGCTTTGCGTCCAGGAGCAGAGGTCCCTGGGACCATCAAGGGAGAAGAGCGGCGTGCCGGACCATACCCAAAGAAGCAGTGAAGCCGTTGATGGAGGTAGAGACGATGATGTGGACAGATGGAGTGGCTAGGGACTCTAGATCGAGAGAGGGAGTGGGGATGTGTGCTGATGACCAGGGGTCTACCCCTGGCTTGCAGGATCTACCCTTTGGTTGGTTGATGATGCATGGAGGGGATTGTAACCATGACAATGATACGATATAAGTTAGAATGAATGCAAAGCTAATGTTCTCCCATGTAAACTATCACATAATTCACAATAAAACATTAAAAAAAAAAAAAAGCTGTTTAATTATTAATTAGTTAAAATATACCACTAAATAGATAATATATTAAATATGAATTTATATCCACTTAACTAATGTAAGTTTAAATATGTGAAACAAAAATTGACAGAATTTTTTAAAAATTAACAAATTTTGACATAGCTCTCTCATAAACCAAAAGATAAAATAGGTCGAAGATAATCTTTAGAAAGATGCAGTCTAGATTTAAATCATATAGAATTAAATGTTTATATAGAATCCAGCATTCTAAAGTTAGATAATACTTTTGTAGCAGATACAGAGTTTTAACAAAAGTTATGATTGTATTAAAACCCAAACTCCTTGCCATGCAGTCATGAGAATTATATTAAGCTACAAAAATATTCAATATATTCCATAAATAAATATCATAGGGTTTACTTGACAATAACAAGAAAAAGGACAACCAAAGGAAAAGAAAGAAAGATGGCAAGCAATAGATGCTGATGATAGTTGCACAAGATGATTGATGTGATTAGTTTTATTGAACTGTATACGTGGAAATATGTTCTCTATATTCTTACAATAAACAACTAAAAACTAAAGGCAAGGGAAAAAGGAAAAGACTTATACAACTGAAGCATATCCTTTGATTAATAAGAAAAATGATTGAACACAGATTGAAAAAAAATCTTAATATAAACTTTGATACCAGTCTAACACCCAAAATCATCTCACCTCTATTTTCAGATAATATACATTTGTGAATCAACTTGTTTTATGGAAATAATAACTGATGAATCTAGAGAGGATGCCTGTACCATCTAAGTAATTATTTTATTTAAATAAGCAAACAAAGCACCTTATCTTAAAACAAAATTGATGTATTTATGATGTGGTGAATGATGTGGTGAATCCTGCCTGAATGTTTCAACACCTTCCCAATTATGTATACTGAAAATTCAGTCTGGGACTTGGTCCTGTCCTATCCAAGTAATGTTCCCTCTAACAGCCAAGCATTTGTGTTCTTCTGAAGTCCTAGCCTATTGTTGATATTGTTGTTGTTAAGTGCCATCAAGTCAGTTCTGACTTATAACAACCCTGTGTGAGGTTTCTGAGTCTGTAAATCTTTGCAGGAGCAGAAATCCTCATCTTTCTCCCAGAGACTGACAACCTTGTGGTTTGCCCTCCCTGGATGTCTTTTTTCCCTTAACTGTACATACTTTGGAGAGGAGAAGCTGGTCCCAAGCATGGATAAGTCACTGGAAACTTTCCTCAATTTCTCCAAGGCACAATGTCAAGATTCAAGACCTGAAAAAATTATGACCTTGATGAGAAATGTACAGCATGAACTAAGAAGGAAGACATCAGTGGGAAACTGGATACATGACATTCAAAGAGTACAGTTCCAGGATGTCAACATAAAGCCCTCCCTCACCCAGAACCACTTACCCGAATGTGAGGCTGTGAGTGAATGGGAGGCTAGAGTCAGACACCTTCTGCAAATATGTATGTGTGAGTGTGTGCACATGTATATAGGTATATCTTAGTAAGCACCCATATGGTCCCTGCAGAATACACTCACAGTCCTGCATCGCTCCACTCTTCACCTTTGAGCATACAGAACCCATGGTATGACCCTTTAAGTAACCTAAGGAAAGGTCCCCAAGGTGTCCAGAATTAGCTCTTTGAATTCCCATCCCACCAACAAAAATACCACTGCTATTATGTGTACAAAATTCTCTGGAGATGGCCCAGAGCCTCCAGGAGCTAGAACTGGTTGGCCTTAGGGATTCTGAGCATGTTCCAGACTTTGACAGTCCAGAAGGAGCCTGAGGAGAAGAAGAATGCAATTAACACCGAGTCTGGGACTAGCTTGAGGTATGGCAGATTGGGCATCCCACAAGCCCTCACTCTTGTTTGTAGATGTGTCAGAGCTTGGGAGTGATTTCCTCCATATCAGAGATAATCATACCTGTGACATAATCAGAAAGCCATTTCTGTCAATGATAGTGTAGTTTCAGATCATTGGCTTTTCCTAGCCTCTTTTTTACAACTGTCTTAATGTGTGTTTTTGTTTCTTTTTTGTCTTGTGGCTTTGACTCAGACATTTCCCAGGACATTTTCTGCAATCTACCAATTCCTTTGGTGTGTTGTTGTAGGATCAGCACTGGACTTCGAACCACTGAGGCGGCAGTTCAAACCCACCAACTGATCCTTGGAAACCCTATACAGATTCACTATAAATCAGAATTGACCCAACGGCACTTAACAATAGCAATAGCATAAACCATATTCCCTAACCTCCCTTTTTTGACCTCAAGATACCCACAATTCCTAAATCCAAATGTGACCAAATTCATTTTCTTATAAACTCAGAGGAAACAAGCTATTAAAGTTAGTCAACAGTACTTTGCAGGCCCACTGCAAAATGTCCAAAACAAAATAAAGCAGTCACAAATTCATGTGAAGTCATTGGAAGCAGTGTTCATGGAATCAGATTCAAAATCCTATTGGCAACCATTATCAATGAAGAGTCTGAATTAAGCAGTGTTGAGAGCAAAGAGAATAGGTTTAATTTATACTAAGGAGGTAGAAGGGCACAGCAACCTATTAGACAGAAGTAAATTTACATTATTTAAATTAGCCTATGATTTTAAATTTGGAAACTGTAGTATGCTCACATTAGTGCAAGTCAGTAAGTTTCTCAAAACTTAAATGAATTGACAAAATGATTACAGAGGAGTGTGATTGAACACCTATACAGTACAATCCCTGAAAGACAAAGAGAAACTCATTAAAATTATATCAGAGAGTTAATCCATCTTCACACACAAGTACCCATTCGTGAAAAGCTAGGCGGTCTGAGTCAGAAAATGCTGATTTCATTCATTCCCCTTGAAAGAATGCTAGCTAGTGAAAATATTGGGTCTAAGTTTTTCAGACTTTAGTGTTGCAGGGTTTAAGTTGATACTGTGGGATATTTTGTAGAGCAATAATTTGCCTAAGTGACCGCTGATGGAGGATAGGTGTAGCATGCCAGTGTTAGCTCAAGATTCTTAAGGACTTTTGGAAACATTTTTGTAATTCAAGGAATTATTGGGTAAAGATTTAGAAAATAGTTTATGTTTAGCTACTAGTTTTGTTCTACTGCCCCCATGTTGTTGTTGTTGTTGTTAAGTGCCATTGAGTCAGTTCCAACTCAGAGTGACCCTATGCACAATAGAACGAAACATTGCCCGGTCCTAGGCCAACCTCACAATTGTTGCCACACCTGATCGTACTGATGCTGCCATTTTGCCAAACCATCTTTCTTGAGGTCTTCTTCTTTTTATCTGGCCCTCCACCCTACCAAACATGATATCCTCCTCCAGCAACTGGTCCCTCCTGATAATATGTCCAAAGTATGAGAGACAAAGTTTGGCCATCCTGGCCTCCGAGGAGCTCTCTGGCTACACTTCTTCCAACACAGATCTGTTGGTTCTTCTGGCAGCCCAAATATTCAATATGCTCCTTCAACACCATAACTCAAAAGCATAAATTCCTCTATGGTCTTCCTATTCACTGTCTAGCTTTCGCATCCTTATTTACATGGAAATGTAAATAAGGTTGACTAATAAGTAGAGCTCTGTTTCTGTGATTTATCTTTATGTTTAATGAGTTTATACATAAAGTTTTCTGCTGGCAGACTTAAATCAAGCATGTTTTCCAAGGGGGATCAAGATACAGTGAATTAATTCTAGTAATTGCTATTTTAGATTCATCTCTAATTTTTATGTTACAGTATGTTCTTTGCTACATTTATACACATTTCCATGGAAGGTGATGGGGAAAATTCACTGTAGAAGAGGAGTTAATGCATTTTGCTTTATGGGACTTATTAACATTCATGAACATATATTATGTATCTCAAACACCCACATGAAGAAACTTTGATTATAGGGAATGGGACAGCTCTATACTGTGTTTTTTAAAGATAAATGAGACTTTTCAACAATTGATGCCAACTTGTCACTTTGTATCAAATAAAAATGTAGAGAGCAATTTTGTCTATTGGCAAAAGTGTTCTTCCTTCAGACAATTATTTTGGAAGCCTTTGTTCAGCGTCAGACGTAAACTGGCAGAAAAAGTAAGTAGCAAACTAAATAATAGCCTGAAACAATCAATACATAAATGTAAACTCAATAAATAAGCAAGCACAGATGCAACCAGCTATAGACTTTGCTAGAGCTTAGTATATCTTCAGGTTTTAGCCTGCTTTATGTTGTTGTTGATGTTAGGTGCCACTGAGTTGGTAACTCACCATGACACTATGAACAACAGAATGAAAGCCCCATTGTGGCAATGTAGGATAAAGCACTGGACTTCAAGATCTATTTGAACCCCAAGGTTGGCTGTTCAAACTCACTAGCCACTCCTTGGAAATTCTATACAGGGTTGCTTTGAGTCCGAATTGATTTGAGAGACCTTAACAACAGCTTCAACCTTTTTGATTGAACCACAAAGTGAGCTCAATTCAACACCTGAAGCATGACCAAGGGTTATGCTCATGTTTAAATTAAATCTCCAAGTCTAAAGCCAAATGAATTCCTACAAGCACTGGAAATCAAGCTTATAATAATGTATAGCAAAAAAATAATTTTCATGAAATATTCTCTAAAACAATGGCCACATAACCACCTGTGGTCTGAAAAGCAGATAGACACAGGAAGCCCCAACATGCCTCTCTGATTGGGCTAGCTTGTACCTCAGTCTGTGGTACACAGGTTCAATGCCCCTTTACAGGAAGCTTATCTCCTCAGTATTACAAGGATGCATTTACTAGGAGAGGAAAATAGACCACTAATTATTACCATTGCAAAGGGAGGGTTAAAATAATCTAGTTCAAGGTCTGCTTCTCTCAAAACCTATTCTGACCTCACTTATTTTAATCAAAGAATCCTTTATCTCTGAACTACCCTGCTAGATCACTGGTCACATTAGCTGGTGTGAAGCTGATAAATCGGTTATCACTCATCAGGGTCTACCTCCTTACTATGGAATCATGGTGCCAGGTAGAAAGAGCCCTACCTGCTAGGAACATGGACTATAGAGATCAGCCCCTAGATATTCAATAAACTCAAGGTTACAGTCTTTGCTAAAATCACAGAGCCAGTACAGAGTTTTCCTCCTGCCTAAGTGACTGTAGTTTAAAACTCACCAGACTCTAGCTCTGTCTTTTGTTTTAAAGGATGGCTGGGAAGTGCCTATTTATAAGGAAGCACATACAATTCTGGGCTTTGAACAACTCCAGTAACATGTGAAATAAAAGTACTTAGGCATTTCCCTATGTACTCATGAGATAGAACTCAGGTTATCTGTGGATCTACATTTCCCAGTCCCAGAAGAGGAATGAAATGACCCATATTAACTCATTTCCCTTGAGATGAAGTGTAGGTTTGAGGTGTTAGAAGCCTTTGAATGTTGGATCACTAGGAGGTTCAGAGCTAGACAATTCAGATACAGCCAGCTGAGGAGAATTTTCAGAAGTCTTAGAATATTTCTGTACTTGGTATATTCCTTGATGAGCCTATTTTTATAACTTTCTATAAATAATTCAATGCTTAAATTAAATTTTTATATAGATCTTTAATGTGTTGCTATTGGGAGTGTAATTCTCCAAGTTCTTAAAAGATATCTATCTCAAGAGATACTTTAGAAATACCTTCTCAAATTACACACACACATTAACCAGTGGAATTTAATTTATGATTGTACTGAATGAATATACCCGTATGGAAATGTTTTATATGTATATGGCACATCTGGACTCCCAGTATGGCCCTGCAGGCTAAGCACTGGTCTGGTAAGGTGAGGTGTTCAAACCCACCGAAACCCGATACAGTGTTTCAATTACTCAAAACCAACTTGACAGCACTTAACCACAATGTTTTATAGATATGATGTTGTTGTTAAGTGCCATCGAGTCAATTCCGACCCATAGTGACCCTGCATAGGGTTTCCAAGGAGCGACTGGTGAGCTTCAACCGTCAACCTTACAGTTCAAATGGCTTTGCAGTCTGGTGCATTAACCCACAGCACCACACCAGGATATTATAAGTATCCATTAATATAATCTTTTACTTTTTTCATTATAGGTACATCTTGAAGACATTGTGGATTTGGTTCCTGACCATCACAACAAAGAAAATACTGCAATAAAGAGAGTCACACCATTTTTTTGTTTTCTGAGTGCATTTAACAGTTATATTACACTGTAGTCTATCAAACGTGCAGTAGCATTATGAAAATGTTTGAAATACTGTGAGAACCATCAAAATGTGGAAATAGCACAGCCAACACACTACTACTCATGCAAAATTGCCTCAAACCTTCAATTTGTTAAAAAAAATAAAACTATCTGTGACACAAAATAAAGCAAACACAATAAAATGACGTCTATTGGTAATAGGTTGAGATGTCCATCAGTTCCATGTGTACTTAAAAATGACAAATATTCTTTTGTTGGATGCAGAATGTATTCATTTATTGTAGATTCTGTGACCACACATTTTGAGGCTCAAAATAATACAAATGTATTATCATTCCGTTCTATCGTTCAGAAGTTTGACATGGATCTTACTCGACTAACATCAAAGTGGTAAATGGGCTGTGATCCTATATGAAGGCTCTGGAAAGAAACTGTTTCTTTGCTTTTTCCAACTTTTGCAGACCCACTTCCTCTAACTTTAAAGCAAACAACGTTATTTATTTATGCGCCTTTGTCCAAAGTCACATTTCCCTCAGACTCTCCTTGTCTCCTTTCCTCTTCCACTGTTAAAAACTTTGTGGCCCTGCCCATCATGTAAATCAAATGTCTAGGGACATTAGTCTCGCTCATATGATCTGAGAGTAAATAGACAAAGGCTCACAAAACAGACTAAA
>NW_006408658.1:3471655-3490835 GCF_000296735.1 Chrysochloris asiatica
AAAAGAGATGGGAATAAGATTCTTATGATTCAACAGTGAGTAATTGTTATCATAACAATGTTATCATTGTTGCAACTGTCACAACTGTAAAGGTAGAAGTTTTGTAACAAACAAAAAAAAAAAACGGGGAATGGTTAGTCTTACTGTCCAGAAACAGGACCCTAGAAGCATCAAGGGAAAAAAGCACAAGTGGAATGCCGGACATTATCAAGAGTAGCAAGGATGCCTGAGATGGAGTCAGAGATGGGGTCACGGAGATGTGGAGCAGCTGAGGACAGTAGATTCATGGGAAGAGAGGTACTAAGAGCTGGTGGCCAGGAGACAGACTTGCAGAATGCACCCTTTGGTGGTGTAAATTATTATATATGCCTGAGTGTTTAAAAAAAAAAAAAAAAGAGCTAAGGTGAATAGAGAGAAACACTGTTAACTGATGGTATATGGAGGGGATTATAATCATTGTAATGAAACAAGGTGTATGATTTGTTGAATATAAAACTGATGGACTGCCTTGTAAACTTTTACTCAATCCACAATAAAAACTTAAACAAAAAAAAACAAAAAAACTTTGTGGCATGGGTTGCTTTGAATCAGAACTAATTCCATGGCACTTAACAGCGACAGCAAACGTATGTTGTTATTAGGTGCCCTCAAGTTGGTTCCAACTCATAGTGGCCTTATGCACAACAGAACAAGATGGCCCAATCCTGGGCCATCCTCACAATTGTTATATTAGAGCCCATTGCTGATGCCACTGTGCTAAAATAATCCACCTTGTTAGGGGGTCTTCCTCTTTTTTGCTGACCCTCCACTTTACCAAGCAGTCTTTAGAAACAGGTTCCTCCTGATAACATGTCCAAAGTGTGAGAGACAAAGTCTTACTGTCCTGGCCACTAAGGAGCATTCTGGTTGTACTTCTTGAATGATTTGTTTGTTCTGGCAGTCCATGACTATAACTATTTGGTGGTGGTGGTGGTGGTGGGCCAGTGGGTCAGTTCCAAGTCATAGTTGCAGCACAGTATTATGTTCACAGTATTAAGCCATAAAAAGTGGCAATGAGGACCACAACCATGCCAATGACCAAAAGTGCCATGGTGAGATCATAGATAGTGTTGGATTTGGTGCTAGCACAGACCAACTTGGCAATGCTCATGTGCTTAGAATATTTGTGTGGTGGGTGACAGGGCACACAATGTGATACTCACAGAGGGGTAAGTATTCAATAAGGATGACAAAGTGGAAAGCAAAGAAAAAAAGCATTGGCCACAAATGCCAAACCAATCTTCCCAAACACAGTATCATTGAAACTTGACGTATAAATAATTAACTGCATGACAAATAGCCACACAGCCATCAAAAGACAAAGATAGAAGAATAAGCATACGTTTCTTGATTTTAAACCATTCAGTATCCCCTTGTTCTCTTCTAAGTCCAGGTTCCTCCTGAGCACAATTAAGTGCTCTGGAATTCCCAGTCCTCACAGTGTTATTCATTGCTTGCTATGATCCACACAGTGGAGTACTTTTGCATAGTCAATAAAAAACACAAAACAAACAAACAAACCAAAAAAAGAAAAAAAACACATAAACATTTTTCGGTTATTCTCTGCATTCATCTGAAATTCATCTGATATCAGCAATGATTTCACATCTTTATCTGAAATCAGTTTGAATTTCTGGCAGCTCCCTCTCTGTACTGCTGCAGCCATTTTAAAATTATCTTTAGCAACATTTTACTTGTATGTGATATTAATATTCAATGATTTTCACATGCTGTTAGATCACCTTTCTTTGGAATGGGGGCAAATATGGATCTTTTCCAATCAATTGGCACGGATGAGTGATTGACTGGTCTTCATTGTACACTTATGGATATTAACCTATAACTGACTGTTGTACAAGGATACATCTTGAAATGTTCTTTTTGACGATGAATGAGACATAATTCCTCTTCAATTATTCATTGTTAACAAAGTAGACCAAATGACTCAGAATGGTCAATTTTTCTGGTTCAAAATTTTTCCATTTCAGCTCACTGAAATCTAGGAAAATATCCATAGGCCTACAAGGAAGAACAGTTAATCAAATATTGTTCAAATGTATATGCACACAATTAATACCAAGGTGAAGAAATGATAGATTTTTACCAGCTTCTTTACATGTCCTGATTCATTTTGATGACTTCCAACTTTCCTAGATTCATATTTTGTATATTCCACATTCTGATTATTAATAGATTTTTGCAGTGATTGCTGCTCACTGTAAGTCATGCCACATCAGTAAATGAAGGTGCCAAAGGCTTCATTCCATCTATGTCAATCAGATTGCCGCTAGTTTGAAGAGTCAGCTCATCCCAGGACAGCTTCCAGCACTGTATCAGACAGTGATATACCTACTGCTATCCGTATGTTTTCTGTTGGTCACTTTTCTTAGAATTAGATTACCAGATTTTTCTTCCAAATCCGTCTTAGTCTAGAAGCTTTTCTGAAATTCATCCACCATCAGTGACACAATTTTTTTTTCTAATAACAAAATGTATTTTCTAACAATGAAGATATTTTACAGGTTAATTCTAATATTCTGAAAATTAAAGTAAAATGGATGCTATTCATGAAGGCTTAAATTAACAAATATTATTCAAGTCTAATCAGAAAGCCTAAAAAAACAATTTGCATGAAATAAAGTGAAAGCTCATTGGAGACTTAACTTCCAAACGGTGCCTAAACTAGAGAGTTACTCTAGTAACTAGAAGTTACTAGAAAGTCTGAAAATCATCTAGGTTTACTTTAAAAACCCTGGTAACTACTTTGTAGATTGAGTAAGTTAAATAGTTTAAAGTCCTAATATGTACCCTGAACTGGGTGGAATGAGAACAAATTTCTCTGGGCACAGTTAATGCTGTTGTTGTGGTGTCACTGAGTTGATTCCAATTTTTAGTGACCCCATAAATATAATTTCCCTAAGGGAGCTCTGGTAGCGTAGTGGTTACGAATCGGGCTGCGAACCACAAGGTCAGCAGTTCGAAACTACTAGCGGTTCCGTGGGAGAAAGATGAGGCTATCTGTTTCCATAAAGATTTACAGCCTCAGAAACCCTGTTCAGGGTCACTATGAGTCGGAACCAACTCAATGGCATTTAACAACAACAACGAAGGGATTTTTTTAGAATATAGTTTTTAAGGAAGAAGAGGTCTTTCTCCAGGAGCTCATAGTATGTTATGAACTGTCAACCTTAAAGTTAGCAGTCCAGCACTTGACCGTTGTGCCACCAAAGCTCCTTTGAATATGGTAATTGTTGTTGTGAAGTAGAAAATGTCTGATTTAACTAATGTTACAGAAATGAGGATTGTTGTTGTTAAGTGCTGTCGAGTTTGTTCTGACCCATAGAGACCCAATATAGGGTTTCCAAGGAGTGAGTAGTGAGTTCAAACTCACCAGCCACTCCTCAGAAACTCTATACAGGGTGATTATGAGTCAGAACCGACAAAACAGCACTTAACATCAGCAGCAATGGGGATAACTACATCCCAGCTCCCAAACCACTGAGAATCCTGACCCACTCAAAAGAACATAAAACCTTAATTCTCAGAAACCCTCAGTGATTTCCTCCATCCAATCTTGCTGGTAAGTGCTGTCAAGTTGGTTCTGACTCATAGCGACCCTATATAGGGTTTGGGGAAAGTGACTGGTGAGTTTAAACACCGACCCTTTGTTTAGCAGTCTAGTGCATACCCTACAGTACCATGCCAAAACTCCCTGTCCAATCTTGGATAAACTTTATATTAACTAACACCACATTCCCAGATGAAAATATCAATATGAAAGAGCACACAGCCCTCTCCTATGTCAAAAGTGATAACTTTCGTTCATCAAATGCACCACTCAGAGCCTGGGAGTATTTTTGTTTAAAATTCTCCACCCATGTGTAATCTTAGAACTTCTTTCAGCTTAGTCCATCTTTTCCCTTCTCCTACCTAACTTCCCTGTGTGGCACTGTAGGATAAAGCACTGGACTGCTAACTATAACATCAATGGTTCAAACTGACCAGCCACTCCTTGGAAACCCTATACAAGGTTGCTACGAGTCAGAGCCAACTTGACCGCACTTAACATAAACAAAATTACCTTCCATTGATTCTCTTGGTGTAAGTTTAGATGATGCTGTTCCCAGCAAGTTTTCTCAGCCAATATCCATACTAGGTACAGTTTCAAGGTACTTTCATGGTACTCTGTCTTATTCAATCAGAATAACCACCACACCATTGTTGTTGCTATTAAGTGCCATCAAGTCAGTTCCAACTCATAGTGACCCTGTATAAGGCTTCCAAGGAACATCTGGTGGATTTGAACCATCAACCTTGCAGTTTTCAGTCCCATGATTACCCTACAGCACCACACCAGGTCTCCAACTAGTTTTTTTCATTTTTCTTATCTTTATCATTTACCAAATTGTAAACTTCAAGAAGACATAAATTAAGTCTACGTATTTCATTGTTGTATCCTTGGAAGAGTGCCTGGTACAGTGCTCAATAATTACATAAATAAATGTGTGAAGGGAAGTGTGTAATCAACAGGATTGAACATCCAATAGTGTTGTAACTACAGTTGATTTGTGTTTCTTATTCAATCATTCATCAGCCTCTCCCCAATCTTGCACCCTCACAGACTACCGTAACAGTACATGGTGGGTTCCTACACTCAGATGCTGGGAAATAGGAAATCTAAAAGACCGTGAAAATGTATTTCTCATATTTGAATATTCCTTAATTATATATAGATTTCCACCAACAAATCAGAGAATCCATAGTCACAACCAACACATTTAAGATGGTCTGGAAGGAACAATTAGATGTGAGAAATTAGTTGCACCTTTCTCAGTACCCTTCAAAGTTTTAGATACAGTAAAAGGTTCTTTGCTTTGCATAGCTGCTGTTTATAGAATCTTCCCAACTGTACTAACTACACATTCTCTTTAATCCACTAATATTGTCTCTATGCCTTTTATTATAGGCCCTTTTTCTGTGAACAGGATTTTGTCTTTAGCAGATATTCTCCTCTCTTTTTTATTGATCCCTGCATGATTGCTGAACATTTTTCCTCACCTCACAATAGAGGTGTTACAATGGAATGCAAAAAATCATTAGTAAATATCGTTAATATCAAATGCAAGAAAAGTTTTGCTAAAGATAATTCAAAAATATTTGCAGAGGTACAGGAACTGTCAGAATTTCAAGCCAGATTCAGATGAGGATGTAGAACAAGGGATATCATTGCTGATGTTAGATAGATCTTGGCCTGAAAGCAGTAAATACCAAAAAGATGTTTATCTGTGCTTTATTGACTATGCAAAGGTTTGCAACTGTGTGGATCATGACAAGTTATGGACAACATTGTATAGAATGTATATTTTGGAATACTTGATTCTTCTCATGAAGAATCTGTACATAGAACCAAAGGCAAATGTCCAAACAGAACAGGGGGACACTGGATGGTTTAAAATCAGGAAAGATGTGTGCCAGGGTTTTATTATTTCACCATACTTATTCAATCTGTATGCTGAGCAAATAATCCAAGAATATGGATTATATGAAGAAGAAAATGGCACCAGGATTGTAGGAAGATTCATTAACTACCTGCAACATGCAGATGATACAAACTTAATTGCTGAAAGCAAAGAGGACTTAAAATATTTACTGATGAACATCAAGGACCACAGTCTTCAGTGTGGGTTGCATATCAATGTAAAGGAAACTAAAATTCTCACCACTGGACCAATAAATAGCATCATAACTAATGGAGAAAATATTGAAGTTTTCAAAGACTTCATTTTGTTTGGTTCCACCATCAACATTTGTGAAAGAAACAGTCAAGAAATCAACTGATTAGTTATATAAGCCCATGCTGCTCAAGATTTCTTTGAAGTGTTAAAGAGTAAAGAAGTCAGTTTGCGCATTAAAGAATGCCTCACACAAGCCATGGTATTGTCAATTGCCTCATATGCATGTGAAATTTGGATGATAAATAAGGAAGCCTAGAAAACCGATGAATTTGGGTCGTGGCATTGGAGAAGAGTATTGAAAGTGCCATGGACTGCCAGAAGAACAAACTAATCTACATTGGAAGAAGTACAACAGAATATTCCTTAGAAGCCAAGATGGCCAACCTTTGTCTCTCATACTTTGGATATATTATCAGGAGGGACCTGTCCTTGGAGAAGGACATCAACAACACCAATAAAGTTAGTATTATTGCAATGACACATCCATTCAGAGACTCCCCCAGTACTAAACACAGTAATATCTTCATCATAAACACTATTAATCTATCTCTTGTTCTTATTTTTCTTTTTGTATTCAGTGTGTCCATGTGCCAGTTGTCCCTTTGCCATTTTTAGGGACTGAACTGTGCATAATTGGTTCATGTTCCACATTAACAATAGAAGTAATTGGTCAGCTACATTCAGTATAGGTGCTCCTCCACGGTGGAATGGGAGGAGGAGTAGATATATTAGTGCTTGCCTTCTTAACCCCAAGACAATCACAAATGCATTCACATATGCAAATGTCAGCTTATACACACTGTTGTTGTTGTTGTTAGGTGCCATCAAGTTGGCACTGACTCATAGCAACCCTATGTACAACAGAAGGAACCACTGACCGGTCCTGGACCAACCTCACAATTGTTATCACGCTTGAGCCCATTGATGCTGCCACTTGGCCAATCCATTTCACTGGGGGGTCTTCCTTTTTTTTCTCTGACCCTCCACCTTACCAAACATGATATCCTTCTCCAGTAACTGGTCCCTCCTGACAATATGTCCAAAGTATGAGAGATGAAGTTTGACCATCCTGGCCTCCAAGGAGCACTCTGGCTGCACTTCTTCCAACACAGATCTGTTGGTTCTTTTGGCAGTTCATGGCACTTTCAATATTCTCCTCAAACACCATAACTTAAAAGCCTCAATTCTTCTATGGTCTTCCTTATTCACTACCCAGCTTTCTCATGCATATGAAGTTATTGAAAATACCATGGCTTGGGTCAGGCACACCTTAGTTCTCAAGCTGACATCTTTGCTCTTCAACACTTTAAAAAGGTCTTGTGCAGCAGATTTGCCTAATGCAATACGTCCTTTGATTTCTTGACTGCTTCTTCCTTGAGTGTTGATAGTTGATCCGAGAAGAAAGAAGTTCTTGACAACTTCAGTCTTTTCTCTGTTGATAAGACTGTTGTTTATTGGTCCGTGGTGAGGATTTTTGTTTTCTTTACATTGAGATGTAATCCATACCAAAGGCTGTGCTCTTGGGTCTTCATCGGTAAATACTTTTAAGTCCTCTTCACTTTCAGCAAGTAAGGTTGTATCATCTGCATATTGCACATTGTTAATGATGTGCAATGTTTTTGTCACATTTTTCTTCATATAACCCACGTTCTCCTATTATTTGCTCAGCATACAAGTTGGATAAGTATGGTGAAAGAATACAACCCTGTTGCACACTTTTCTTAATTTTAAACCATTCAGTGTTCCCATGTTCTGTTTGAACAACTGCCTCTTGGTCCATGTACAGATTCCTCATGAGCACAATGAATAGTTCAGGAATACTCATACGTCACAATATTGTCCATAGCTTGTCATGATCCACTCAATTGAAAGCCTGTGCGTAGTCAATAAAACACAGGTAAACATCTTCCTGGTATTCTCTGCTTTCAGCCAAGATCCATCAGACATCAGCAATGATACCCTCATTCTACGTCCTCTTCTGAGCCCAACCTGAACCTCTTGAAGTTCTCTGTCAATGTATGCTTGCAGAAAAGGCACTGAAATAGCCTATCAGATACCAGTATGCAGATGACTATTCTCAGTCTGGTATTCCTAAATCAGTCAAAAACAATACATTCCCTTTAATTTTCCTTACATGTCAAGCTTTAGAAATTTTGACCTCCAGGGGGAAAAAAACATGTTTTGGGTGTGGACCTCTAAAGAGCCCATAATTCATATCCTAAGAAACTCACCCTTTTCACTGTATTTTGTCCCATGAGTGTTACTTCTAGAATCTATACACAAGTCTGAACTTGGCCTTTCATATTTCCTTGTGCACAGCATCTCCTCACCTCCTTCTTTTATCTTCACCAGCTCTATTCCTCATCAGCTCTACTCCCCATCCGTTCCATACTACCCTCCCACCACCAGCAGTTTATACCTTGGAGATTCTGGTCCTGCATAGGGTTTCTGAGACTGTAAATCTTTACGGGAGCAGAAAGCCTCATCTTTCTCCTGCGGAATAGCTGGTAGTTTTGAACTGTGGACCTTGAGTTTAGCAGCCCGATTTGTAACCACTATGCTACCAGAGCTCCTTATATTCACAGTAGGAAACAACAAAAACAGTCCAGGAAGTGATGTGTAAATGTTCACCCCTAGTCTTTTGAGAAATTGGAGACAAGTTAATCAGGAGGGGTTGTGAGCCAGGGGAAACTACTGATTCCAGATCTCAAGGTTGCAAGTCTTAGTGTATGATACAAGCAAGAATTCAAACACATGAACACTTCCAGAGCTTAGGAATCTACATTTTCTCTCATACTGACATAGGAATTTTGGAATCCAAGAAGGTAGGATACCTGAGTCTCACCAGGTCTTGATGCAGCTTTATCAGCAACTTGATAAATAAGCCCTGGCAGGAATCAAATCTACTATGTTCCTGGCCCAGTCTAGAACTCCTCAAATTCCTCTATAGAGACTGTTTCATCTTCTACTGAATTTCTGGCAAAGCTTAATTCACAGTGAGTGCTCAGTAAACGTCTGTTGAATTGAAGTCATCCCCACCTGATGTTAGATAACAAAACCCTGATGACATTGGTCACTACAGCTGCATCTCCCCAAATGTAACTAAGTCTCTCTTTTCAGATATTTTCTTCAATGTCCAGTCTTGCTTGAAAGTTCTTTTTATGTTCCTTGAGTGATGAACCATCATTCACTTTATACTGAGTCCTTTGTTTAAAGCATAGGTTATTCATCTATCTGGGTAGGGAAAATCCCTAGCACAGAGTACATGCAACTCTGAAATGTACTGATATCAGACCTAAGTCTAATAGTCCAGTACTTCTAGCAGGAAAATTGCCCTCACATAAACTCCCATCAACCCAGTAAGGAAGTCTAATTTCAGGATATTTTGAGGGTCAAAAATAGGATAACTATCCTTGATCTTCTTCCTTTATGCTCTTGTGAAATATTTTACTCCATTGGACATCAGTTTTCACATTTCTAAAGTGGTAGTAATATATTGGAAATTTTTATTTCAGAGAAGATCTTTGAGAAATAAGTGGGGATAACAACTGTAAGCCTACTATGGAGAACATACAAATGTTCCCATGGCTTTCCAAAATTCTCCTCCACATCAGATGGCATTATAATCCCAAACAGATTCCTACTATGTAAAATAGGAATTTCATTTGGTAATTAATATTCATCTGTTTCTATTCTTTTATTCTACAAATATTTATTGAGTGTGCTAGGAATTTTACATGAGTTGGAAATAGAATAATGAACAATGCAGACACTGACCTGATTCTCAATGACCGAATGATGGGAATGGACATTAAAAAGCTAATTATGCAAGAAACCACTTTATTAAAATTGTGATACATGATAGAGATCAAAGGACATTGTGCAATAAGAATGCATAGAAAGGATATTAATCTAGTCTGCAGCAGCAAAGATAGAATATTTGTGGAAATGCGTTTAATTGAAAACTGCCTGTAAGTAGCAGTTTACCAAACAAAGAGGAATAAAGAGCATCACATGAAGAAACAACAAGGAGAAATGTGGAGCATTTGAGAAGATGAAATTAGGAAAGTATGGCCGGAAGAGTGTCTTAATCCATTAATGGTAGTATCAGTCTGCCCTGTGAGGTCACTTTCTCTAAGTTCTCCAAAATTTACAGTACAATTCATCACAATTCCTCAGATATTTTTCCAGGTGGGTGAAGTGGAGAGACAAGTAAGTGTAGGGTATAAGCAAAGCAATGGCTGAAATGATGGATGTTATGGATTGAATTGTGTCCCTCCAAAAATATGTATGATAAATCCTACTCTCTAGCCCATGAGGTCTTTTAAGACCTAAATGTTGAAGAGCAGTTTGAGCACTAAGCTGCACTTGACTCAATCCATGGTATTTTCAATAACCTTGTATGCATGGAAAAGTTGGACAGTGAATAAGGAAGATCTTAGAAGAATTGATGCATGTGAGTTACAGTATTGGAGGAAAATACTGAAAGTACCTTGGACTGCCAAAAGAACAAATAGATATGTGTTGGAAGAAGTACAGTCAGAGTGCTCTTTGGAAGCCAGGATGGTCAGACTTCATTCCTCATACTTAGGACACATTGTCAGGAGAGACCAGGCACTGGGGAAGGAAATCATGTTTGGTGAGGTGAAGGGCCAGAAGAAAGAGAAAGACCTCCAGTGAGATGGATTGGCACCATGGCAGCATCAATAGGCTCAAACGTAACAATGATTGTGAGGTTGGCCCAGGCCTGGGCAGTGTTTCATTCTGTTGTGTATAGGGTCTCTATAAGGGAGTTCAAACTTGATGGCACCTAACAACAAATCCCAATAGGAAGTAGGTTTTCTTTCTTTCATTAATAATACAGTATTAGTGTAAGATGTGTCATAAGTCAGTCTCTTTTGATATATTAAATAAATAAATAAATAAATAAAACTGACTTACCAATTGATAAAGTAAGCAAGCAGAGATGGGGTAAGGTAGATACCAAACCACATGATGGTAACTAAGGAACAAAGAGATAAGAACCTTCTTAAACTGAGAGAAAATCAATTAGTGTTGTTTTTCTTATAGCAAAACAATGGGTTATACAAAGGCAAGAAGTGACTGGCTTACAAGCTTTCAAGAGGGAACCTAGAGCCATGGAGCCAGGAGGAAGGCAGAATCTCTAGTGAGTTGTATCCAATCTGTCTAGGCGGAGCTGATGAAATGAAATGCAGATGGGTCTCTTGTGATACAATAATGAATAATGGTTATCAGGACTGATTGTGAGGGTTGGAAATGTAAAGGTAGATGTTTTATAGCAAGGAAGGGAGTGATTAACTTTACAGTCTAGGAGTGGAGGTCTGTAGGACCATTAATGGAGAAGAGTGGAGTGCGGCACCCTACCCAGAGAAGCAGTGATGCCTGAGATGGATACAGAGATGATGACTTGGAGAAATGGAGCAGCTGGGAACTTTAGATCCAGAGAGGGAGAACGAATGTGTGCTGAAGACCTGGGGGAAGGGTGTGGGGGCAGGCTTGCAGGGTATACCCTTTGGTTGGTGGATGATGCATGGAGGGGATTGTAACCATGGCAATGAAACGATATACGAAAGAACGAATGTAAAACTAATGTTCTCCCATGTAAACTATCACATAACTTAAAATAAAACATTATAAATAAATAAATAAACCTAAAAAAAAACAATGGGTTATGACAATGGATTATGAAATCTAAGCTTGATAGAGAAGGAACAAAAAGAAAAGTGAGGGATAACAAGTAAGGCTTTCTGATGAAGTTTTAATATGCACAATTCTCATACGAGGAATCTTGTCAAATGTCAGATATTTTCACAGGGCAGCGTATAAGAAGATAACTAAATCTGTTTTTTTCCTTAAAGGAGTTCACACTATAGATACATAATACATAAATACAAACATAACAATTTTATTGGTAGCATGAAATATAGAGTCATTTCATTCTTCCTATCCCTCCTCCATTTCCATTGCACATGAGTAGGAAATTTCAAATTAATGGGAGTCACAGCTTTATTTTTTCTTCCTGAGTTATATAATATTTTGCAAATTAATTTTACATAAACATCTCCTTTGTTGGTCCTTCACATTCATTACGTTTTCTTCAAAGAGAAGAGGAGAATAAATTTCTCCTGGATCTGCTTGGTCTTCACTCCATAAACAATAGGATTTAGAGCAGGAGGGATAGCCACATAGAGGTTGGCAAACAGGATGAGCACATGTCTAGGAACACTGTGTCCAAAACGATGAGCAAGAACAGAGAAAAGGGCAGGGGTATAAAACATAAGGATAACACAGACATGGGATCCACAGGTACTAAGGGCCTTTTGACGGGCACCTTGGGATGAGAGCTGAAAAACAGCACGAAGGATGAAGGCGTAGGAAATAGCAATAAAGATTACATCTGAGATGACAATCATAAGTGGTACAGCAAACCCATACCAAATGTTGATGGAAATATCAGCAGAGGAAAGTTGAGCAACCCCTATATGTTCACAGTATGTGTGTGGGATGACCCTTGTCCAACAAAAGGGCAACCGTTTTAGCAGAAAAACAAGTGGGAAGATGATGGAAAAACTCCTCACAAGAATGCCCACCACAAGTTTGATGATCACCGGAGGTGTCAGGATGGCACTGTATCTCAAGGGGAAGCAGATGGCCACATAGCGATCAAATGCCATAGTCAACAGTATGGCAGAGTCTACTGCAGAGCTGAAGTGGAGAAAGAACATCTGGGTGAGACAACCAGAGAAAGTTATTTCCTGGTCTCCAAGCCACAAGTTACTGAGCAGTTTGGGCACTGAGGCAGTGGACAAGATGAGGTCTGTGGTGGCCAGCATAGAGAGGAAAAAAAACATAGGCTCATGAAGGCTGTGATCAACCACAATGAGGTAGAGGAGGATGCAATTGCCCAGAATAGCCACAACATAGATGACACAAAAGGGAATCCCAATCCAGATGTGAATCTTCTCCAAGCCATGTATGCCAACAAGGATAAAGGAACTAGGGTTGTAGCAGCTCATGTTATACATGTCCTCTTCAATCTGAGATCCACTGGGCCGTGCTTCCTGAGAATAAAGCCAACTATCAATATGGCTATTAAAGCTAACAGTTCCATCTGGTGCTGAAAGTGGTTGGGAATTGCAACTGTGATATCTAGATTTCTTAAAATAGAATACATATCCTTGTCCCCTGAGTGAGTAGGCACCCATATAATTGATCAGCTGTTGTTCCTTCTCTTTTCTATGACCCTCATGTCATATTTACATATATTATATGACTTTAAATATATACTAATAAACCATATGGAAGGGTTATGTTGGAAGGTCAAAATAGACAAAGATCAACAATTTCACTTTATCAAACCTAAATAATTTCTAAATGTGTATTATACAGGATAGGCCCTAGTTCAAAAGGAAAAACATAAAAAGAAAACAAGAAGGAAGAGAGGGAAGAGAAAAAAGAATGAGAATGATAAAAATATTTAAAATATATCAATGGGATAAAGACATGATGCAATAAACTGAGACATTGGATAAAATAGGAGTTAAAAATAAAAAGTGTCTGCCTTGAGCATACTGATCTTTTAAGAACTATCTATATATAATCTATGGAGTCCTGTTGTGGAACTATAGGATAAAGCACTTGACAGCAAGGTTGATTTTTAACTGCAAGTTCGACAGTTGCAAAACAGCCACTCTTCAGATACCCTAAATGGGGTCACTATAAGTCAGTAATTTAGAAAGATTAATGACGTGTTCATTGCAAATGCTTTTCTTAAACAACATATCAGATGACTATAAACATGGATCTCAACTGATGCAATAAACAGAAATCACATCGACTATATCTGTGGATACAGACAGTAGACATCTGTGGATACAGACATCAACACAAGGCAAGGGGCAGATGAGGGAGAGACCTGAATTGCTCATATGCAAGTTCAGGCTGATGTTGAAGAAAAGGAAAGCTAGTCCATGAGAGTCAAAAATGACCTTGAATGTATCCCATCTGAATTTAGAGATCACCTGAAGAACAGATTCTATTAATTAGACACTAATGACCAAAGATCTGGTAGCGTAGTGGTTATGAATAGGGCTGCAAATCTCAAGGTCAACAGTTCAAAACTACCAGCTGTTCCGCAAGAGAAAGATGAGGCTTTCTGCTCCTGTAAAGATATGCGGCCTTGGAAACCCTGCACAGGGTTGCTATGAGTCGGAACCGACTCCACGGCACATAACAACCACAACAATGGCCGAAGACAAGACGAGTTGTGAGATGATATCAAGAACCTCATACATGAAGAAAGCAAAAGGTCACTAAGACAACAAAGATGATTCCTCTACTTGATAAAATCCACAAGAAATACGAGCCAGAACACGAGTAGATATACGCACACCAATGTTTATCACAGCACTATTCACAAGAACAAAAAGATGGAGGCAAACTAAGTGCCCATCAATAGAAGAATGGGTAAATAAACTTTAGTGCATGCACACAATGGAAATTTATGCTATCTTGAAGAATAACAAGCAAGCTGCAAACAACCACACAACATGGATAAACCTTGAGTACATTATGCTGAGTGAAATTAGTCAGTCACAAAAGGATAAATATTGCATAAGACCATTATTGTAAAAGCTTAACAAAGATGTATGCCACAGTTGTATTTTTCACCAGACTTTTTCAATCCTTATGCTGAGCACATAATCCGAAGCTGGATTATATGAAGTAAAAAGTGGCATCAGAGTTGGAGGAAGACTCATTAACAACCTGCAATATGCAGATGATACAACCTTGCTTACTGAAAGCAAAGAAGGCTTAAAGTACGTATTGATGAAGATCAAAGACCACAGCAATCAGTATGGGTTGCATCTCAATGTAAAGAAAACAAAAATCCTCACAAATGGACCTATAAATAACATCATAATAAATGGATAAAAGATTGAAGTTATCAAAGACTTCATTTTTCTTGGTTCCACTATCATCACTCATTGAAGCAGTAATCAAGAATCAAATAATATATTGCATTAGGCAAATCGGTTGCACAAGGTTTCTTTAAGGTGTTCAACAGCAAAGATGTCAGTTTGAGCCATGGTGTTTTCAGTAACCTCATATGCATATGAAAGTTGGACACTGAATTAAAAAGTCCGGAGAAGAATTGATGTACTTAAGTTATAGTGTTGGAGGTGACTATTGAAAGTACCACGGAATGTGAAAGGAACAAACAAATCTGTGTTGGAAGAAGTATAGTCAGAATGCTCCTTAGAAGCCAGGATAGGCAGATGTCATATCTCATACTTCAGACATATTGTCAGGAGGAACCAGTCACTGGAAAAGGATATCATGTGTGGTGAAGTGGAGGGTCATAGAAAGAGAGAAAGACCCCAACCATGTGGATTGGAATAGTGGCAGCAGCAATGAGCTCAAGAGTAGTAATGATGGTGAAGGTGGTGCAGGGCAGGACAGTGAATCACTCTGCTGTGCATAAGGTCTCTGTGAGTAGGTACCAAGGTGACAGCATCTGACAACAAAACAGTTGAAGCTGACTCAGAGACATTTAATAACAACAACAAATAGGATCCAAATGAGTAGTCATTTGAAAGATTACATAGGAAATTCTGGGAGCAGTGAGTTTATGGTAACGAGGGAAGGAACCACTACAGTCACACAACTAGAGAACATAATCAATGTCCCTGAACTGTACATGTAGAAAATGTTGAATTGTTGCATATTTTCTATATATTTTGTGAAGGGAAAAATATGCAAGTGAAAGGAAAAAGAAAGGAGAGGTTCTTTTTGTTGTATGTGAAGTTTTTGTTACACACAAAAAAATGAAATATGGTTCAGATTAGGATGTACGCTTGCTGGTATGGAAATATAATAGAATGAACCTAACAGAAAATAAAAAGGGACAAGGACACAGCATTTCCAGAATCAGGCAGAGAGCAATGGACCCAGAAGATGCTGTCTGCTTTCAGGAGCAATGCTCTATATTTTGGAAGATCTCTTTCCCCTAAGATGAGTGAGAGGCAGCTTTAAGAGTGAGTCAGCAATTATCTCCATGTGGCCTGACACAGAAGAAGTGAATCAGAGCAGATTCCCACCTACTGGGGATAACGTAAAGAATAATTAAGTAGTTTCTTCCTCAAAGTATTAAGCTCTGGTCTTACAGTGCTTAGATTACATCTGCAGAAATCTTCAGCTTTGCACTAAATAAAGTTCACCTTTGGAATTGACTTTTGCTGTTAAATGCTCTATGAATTCTACATTTGTATGGTATATTTTATGAAGTACATCAGGAAAGAAAGGAAATGGAGTTCCTAATCTGATAGCAGGGCACCCAATACTGGAGAGGCATAGCAAAATTTAGGCTGTTCTTAGAACAGTTTTGGAGAATTTGGTTCTTACCTCCCAAACAGATTTTAAAATTTATTCAAAAAGTTTTACAGAAAAGGAATGGATTTGGTAAACAAGCCTTGTTGTTGCTAAGTGCCGTCGAGTCGGTTCCGACCCATAGCGACCCTGTACAGGGTTTCCGAGGGTGTAAATCCTTACGGGAGTAGAAAGCCTCATCGTTCTCCCGCGGAGCGGCTGGTAGTTTCGAACCGCTGACCTTAAGGTTCGCAGCCCGATTCGTAACCACTACGCTACCAGAGCTCCTTATCAGCAGTTTATTTGCTGAGTTTGGCAGGGGTCAGTAGTTTTGCAGAGGGGAACAGTGAGCTGGAGCCGTGTCATTTATTGTGACTTCTCTACCAGGACCCTTGTCACAGCTTTACATAATAAACTTCCTCACATAGGGGATAGTTTAATCATTGATAAAGCCCTTAATTATCCAAGGTGGAAAAATTACCTAGAAGAACGGTAAATACTTCCTAATATCCAAATGCACCCTTCTATCTCATGCATGTTTAAATTAAATCTCCAAGTCTAAAGCCCAATGAACTCCTACAAGCACTGGAAACTAAGCTTATAATGATAAAGTATAGCAAAAATACTCTTCATGAAATATTCTCTAAAACAATAGCCACATAATCACCTGTGGTCTGAAAAGCAGACAGACACAGACAGCCCCAACATGTCTTTCTGATTGGGCTAGCTTGTTCCTCAGTCTGTGGTACACAGGTTCAATGCCCCTTTACAGCAAGCTTATCTCCTCAGTATTGCAGGGATACATTTACTAGGAGAGGAAAATAGACCACTAATTATTACCACTGCAAAAAGAGGTTTAAATAATCTATTTCAACTTCTGCTTCTTCACTTAAAACCTATTCTGACCTCACTTCCTTTAATCAAAGAGTCCTTTCACGCTAAACTACCCTGCTAGATCACTGGTCATGTTAGCTGGTGTGAAGCTGATAAATCAGTTATCACTCATCAGGGTCTAACTCCTTACTATGGAATCATGGTGCCAGAAGGAGCCCTACCTACCAGGAACATGGACTGTAGAGGTCAGCCCCTAGATATTGAATAAACTCAAGGTTACATTCTTTGCTAAAAATCACAGAGCCAGTATAGAGTTTTCCTCCTGCCTAAGTGACTGCAGTTTAAAACTCACCAGACTCTATCTTCTGTTTTAAAGGATTTCTGGGAAGCATCTATTTATAAGGAAGCACATACAATTTTGGGTTTAGAACAATTCCAGTAACAGGTGAAATGAAAGTACTTAGGTATTTCCCTATGTTCCCATGAGATAGAACTCAGGTTATCTGGGGATCTAGTCCCAGAAAAGGAATGAAATGACCCATATTAACTCACTTCCCTTGAGATGGAGCATGTCTTTGAGGTGTTAGAAGCTTGTGGAAATTGGAGAACAAGGAGGTTCAGAGCTAGACCATTCAGACACAGCCAGCTGAGGCAGAATTTTCAGAAGTCCTAGAATGTTTCTGTAAATGCTGTATTCCTTGATGAGTTTATTTTTATACCTTTCCATATATAATTAAATGCTTAAATTAAAATTTTGTACAGATTTTTACTGTATTGATATTATGAGTGTAATTCCTCCAAATTCTTTTAAAAATATATCTCAAGAGATATCTTAGAAACACCTTCTCAAATTACACCCACACAATAGCCATTGGAATTTAATTTATGATTGTACTGGATGAATATACCAGTATGGAACTATTTTATATGTACATTGCATATCTGGACTCCACTAGTGTGGAACTGCAGGATAAGCACTGTACTGCTGAGGTTAGCTGATCAAACCCACCAAAACTATATACAGGGTCACAATAAGTCAGAACCGACTCAATAGCAATTAACCACAACAACGTAGTATAGATATTTTAAGTCTCCATTAATGTAATCTTTTAATTGTCTCAATATAGGTATAACTTGAAGATATTATGGATTCAGTTCCAAAACATCACAATAAAGCAAATATCACAATAAAGGGGGTCACACCAATTTTTGGGTTTCTGAGTGCATTTAACAGTTATGTTTATATAATACTGAAGTCTATCAAATGTGCAGTAACTTTATGAAAATGTTTGAAATACTATGGCACTGCCAACACACTACAACTCATGCAATATTGGCTCAAACTTTCAATTTGGAAAAAAAACACAAAAACCTATCAGTGTTGCAAAATAAAATAAAACACAATAAAATGAGATATACTTATAATATGTTGAGGTGTCCATCAGTTCCATGTGTACTTAAAATTGACAAATATTCTTTTGTTGGGTGCAAAATGTATTCTTTATTATAGCTGCTGTAACCACATACTTTGTGGTTTGAAATAATACAAATTTATTATCATACAGTTCTATAGTTCAGAAGTTTGATGGGGTTCTCACTCGACTAACATCAAAGTGTTAAGAGGGCTGTGTGCCTATACAAAGGCTCTGGAAAGAATCTGTTTCCTTGCTTTTCAAACTTTTGGAGACCTAATTCCCCTAACTTCAAAGCCAACAATGTTATTTATTTATGTGCCTTTGTCCAAAGTCACATTTCCCTCATACACTCTTTGTCTCCTTTCCTCTTCGACTCTTAAAACTTTGTGGCACAGGTTGCTATGAATCAGAACTGACTCCATGGCACTTAACAGCAACAGTAAATGTATGTTGTTATTAGGTGCCTTCAATTTGGTTCCAACTCATAGTGACCTTAGGCACAACAGAACAAGACACTGCCTGGTCCTGGGTCCTCCTCACAATTCTTATGATAGAACCCATTGCTGTTGCACTGTGCTAATCTTGTTGGGTGTCTTCCTTTTTTTTGCTGACCCTCCACTTTACCAAGCAGTCACCAGGGACTGGTTCCACCTGATAACATGTCCAAAGTATAAGAGATGAAATCTGACCATCCTGGCCACTAAGGAGCATTCTGGTTGTACTCTTGATTGTTCATCTGGCAGGCCATGATTGTAACTATTTGATGGT
>NW_006408658.1:3493861-3494338 GCF_000296735.1 Chrysochloris asiatica
CTTGAATTTTTTCTTCAGTTCCCCCAGCTTGAGAAATACTGACCTTGTTCTTAATTAATAACCAGTGTTCTGGTTATTAATAGATATTTGCAATGATTGCTGCTCACTGTGAGTCATCCCAAATCAATAAATGAAGGTCCCAAAGGCTTCATTCTGTCTGTCATTAAGATTAACTCTTCTTTGAGGAGTCAGCTCATCCCCAGAACACTCTCTAGCACTCTATCAGACAGTGTTCCACTGCTATCCATATGATTTCTGTTAGTCACTTTTCTTAGATGTAAATCACCCGGTCTTTCTTCCTAATCAATCTAAGTCTGGAAGCTTTTCTGAAATTCATCCACCATCAGTAACACAAAATTGTTTTCTAGTAATAAAGTGTAGTTTTTAACAATTAAGATATTTTACAATTTAATGCTAATAGTTTGAAAATTAGAGTTAAATTGATGCTATTCATGAAGGCTTACATTAGCAAATATG
>NW_006408658.1:3496188-3498769 GCF_000296735.1 Chrysochloris asiatica
GAAGAGATCTTTCTCCAGGAGCTCCTGGTATGTTTGAACTAACAACCTTAAAGTTAGCACTCCAGCAATTAACTGTTCGGCCATCAGAGTCGTTTGAGTATGAGAATTATGGTAGTGAAATAGATATGGCAGCTTGAACTATTGTTACAGAAATGAGGATTGCTGTTGTTAAGTCCCTAGAGTCGGTTCTGACCCATAGACACCCAGTACAAGATTTAGGAGGAGTGACTAATGAGTTCAAACTCACCAGCTGTTCCTCAGACACAACAGCACTTAACAATAACAGCCACAGGGATCACTACATCCCAATGCCAAATCACTGACAATCCTGACCCACTCAAGTTGACATAAACCCTTAACTCTCACATAGATCCTCAATGATTTCCTCTGTCCAGTCTTGTTAGTAAGTGCTGTCGAGTTGGTTCTGATTCCTGTTGTTGTTGTTGTTGTTAAGTACCGTGGAGTCAGTTCTGACTCACAGTGACCCTGCACAAGGTTTCTGAGGCTGCAAATCTTTATGGGAGCAGAAAGCCTCATCTTTCTCCCATGTATCAGCTGGTAGTTTCAAACTGCCCACCTTGAGGTAGCAGCCCAATTCGTAACCACTATGCTGCCAGAGCTCCTTCCTCATAGCCACCCTATAAAGGGTTTTGGAAGTGACTGGTGAGTTTTTAACACCAACCCTGTACTTAGCAGTCCAGTGCTTACCCTATAGTACCATACCAGGACTCACTGTACAATCTTGGATAAGCTTTATATTCGCTAACACCCAATCCCAGATGAAGAAAGCATCAGTATGAAAGATACCATGCAGCCCTCTCCTATGTCAAAAGAGATCACTTTCGTCCATCAAATGCACCACTCAGGGCCTGGGAGTACTCTTGTTTAAAATTCTCCAGCCATGTGTAATCTTAGAACTTATTTAAGCTTAGTCCATCTTTTCCCTTCTCCTACCTAACTTTCCTGTGTGGCACTGTAGGATAAAGCATTGGACTGCTAACCACAAGACCGATGGTTCAAACTAACCAGCCTCTCCTTGGAAACCCTATACAAGGTTGCTATGGTTGGAGCAAACTTGACATCAACAAAACTAACTTCCATTTACTCTTTTGGTGTAAGTTTAGATGATGCTGTTCCCAGCAAGTTTTCTCAGCCAATATCCATACTCGGTACAGTTTCTAGGTACTTTCATGGTAGTTTACATTATTCAATCAGAATAATCACCGCACCATTGCTATTGTTGTTAAATACCATCAAGTCAGTTCCAACTCATAGTGACCTTGTATAGGGTTTCCAAGGAACATCTGGTGGATTTGAAACACCAGCCTGACAGTTTGCAATCCAGTGCTTATTATACAGCACCATACCAGGTCTCCAACCAATTTAATTTAATTTTATTTATCTTTGTAATTTACCATATCATAAACATTAAGAGGACAAAAATCAAGTCTACATATTTCATTGTTGTGGCCCTAGAAAAGAGCCTGGTACAGTGCTCAATAATTACTTATTGAATAAGTGATTGAAGGGAAGTGTATAATCAATAGACTTGAACATCCAACAGTGTTGCAACTACAGTTGATTTGTGTTTCTTATCCTATCATTCACTAACCCCCGCCCCCAATCCTGCACCCTCACAGACTAACATAACAGTTCAAGGTGGGCTCATACGCTTAGTCTCTGGAAAATAGGAAATCTGAAAGAAAATGAAAATATGTTTCCCATATTTAAATATCCCTTAATTAGATATAGACTTCCACAAACAAAATCAGTGAATCCACAGTCACAACTCACACAATTACAATTAAGATGGTCTGGAAGGAACAATTAGATGTGAGAAGTTAGTTGCCCATTTCTCAGTACCCTTCAAAGTTTGAGATACAGTAAAAGGTTCTTTGCTTTGCACTTCTACTCTTTATAGAATCTTCCAATTTGTAACTAATTACACATTACCTTTAATCTACTAATGCTGTCTCTACCGTTGATTATAAGCCTTTTTTCTGTGAGCAGGATTTTGTCTTTAGTAGTCTCCTCCCTTCTTTACTGATCCCCGCATGATTTCTGAGCATTGTTTTTCCTCTTCTCAAAATAGAGGTGTTACAACAGAATGCAAAAATCATTGGATAATATCATTAATATCATATGCAAGCAAAATTTTACTAAAGATAATTCAAAAACACTTGCAGAAGTAGAGGAACTGTCAGAATTTCAAGCCAGATTCAGACGATGATGTGGAACGAGGGTATCATTGCTGACATTAGATGGGTCCTGGCCTGAAAGTAGAGATTACCTGAAAATGCTTGCCTGTGCTTTATTGACTATATAGACGTTTTAACTGTGCGGGTCATGACAAGTTATGGACAACACTGTAGAGTATGAATATTCTGGAACACTTAAATGTGCTCATCAGGAATCTATACATAGAACAATCTTTCAAATACAACAAGGGGACACTGTTGTTGTTGTCAGGTGTCATCGTGTCATCACTGACTCATAGCAACCCTATGTAAAGCAAAATGAAACAATGTCCGATCCTGGGCCAACCTCACTACCACTGCCACACTTGAGTCCATCAATGCTG
>NW_006408658.1:3499617-3504799 GCF_000296735.1 Chrysochloris asiatica
CAATGTTGTCCATAGCTTATCATGATACACACAATCGAAAGCTTTTGCGTACTCAATAAAGCATAGGTAAACATCTTTCTGATATTCTCTCTCTATATATATAAGAATATTAGATTTAGAAAATATCAGAATAGGTAAACATCAGAATAGGTAAGCATAGGTAAACGTCTTTCTAATATTCTCTCTATATAAGGGGACACTGGATAATTTAAATTCAGGAAAGATGTGTGCCAGGGTTGTATTCTTTTACCATATTTATTCAATCTGTATGCTGAGCAGATAATCCAAGAAGATGGATTATAAAAAGAAGAGCATGATACCAGGAATGGAGGAAGACTTGTTAACAACCTGCAACATGCAGATGATACAAACTTGCTTGCTGAAAGTGAAGAGGACTTACAATATTTACTGATGAAGATTAAAGACCACAGCCTTCAGTATGGGTTAAATCTCAATGTAAAGAAATACGAAAATTCTCACCACTGGACTAATAAATAGCATAATAACAAATGGAGAAAATATTGAAGTTGTCAAAGACTTCATTGTGTTTGGATCCACCATCAACATTCCTGGAAACAACAGTCAAGAAATCAAATGACATATTACATTAGACAAATGCTGTTTAAAACCTCTTTGAGGTTTTAAAGAATAAAGATGTCAGTTGTAGGACTAAATTGTGCCTGATACAAGCTTTGGTATTGTCAACTGCATCATATGCATGTGAAATATGGACAATGAATAAGGAAGACCAGAGAAGAACCCATGAATTTGCATTGTAGTATTGGAGACAACTATTGAAAGTACATTCGATGGCTGAAGAACAAACTAATAAGTTTTGGCAGAAGTACAGTAGAATGCTGCTTAGAAGCCAAGATAGAGTTCATCTCTCATACTTGGGACATATTATCAGGAGGGGCCTGTCCTTGGAGAAGGACATCAACAGCAATAAGGCTAGGGTTACTGTAATGACACAACCATGCACAGATTCCTCCAGTATTAAACACAGTAATATCTTCATCATGAACACTAGTAATCTATGTCTTGTTCTTATTTTTCTTTTTGTATTGAGTATGTCCATGTGACAATTGCCCCTTTGCCATTTTGTGGGATAGAAGTGTCCATGACTGGTTCACATGTCATATTACCAATAAAAGTAATTGTCTTGCTACATTCAGTATATGTGCTCCTCCATGTTGGAGTGGTGGGAGGAGTAGATATATTGGTGCTTGTTTTCCTAACCCCTAAAACACTCACAAATGCACTGACGTGTACAAAAGTCTGCTTACACACACTAAATTACCTAAAAGGCTCTGAGGCAAACTATCAGATACCAGTCTCCAGATGGCTATTCCCAGTATGGTATTCCTAAATCTATCAAAACCAATATATTCCTTCTCATTTTTCTTACATGTGAAGGTTTAGAAATTTTGACCTCCAGGGGAAAAGAAAAGACATGTTTTGAGGTGTGCCTATAAGAAACCCATAATTCATCTCCTAAGAGATATTCCCTTTTCACTGTATTTCCTCCCATGAGCGTTACTTCCAGAATCTATGCCCATATCTGAACTTGGCCTTTCATATTTTCTTGTGCACAACATCTCCCCACCTCCTTCTTTTCCTTTCACTAGCTCTATTCCTCATCAGCTCTACTTATGATCCTGCAATAGTTTTGCAAAAGCAATGTAATATACAGAGAATACAGAAACAGAGCCGTCAAAATATGGCTGAAAGGAATTGAGGACCAGTCTCAAAGTAAGGATGAAGAGACACAAGGACAAAAGAGACAAAAGATTATATTCACAATAGGAATCAACAAAACAGAGATTGGGAAGAGATGTCTAAATTTTCACCTCTAGTCTTTTGAGAAATCAGAGTCAAGTTAGTCAGGAGTGGTTGTGAGCCAGGGGAAACTACTGACTCCAGACCTCAAGGTTGCAAGTCATAGTGTATGATATGAGAATACAAAGAATTCAAGAATTCAAACACATTCATACTTCCACAGCTTAGGAATCTACATTTTCTTTTATTGACATAGGCATTTTGGAATCAAAGAAGGTAGGAAACCTGAGTCTCACCAGAGTCTTGATACAGCTTTATCAGCAACTTGATAAATAAGGCCTGGCAAGAATCAAATCTATATGTCCCTGGCCCAGTCTAGAACTCCTCAAATTCCTCTATAGAGACTGTTTCATCTTCAACTGAATTTCTGGCAAAGCTTAATTCACAGTGAGTTCTCAGTAAACACCTGTTCAATTGAAGTCATCCCCACCTGGCCTTAGATAACAAAACCCTGATGACCTTGCACCTACGACTGCATCTCCCCACATATGACTAAGTCTCTCTTTTCAGATATTTTCTTCAATGTCCAGTCTTGCTTGAAAGTTCTTTTTCTGTTCCTTGAGTGATGAACCATCATTCACTTTATACTGAGTCCTTTGTTTAAAGCACAGGCTATTCATCTATCTGGGTAGGGAAAATCCCTAGCACAGAGTACATGCAGTTCTGAAAATTATCAATATCTGATCCAGGTACAATATCCAATACTTCTAGCAGGAAAATTGCCTTCACATTATTTCCCTTCATTCCAGTAAAGAAGTCTAGTTAAATCAAGTATTTTCCAGAGCAGCATATAAGAAGATACTAAATCTGTTTCTTACAGTATAGATATACAAATATATAAGCACACATATAACAATTTTATTGGTAGCATGAAATATAGAATAATTTCATTATTACTATCCCTCTTACCTTTGCACATGAGTAGGAAATTTCAAGTTAATGGGAGTTACAGTTCTATTTTGTCTTCCTGAGTTATACAAAATTTTGCAAATTAATTTTACATAAACGTCTCCTTTCTTGGTCTTTCATATTCATTATATTTTCTTCAAAGAGAAGAGGAGAATAAATTTCTCTTGGATCTGCTTGGTCTTCACTCCATAAACAACAGGATTTAGAGCAGGAGGGATAGCCACATAGAGGTTGGCAAACAGGATGAGCACATGTCTAGGAACACTGTGTCCAAAGCGATGAGCAAGAACAGAGAAAAAGCCAGGGGTATAAAACATAAGGATAACACAGACATGGGATCCACAGGTACTAAGGGCCTTTTGACGGGCACCTTGGGATGAGAGCTGAAAAACAGCACGAAGGATGAAGGCGTAAGAAATAGCAATAAAGATCACATCTGAGATGACAATCATAAGTGGTACAGCAAACCCATACCAAATGTTGATGGAAATATCAGCTGAGGAAAGTCGAGCAACCCCTATATGTTCACAGTATGTGTGTGGGATGACCCTTGTCCAACAAAAGGGCAACCGGTTTAGCAGAAAAACAGGTGGGAGAATGATAGAAAAACTCCTCACAAGAATGCCCACCACAAGTTTGATGATCATCCGAGGTGTCAAGATAGCGCTATATCTCAAGGGATAGCAGATGGCCACATAGCGATCAAATGCCATAGTCAACAGTATGGCAGAGTCTACTGCAGAGCTGAAGTGGAGAAAGAACATCTGGGTGAGACAACCAGAGAAAGTTATTTCCTTGTCTCCAAGCCACAAGTTACTGAGCAGTTTGGGCACTGTGGCAGTGGACAAGATGAGGTCTGTGGTGGCCAGCATAGAGAGGAAAAAAAACATAGGCTCATGAAGGCTATGTTCAACTGCAATGAGGTAGAGGAGGATGCAATTGCCCATAATAGCCACAACATAGATGACACAAAAGGGAATCCCAATCCAGATTTGAATCTTCTCCAGGCCAGGTATGCCAACAAAGAAAAAGGAACTAGGGTTGAAACAGCTCAAGTTATACATGTCCTCTTCAGTCTGAGATCCACTGGGTCATGATTCCTGAGAATAAAGCCAACCGTCAATATGGTAATTTAAACTAACAATTCCATCTGATGCTGAAAGTGGTTGGGAATTGTAAATGTAATATCCAGTGTTCTTTAAAAAGACCACTGTCCCTGTCCCCTGAATGAGCTGGTGCCTGTATAACTGATCAGCTATTGTTCCTTCTCTTTTCTATGGACCTATGTAAGGAAGTATACAGTACATCTTTACATATTTACTAATAAACCATATGGAATGGTTATGTTGGAAGGTCAAAATAGTCAAAGATCAACTATTTTACTTTATTAAACCTAAATAATTATTTCCCTTTCTCAATGTACATTATATATGATAGGTCCTAGTTCAGAATGAAAAACATGAAGAGAAAATGAGAAGACGGAGAGAGGAAGAGAAAAAGAATGAGAATGATAAAAATATTTAAATATCAAGTGGAATAAACTATATTTCAGATAATTAGTTTGATACAATAAACTGAAGACATTGGATAAAATGGAGGAAAACATAAAAGGTGTTGACCTTGAGCATAATGGTCTTCTAAGAGCAATCTGTACAGGATCTATGGAGTCCTGGTGTGGCACTGTAAGATAAACACTGGATGACAGACTCGGTTTCGATCTGCAAAGTCAGCAGTTTTAAAGCAGCCACTCCACAGAAAACATATACAGGATTGCTATGAGTCAATAATTTTGCAAAATCAATGACTTGTCCATTGTAAATACCTTTATACATTTTAAAAACAGCAAACAAGACAACTATATACATGGATCTCATTAGATGGAATACAAAGAAATCAAATAACTGCATCTGTCAAAAGAGATAGTGAAAAATCTGCATATCATCAGTCAAAACAAGTAAGGGCAGACTGCAGAAGAGACCAGAAATTACTCACAAGCGAGTTCAGGCTGAAGCTAAAGAAAAGTACAACAAGTCCACGAGAGGCAAAATATGACTTTCAACATATCCTACCTGAAGTTAGAGATCATTTGAAAAACAGATTTGTTGAATTAGACACTAATGACTGAAGACAGGACAAGTTGTGGGATGACATCAAACATCATACAGGAAGAAAGCAAAGGTCATTAAGAATGACATGAAAGAAGAAAAAGATCAAAATGGATGTCAGAAGAAACTTGTTCTCCAGCATAGAAATGCTAAAGCAAATAGAAGAAATGAGGACGTACAAGAGCTGAATAGAAAACTTCATAGGGCAGCTCAAGAAGACAAAGCCAAATATTTTAATGAACTGTGCAAACCCCTGGAGTTACAAAACCACAAGGTAAGAACACACTCAGCATTTCTCAAACTGAGGGAACTAAAGAAATAATTCAAAC
>NW_006408658.1:3506248-3508883 GCF_000296735.1 Chrysochloris asiatica
CTATATTTTGGAAGACCTGTTTCCCCTAAGGTGAGTAACTGAGAGGCAGCTTTATGTGAGAGTCAGTAGTTATCTCCATAATAGGGATCAACCAGTGTGGCTTGACACAGAAGAAATGAATCAAAGCAGTTTCCCACCTATGAGGGGTAAGGTAAACAATAATTAAGTCATGTCTTCCTCAACATTTTAAGCTCTAGTCTTACAATGCTTAGGTCACACCATGGGAACCTTCAGCTTTGTGCTAAATAAAGTCCACCTTTGGAGTTGGCTTTTACTGTCAAATGCTCTATGATTTCTAAGTTTGTAAGTACTTCTATGAAGTACATCAGTAAGAAAAGGAAAAGGAATTCGTAATTCTGATATCAGGGCACACACATTGGAGAAACGCAATGTTCATTAGAACACTTTTGGAGAACTTGGTTCTTACCTACAAAACAGACTTTTTAAATTATTCAAAAAGATTTACAGAAAAGGAATGGATTTGGTAAACAAGTCTTATCAGCAATTTATTTGCTGAGTTTGACAGGTGTCAATAGTTTTGCAGAGGGGAACAGTGAGATGGATCCATGTCGTTTATTATGACTTCTCTATCAGGACTCTTGTCACAGCTTTACATAATGTGGCTGTGTTCCATGAAGTGGCTTCCAACTCATAGTGACCCTGTACAGGGTTTCTGAGGCTGTAATTCTTTACAGGAGCAGAATGCCTCATCTTTCTCCTACAGAACAGCTGGTAGTTTCGAACTAATAACCTTGAGGTTAGCAGCCCTATTCGTAACCACTATGCTACCAGAGCTCCTTTTTACATAATAAGCTTCCTCATTTAGGAGATTGTTTTATCATTGATAAAGCTCTTAATTATCCAAGGTGGAAAATTACATCTACCTACGGGCTGCGAACCTTAAGGTCAGCAGTTCGAAACTACCAGGCGCTCCGCGGGAGAAAGATGAGGCTTTCTACTCCCGTAAGGATTTACACCCTCGGAAACCCTGTACAGGGTAGCTATGGGTCGGAACCGACTCGAAGGCACATAACAACAACAACAAGAATTGTAAATAGATTCCAATGTCCAAATGCAGCCTTCCATCTCATGCATGTTTAAATTAAATCTCCAAATCTAAAGCCAAATGAACTCCTACAAGCACTGAAAATCAAGCTTATAATAATAATGTATAGCAAAAAACTTTTCATGAAATATTCTCTAAAACAACGGCCACATAATCACCTGTGGTCTGAAAAGCATATAGACATAGAAAGCCCCAACATGACTCTCTGATTGGGCTAGCTTGTACCTCAGTCTGTGGTACACAGGTTCAATGCCCCTTTACAGCAAGCTTATCTGCTCAATATTACAGGGATACATTTACTAGGAGAGGAAAATAGACCACTAATTATTACCACTGCAACAGGAGGTTTAAAATAATCTAGTTCAAGTTCTGCTTCTTCTCTCAAAACCTATTCTGACCTCACTTCTTTTAATCAGAGTCCTTTCTCTCTGAACTACCCTGCTAGATCACTGGTCATGTTGGCTGGTGTGAAACTGATAAATCAGTTATCACTCATCAGGGTCTACCTCCTTACTATGGAATCATGGTGCCAGAAGGAGCCCTACCTCCCAGGAACAAGGACTGTAGAGGTCAGCCCCTAGATATTGAATAAACTCAAGGTTACATTCTTTGCTAAAATCACAGAGTCAATATAGGGTTTTCTACCTGCCTAAGTGACTGCAGTTTAAAACTCACCAGACTCTATCTTCTGTCTTTTGCTTTAAAGGATTGCTGGGAAGTACCTATTTATAAGGAAGCACATACAATTTTGGGCTTTGAACAACTCCAGTAACTTAGGTATTTCCCTATGTTCCCATGAGATAGAACTCTGGTTATCTATGGATCTACATTTCTCAGTCCCAGAAGAGGAATGAAATGACCCATATTAATTAATTTCCCTTGAGATGGAGTGTAGCTTTAAGACATTAGAAGCCTGTGGTTTTAGATCACTACAAGGTTCAGAGCTAGACAATTCATATACAGTCAGCTGAAGCAGAATTTTAAGAAGTCTTAGAATATTTCTGTACTTATTATATTTCTTAATGAGTCCTTTTGTATAACTTTCCATAGTGATCAAATGCTTAAATTATTTTTACTGTATTGATATTGGGAGTGTAATTCCTACAAGTTCTTCTTAAAAGCTATCTTAGAAACATCTTTTCAATTTACACATACACACTAATCACTGGAATTTAGTTTATAATTTTATTGAATGAATATACCACTATGGAAATATTTTATATGTATATTGCATAGCTGGACTTCTGGTGTGGCACTACAGAATAAGCACTGGACTGCTAAGGTTGGCTGATCAAACCTATCAAAACACTATACAGGGTTGCAATGAGTCAAAACCAACTCGACAGCACTTAACCACAACCAAGTATTATAGATACTGTAAGTCTCCATTGATGTAATCTTTTATTTTTCTCTATCACGTAGAGGGCCTGGAGGATTTGAGCTGCTGACCACGAGGTTCACAACCAGGTTTTTGTTTGTTTGTTTGTTTGTTTGTTTGTTTGTTTGTCTTAACCACTATACTACCAGGCCTTCCTTGAAGATGGTGGATCAGGTAAATGTGTAGTGAGT
>NW_006408658.1:3513253-3517359 GCF_000296735.1 Chrysochloris asiatica
GGTTGGCCCAGGATCGAACATTGTTTCGTTCTGCTGTGCATGGAGTCGCTATGAGTCGGTTCCGACTCGATGGCACCTGACAACAACAACAACAACAGGTATTAATTGAAGATATTGCGGATTTGCTTCCAGAATGCCACAATAAAGCAAAGATTGCAATAGAAGGAGTCACACCAATTTTTTTGTTTTCTGAATGCATTTAACAGTTATGTTTACATTACACTGTAGTCTTATCAAATGTACAGTAGCATTATGAAAATGTTTGAAATACTGTGAGAATAATCAAAATGTGAAAATGGCACTGCCAACACGTTGCTACTCATGCAAGACTGGCTCAAACCTTCAATTTAGGAAAAAAAACTATCTCTGAAGCACAATAAAGCAAAACGATATACTTTGAATAGGTTGAGGTGTCCATCAGTTCCCACTATACTTAAAAATGACATATATTCTTTTTGTTGAATGCAGAATGTGTTCTTTATTGTAGCTGCTGGAACTGCATACTCTGTGACTTGAAACAATACAAATTTATTATCATACAGTTCTATAGGTCAGAAGTTTGACGTGGATCACCCTAGACTAACATCAAAGAATACTGTGTTCCTATGTGAAGGCTCTGGCAAGACTCTGTTTCCTTCCTTTTTCCATTTTTGCAAACCCATTTCATCTAACTTCAAAGGCAACAATGTTATTTATTTCTGTGCCTTTACACAAAATCACATTTCCTTCAGCCTTTCCTTGTCTCCTTTCCTCTTCCACTGTTAAGAACTTTGTGGCACGGTTGCTATAAGGCAGAACTGACTCCATGGCACGTAGCAACAGCAGTAAATGTATGTTGTTATTAGATGCACTCAAGTTGGTTCCAACTCAAAATGACCTTATGCACAACAGAACAAGACCCAGTCCTGAGCCATCCTCACAATTGTTAAGCCTGATCCCATAGCTGTTGCCACTGTGCTAATCCATGTTGTTAGGGGTCTTCCTCTTTTTTGCTGACCCTCCACTTCACCAAGCAGTCTCCAGGGACTGGTCTCTCCTGACAGCATGTGCAAAGTATGAGAGAAATCTGACCATCCTGACTTCTAAGAAGCATTTTGGTTGTACTTCTTGAAGAGCAGATTTGTTTGTTCTCCTGGCAGTCTATGATTACAATTATTTTTTGGTGGTGGGCCAGTGAGTCAGCTCTAACTCATAGCTGCAGCACCGTTGACATTATTAAGCCAAAGAAAGTGGCAATGAGGACCACAGGCATGCCGATGTTCAAAAGTGCCATGGTGAGACCATAGATAGCATCAAGCAATGCTCATGAACTGAGAGTATGTGTGTGTGGGTGGGGGTGGGGCTTGGGTAGGACATAGTATGATGTTCATAGAGCAGTAAGTATTCAGTAAGGATGACAAACAGGAAAACAAAGAAAAAAAAAAAAAAACACTGGCCACAAATGCCAGACCAATCTTCCCAAACACAGTATCATTGAGGCTTGATGTACACTTAACTGGATGACAAATAGCCACAAGCCAACAAAAGGCAAGGACAGAAGAATAAGCACAACTTTCTTGATTTTAAACCATTCAGTATCCCCTTGTTCTGTTCTATGTACAGCTTCCTCCTGAGCACAATTCAGTGCTCTGGAATTCCCAGTCTTCGCAATGTGATCCATCGTTTGTTATGATCCACACAGTCCAGTACTTTTGCATAGTCAATAAAACACACATCAACTTCTTTCTGATATTTTCTGCTTTCATCCAAGATCCATCTGATGTCAGCAATGACCTCATGTCTTCTTCTGAAGCTTGAATTTCTGGCAGCTCCCTGTCTATGACTGCTGCAACCATTTTTAAATTATCTTCAGCAATATTTTACTTGTATGTGATATTAATATTATTGTTCAGTGATTTTCACATTCTGTTGGATTACCTTTCTTTGGAATGCACACAAATATGGATCTTTTCCAATCAATTGGCACAAATGAGTAATTGACTGGTCTTCTTTGTAGGCCTATGGATATGTATCCTATAACTAACAGTGGTGTACTTAAAGATTGATTTTGAAATGTTCTTTTTAATGATGAATAAGACACCATTCCTCTTCAATTTTTCATTACTGACAGAGCAGACAAAATGACTCAGAATGCTCAATATTTCTGGTTCAAAATTAGTAACAACAGTCCATTTAAGCTCCATGAAACCTAGCATAATATTCATAGGCCTATGAGGAAAAACAATTAATCAAATGTATGCACCCACAATTTAATCAAAGATGAAGAAATTATAGATTTTTACCAACGTCTTTATGTGTTCTACTTCATTTTTCATGACTTCCAACTGTCCTAGATTCATACTCTGTGCATTCCTCATTTTGGTTATTAATAGTTGTTTGCAGTGATTGCTGCTCACTGTGAGTCATGCCACATCAGGAAATGAAGGTCCCAAAGGCTTCATTCCATCTATGTCAATCAGATTGCCTCTACTTTGAGGAGTCAACTCATCCCAGGACAGCTTCCAGCACTGTATCAGACAGTGTTCTAGTGCTATCCATATGATTTCTGTTGGTCATTATTCTTAGAAATAGATCACCAGATCTTTCTTCCTAATCCATCTTAATCTTGAAGCTTTTCTGAAATTCATCCACCATCAGTGACAGAAAAATTTTCTAATAATAAAATTTATTTTCTAACAGTGAAGATATTTTACAAGTTAATTCTAATATTTTGAAAATTGGAAAACTTTCATGAATAGTAAAATCAATGCTATTCATGAAGGCTTAAATTAGCAAATATGATTCAAGTATAATCAGAAAGCCAAAAAGCAATTTTCATGAAAGAAAGTGAAAAGACCATCAGAGACTTAACTTCCAAATGGTGCCTGAACTAGAGAGTTTAATCAAGTATATCATCTTACTTCTTGAAGAGCAGATAATTAACATAATATACAATTAATCTCCAAGTATATACGAAGTCTGAAAATCACCTCGGTTTACTTTAAAAGCTATGGTAACTACTTTATAAATTGATTAACTTCAACATTTTTAAGTCCTTATATGTGTTCTGAACTGGATGGAATGAGAACAAATTGTTGTGTACACAATTAACGTTGTTGTTACTGGTGCCACTGAGTGGATTCCAACTTTTAGTGACCCCATGTGATAGAGTATAGTTTCCCTAAAGGGGTTTCTAGACTGTAATTTTTAACTTGAAGGGAGAAGAGATCTTTCTCCAGGAGCTCCTGGTATGTTTGAACTAACAACCTTAAAGTTATTGGTGATACACTTAACCATCATGCCACCAGGGTTCCTTTGAATAGGAAAATTGTCATAGTGAGTAGAAAATGGCAGCTTGAATTAATGTTACAGAAATGAGGATAGTTGTTAAGTGTTTTCAAGTCTGTTCCTACCCACAGCAACCCAGTATAGGGTTTCCAAGGGGCATTTGGTGAGGTTGAACCACAGACTTTATGGTTCAAACCAACTTGCGGTCCTGAGCTTATCTTACAGTGTAGATTTCTGAGATACATTTAAGACAGAATTGATCAAAACTGATTAGGGAGTTCTGAAAGCATACTGAAACACCATCTAAACCAAGGATTTTCATTTTTGTTTTGGTCACCAGTTTATCTCCTTATTTAGAAGATATTTTTGAAGATTCATCAAATTATGCCCATTTGTTTACGATCTACTAAAATCAGCAAATGTACATTCACCTAAAAATACATGATCTGAATGCATAAATAAGATAGCCATTGTTAGGTAAATTTTTAATATCATACCTATAATACATACCTCACAACTGGAGAATCTGCATATAACTCATGGTTCTCTACCTAACCAGACCCATTTCTTTATTCACACTACTGTAGGCATGTTGTTGTTGTTGTCAGGTACCATCAAATTGGAACCGGTCAATGCACAGAAGAACGAAACAATGTCTGATCCTGGGCCAACCTCACTATCGCTGCCACATTTGAGTCCATCAATGATGCCACCTGGCCAATCCATCTCGTTGGGAGTCTTCCTCTTTTTCTCTGACCCTCCACCTTACCCAGCATGACATCCTTCTCTAGTGACTGTTCCCTACTGACAATATGTCCAAAGTATGAGAGATGAAGTTT
>NW_006408658.1:3520669-3543491 GCF_000296735.1 Chrysochloris asiatica
AAAGATTTACACCCTCGGAAACCCTGTACAGGGTCGCTATGGGTCGGAACCGACTCGACGGCACTTAACAACAACAACAATGTTAGTTTGAACTGCAAGATCTGTGTTTCAAACTCACCAGCTGCTCCTCGGGAACCATATACAGGATGACTATGAGTCAGCGCTGACTCAACAGCACTTAACAACAACGATGATGGGGATCACTACATCTCAACTGCCAAACCACAGAGAATGCTGACCCATTCAAGTGGACATAAAGCCTTAACTCTCACAAACATCCTTAATGTTATCCTCCATCCAGTCTTGTTGGTAAGTACTGTCGAGTTGGTTCTGACTCAAAGCGACCCTATACAGGGTTTTGGAAGTGACTGGTGAGTTTTAAACACTGACCCTGTAGGTAGCAGTCTAATGCTTACCCTATAGCGCCACACCAAGACTTCCTGTCCTATCTTGGATAAGCTTTATATTAACTAACACCAAGTCCCAGATGAAAGCATCAGCATGAAAGATACCATAGAGCCCTGTCCTATGTCACAAGAAATAACTTTCATACATCAAATGCACCACTCAGGTGTAATCTTAGAATTTCTTTCAACTTAATCAATCTCTTCTCTTCTCCTACCTAACTTCCCTGTGTGGCACTGTAGCATAAAACACTGGACTGCTAACCACAAGATCAATGGTTCTAATTGACCAGCCATTCCTAGGAAACCATATACAAGGTTGTTATGGGACAGAAGCGACTTTACAAAACTTAACATCAAAAAACAAACTTCCATTGATTTTTTTGGTGTAAATTTAGATGATCCTGTCCCAGCAAGCTTTCCCTGTCAATAGCCACACTACGTACTGTTTCTAGGTACTTGCATGGTACTATGCATTATTCAATCAGAATAACTACCATGACATTATTGTTGTTGGTAAATACTGTCAAGTCAGCTCCTGCTCATAGTGACCCTGTTTAGGGTTTCCAAGGAACATCTGGTGGATTTGAACTGTATAATAAGCAGTATGCAATCCAGTGCTTATTATACAGCACTGCACCAGGTTTCCAACTAGTTTAATTTTATTTTACTCATCTTTATTATTTACTAAACTGAAGACATTAAGAGGACAGAAATCAAGTCTACATATTTCATTGTTATATCCCAGTGCCTGTTACCATGTTCAATAATTACATAAATAAATGAGTGAAGAGAAGTACATAATCAATAAACCTGAACATATAATAGTGTTGCAACAACAGTTGATTTGTGTTTCTTATCCTATCATTCACCAGCCTCTCCTCAATCCTCACCTTCACAGACTAATTATACATAGTGGGGCTCCTACACTTAAACTCAGAAATAGGAACTCTGAAAGAACATGAAAATTTGTTTCCCATATTTAAATATTCCTTAATTAGGTATAGACTTCCACCAACAAAATCAGCGAATCCACAATCACAAACCACCTATTTAAGATGGTCTGGAAGGAGGAATTAGATTTGAGAAGTTAGTTGCACCTTTCTCAGTACGCTTCAAAGTTTTAGCTACAGTAAAAGGTTCTTTGCTTTGTATTTCTACTCTTTATAGAATCTTCCCATCTGTAACTACACGTTATCTTTAATCTACTAATACTGTCTCTATGTAAAATTTTGCTACAGATAATTAAAAACATTTGCAGCAGTACATTGACAAGGAATGTCAGAAGTTCAAGCCAGATTCAGATGAAGATGTTCAACGAAAATTATCATTGCTGATGTTAGATGAATCTTGGCTTCAAAGCAGAGACTATCAGAAAAAGGTTTATCTGTGTTTTAGTATCTGTGCAAAGGCTTTCAACTGCATGGATTATGACAAGTAATGGATAACACTGTGGAGAATTCATATTCTGGAACACTTAATTGTGCTCATGAGAAACCTGTATATAGAACAAAAGGCAATCATTCAAACAGAGCAAGGGGACACTGGCCAATTTAAAATCAGGAAAGATGTTTGCCTTGATTATATTCTTTCACCATACTTATTCAATCTGTATGTTGAGTAAATAATCCAAGAAGATGGACTATATGAAGAACATGGCATCAATATTTGAGGAAGACTCAATAACAACCTGTGACTTGCAGATGATACAACTTTGCTTGCATGAAGCAAAGAAAACTTAAAATATTTACTGATGAAGATCCAAGACCACAGTCTTCAGTATGGTTTGCATCTCAATATAAAGAAAACAAAAAATTCTCACCAATGGACCAATAAATAACATCATGACTAATGGAGAAAAGATGGAATTTGTCAATTAGTTCATTTTGTTTGGATCCACCATCAACTTTTATGGAAGCAACAGTCAAGAAATCAAATGACGTATTACATTAAGCAAATGTTGCTCAAGACCTTTTGAAGTGTTAAAGAGTAAAGTTGTCAGTCTGAGGACTACAGTGTACCTGACAAAAACTGTGGTATTTTCAATTGTCTAATATGCGTGTGAAATTTGGACAATGAATAAGGATGATCAGTAAAAAACTGATGAATTTGCATTGTGATGTTAGAGAAGACTTCTGAAAGTGCCATAGACTACCAGAAGAACAAACTAATCTGTTTTGGAAGAAGTACAACAGAATGCTCCTCAGAAGCCACGATGGCCAGACTTCATCTCTCATATTATCACGATTGACCTATCGCTGAAGAAGTACATCAACAGCAACAAGAAGGTTAAGGTTACTGCATTGACACATCCATGCACAGATTCCCCCAGTATTAAACACAGTAATATCTTCATCATGAACACTAGTAATCTATGTCTTGTTCTTATTTTTCTTTTTGTATTGAATGTGTCCATGTGACAATTGCCCCTTTACCAATTTTAAAAACAAAAGTGTCCATTATTGGTTCATGTGTCACAGAACCAATAGAAGTAATAGTCCTCCTACATTCAGTATAGGTACTTCTCCATAGTGGAGTGGGAGGAGTAGTAGATATATTAGTGATTGCTTTCCAAAATACCCCAAATATCATAAGACACTACTCACAAATGCACTCACATATATAAATGTCTGCTTATACACATTGCTGTTGTTAAGTGCCGTCAAGTCATTCTGGCTCATAGCGAACCTATGTAAAGTTTCTGAGGAGTGGCTAGTGAGTTTCAACTACCAACCATGCAATTCAAACCAACATGACTGTCCAGTGCTTTTCCTATAGCACCACACCAGAACTCTGCTTATACACATTAAGGGACATAAAGGCTCTGAGGTCATCTATCAGATATCAGTCTCCAGATGGTTATTCCCAGTATGGTATTCCTAAGTCTGTCAAAACCAATGTTGTCGTTGTTGTTGTTAGGTGCCATAGAGTCGGTATTGACCCACAGCGACCTTATGCAGAGCAGAACAAAACACTGCCCGATCCTAGGCCAACCTCACTACTGTTGCCACACTTGAGTCCATCGTTGCTGCCATTTGCCCAATCCATCTCATTGGGGGTCTTTCTCTTTTTCTCTGACCCTTCACCTTACCAAACATGATATTCTTCTCCAGAGACTGGTCCCTCCTGACAACATGTCCAAAGTATGAGAGATAAGTTTAGCCATCTTGGCCTCTAAGGAGCACTCTGGCTGCGCTTCTTCCAAAACAGATCTATCTGTTCTTTTGGCAGCCCATGGCACTTAGTGAAACCAATACATTCTCTTTAAATTTTTTTGCATGTGAAAGTTTAGAAATCTTGACCTCCAAGACTTAGGGGTGGACCTGTTGTTGTTGTTAAGTGCCTTCAAGTAAGTTCTGACCCACAGCGACCCTGTACAGAGTTTCCGAGGGTGTAAATCTTTATGGGAGTCGAAAGCTTGCTTTTTCTCCCGCAGAGCAGCTGGTAGTTTCAAACCGCTGACCTTAAGGTTTGCAGCCCAATTCGTAACTACTACGCTACCAGAGCTCCTGTAAGGAGCCCATAATTCATTTCCTAAGAGATACTCTGTTTACACAGGAATTCTGCCCATGAGCATTACTTCTAAAATCTATACCCAAATCTGAACTTGGCCTTTCATATTTCCTGGTGCACAGCATCTCCCCACCTCCTTCTTTTCTCTTTACCAGCTCTACTTACCTCATTGGGTTTATACTGCCCTCCTACCACCATCAATTTATTATGCTTGGAGATTCTGGTCCTGGAACAGTTTTGCAAAGACAGTGTTATAAGCAGCGAATACAGAAACAGAGCAGTCAAAAGATGGATGAAAGGAGTTAGAATATCAGTCTCAAAGTAAGGAAGGATAGAGTAAGGGACAAAAGAAACAAACTATAGGAAACAACAAAACAGAGCCTGAGGAAGTGATGTTCACCCTTAGTCTTTTTAGGAACAAGTTAGTCAGGAGGGCCTGTGAGCCAAGGGAAACTATGGACTCCAGGTCTCAAGGTCACAAGTCTTAGTGTATGATAAAAACAAATTCAAACACAGTAACACTTCCACAGCTTAGGGATCTACATTTTCTCTCTTACTGACATAGGAATTTTGGAATCCAAGAGTTTAGGACACTTGAGTCGCACTAGGATCTTGATGCAGCTTTATCAGCAACTTGATAAATAATCCCTGGCAGGAATCAAATCTACTGTGTCCCTGGCCCAGTGTAGAACTCCTCAAATTCCTATATAGAGACTGTTTCGTCTTCTACTGAATTTTTAGCAGAGCTTAATTCACAGTGAGTGCTCAGTAAATGTCTGTTGAATTGAAGTCATCCCCACCTGACGTTAGATAGCAAAACCCTGATGACATTGTATCTACGGCTGCATCTCCCCACATTTGATTAAATTTCTCTTTTCAGATATTTTCTTCACTGTCGAATCTTGCTTGAAAGTTCTTTCTCTGTTCCTTGAGTGGTGAATCATCATTCACTTTGTACTGAGTCCTTTGTTTAAAGCACAGGCTATTAATCTATCTGTGTGGGGGAATTCACTAGCACAAAGTACGTGTAATTCTGAAAATTATTGCTGGTCTAACACTTCCAGCAGGAAAATTGCCTTCACATAATCGCCCATCACTTTAATAACGGAGTCTAGTTTCAGGATATTTTGATGGTCAAAAATAGTGAATATAATCCTTGTTCCCCTTCTTCCTTTATGCTCTCATAAAGTATTTCCCTCCTCTGGAATTCAGTTTCCACATTTGTGAAATGGTAGAAATATACTGGAAATTTTTATTTCAAAGATCCTTGAGAAATAAGTGGGGATAAAAACTATAAGCCTATTGTGGAGAACGTACATATTTGTACATAACTTTCCAAAACCCCCCTCTACATCACATTGCATTATAATTCCAGGCAGATTCCTAATAGGTAAAAGAGGAATTTCATTCAGTAATTGAAACTCATTTGTTGCAATTATTTTAGTCTGAAAATCTTTATTGAGTGTGCTAGGAATTTTACATGAGTTGGAAATAGAATAATAAACAAGGCTGACACTGTCCTAATTTTCAATGGCCAGATGATAGGATGGACATTAAAAAGCTAATTAAGCAAGAAACCACTTTACTAAAGTGATACATGATAGAGATAAAAGCACATTGTGCAATAGAAATGCATAGAAAAAGATAATTAATCTAGCATGCAGAAGCAAAGATAGAATATTTGAGGAAGAACATTTAATTGAAAACTGCCTGTAAACAGCAGTTTACCAAGCAAAGAAGTATAAAGAGCATCACATGAAGAAGCAACAAGGAGAAATTCAAAGCATTCGAGAAGCTGAAACTAGGAATTTATGGCAGGAACAATGTCTTAATCCATTAGGTAGTATCAGTCTCCCATGTGAAGTCACTTTCTCCAACTTCTAGAAAATATACAGTTAATCTCATCACAAATCTTGAGATATTTTTCCAGGTGAGTGAAGTGGAGAGACAGGTAAGTCAAGGGTATAAGAATAGTAATGGTTGAAATAATGGATGTTATGGAATGAATTGCGTTCCTACAAAAATATGTATTAAAAGTCCTACACTCTAACCCATTAGGAAACAGTTTTCTTTGTTTTGTTAATAAAACAGTATTATGTAAGGTGTATCAGTCTCTTTTAAGACAAAAAAAAAAAAAAAAAAAAGATTGAGCAATCAACAAAGCAAGCACACAGAGATGGGGGGATGTAGAACCACAAGATGATCCCCAAGGAACAACGAGACAAGAAACTTCTTAAACTGAGAGAAAATCAATTTCTCTTTGCTAATGTCATCTAATAGTATTGTGTTTTGTTATAGCAAAACAATGGATTATGACAATGGATTGTAAAATCTAAGCTGGATAGAGAATGAAGGAAAGAAAACGGAGAGATAACCACATGGAAGGAGGGGTTTCTGATATAGTTTTAATACGCATGATTCTCATACTAGGACTCTTGTCAAAAGCCAAGTATTTTCAGAGGGCTGCGTATAACAAAACGTATAAATCTGTTTCTTCCCTAAAAGAGCTCACAACATAGATCAATAAGTAAATAAAGCACTAACAACATTTTTATTAGCAGCATGAAATATAGAATCATTTCATTCTTCCTATCCCTCCTCCCTTTCCTTTGAGTAGGAACCTTCAAATTATTAAGAGTTACAGCTTTATTTTGTCTTTCTGAATTATGTAAAATTTTGACAAGTTAATTTTACATAAACTTCTCCTTTGCTATTCCTTCACACTCATTACATTTTCTTCAAAGAGAAAAGGAGAATAAATTTCTCCTGGATCTGCTTGGTCTTGACTCCATAAACAATAGGATTTAGAGCAGGAGGGATAGCCACATAGAGGTTGGCAAACAGGATGAGCACATGTCTAGGAACACTGTGTCCAAAGCGATGAGCAAGGATGGAGAAAAAGGCAGGGGTATAAAACATAAGGATAACACAGACATGGGATCCACAGGTACTAAGGGCCTTTTGACGGGCACCTTGGGATGAGAGCTGAAAAACAGCACGAAGGATGAAGGTGTAGGAAATAGCAATAAAGATCACATCTGAGATGACAATCGTGACTAGTACAGAAAACCCATACCAAATGTTGATGGAAATATCAGCAGAGGAAAGTCGAGCAACCCCTATATGTTCACAGTATGTGTGTGGGATGACCCTTGTCCTACAAAAGGGCAACCGTTTTACCAGAAAAATAGCTGGAACAATGATAGAAAAACTCCTCACAACGATGCCCACCACAAGTTTGATGATCACCCGCGGTGTCAGGATGGCACTATATCTCAAGGGGAAGCAGATGGCCACATAGCGATCAAATGCCATAGCCAACAGTATCGCAGAGTCTACTGCAGAGCTGAAGTGGAGAAAGAATATCTGGGTGAGACAACCAGAGAAGGTTATTTCCTGTTCTCCAAGCCAGAAGTTATTGAGAAGTTTGGGCACCGTGGCAGTGGACAACATGAGGTCTGTGGTGGCCAGCATAGAGAGGAAAAAAAACATAGGCTCATGAAGGCTGTGTTCAACCACAATGAGGTAGAGGAGGGTGCAGTTCCCCATGATAGCCACAACATAGATGACACAAAAGGGAATCCCAATCCAGATGTGAATCTTCTCCAGGCCAGGTATGCCAACAAGGATAAAGGAACTAGGGTTGTAGCAGCTCGAGTTGTACATGTCTTCTTTAGTCTGAGATCCACTGGGTCATGATTCCTGAGAATAAAGCCAACCGTCAATATGGCTATTTAAACCAACAATTCCATGTGGTGCTGAAAGTGAGTGGGAATTGCAACTGCAATATCTAGTGTTCTTTAAAAAGACTGCATATCCTGGCACCTATATAATTGATCAGCCATTGGTCCTTCTCTTTTCTATGGATCTCACGCCATATTTACGTATATACTACATCTTTTCATATTTACTAATAAACTGTATGGAATGGTTATGTTGGAAGGTCAAAATAGACAAAGGTCAACAATTACATTTTATGAATCCTAAATAATTATATCCCTTCCTCAATGTATGTTATATAGGATAGGTCCTAGTTCAAAAGGAAAAACGTAAAGAGAAAATGAAAAGGAAGAGAGCAAAAGAGAAAAAGAAAGAGGACTAGAATAATAAAAATTATTTAAAATATTAAGTGGCAAAAACTATGTTTCAAACAGTTAGATACATTAAACTGAAGACATTGGATAAAACTGGGAGAAAAGATAAAAAGTATCTGCCTTGAGCATAATGCTCTTTTAAGAGCAATCTATACAGGATCTATGGAGGCCTGATGTGGCACTGTAGGATAAAGCACTGAACAGCAAGGTCAATTTTGAACTACAAGGTCGGCAGTTATAAACCAGCTGCTCCATAGAAACCCTATACAGGGTCTCTATGAGTCAGTATCTTGCAAGAACAGTGACTTGTTCATTCCAAATACCTTTTTAAAACACCATAAAATATGACTATACACATGGATCTCACCAGATGGAATACACAGAAATCAAATTGATTACATCTATGGAAAGAGACCTTGCAAAACCTCCATACCATCAGTTAAAACAAGGGAAGGCAGACTGTAGAACAGACCATCAATTGCGTATATGCAAATTCAGGTTGAAGCTGAAGAAAATTACAAGTCCACAAGAGCCAAAATATGACCTTGAACATATCTCATCTGAATTTAGAGATCATCTGAAGAACAGATTTAATGAATTAAACACTAATGACCGAAGACAAAATGAGTTGTGGGACGACATCAAGAACATCATACCAGAAGAAAGCCAAAGGTCATTAAGAAGACATGAAAAGAAGAAAAAGATCAAACTGGATGTCAGAAGAGACTGAAAATTACTCTCCTGCATAGAAATGCTAAAGCAAATAGAAGAAATGAGGAAATAAAAGAGCTGAAGAGAAAATTTCATAGGGCAACTCAAGAAAACTAGGTCAAGTATGGTAATGTGCAAAGACATGGAGTTAGAAAATCAAAAGGATAGAACATGCTCAACATTTCTAAAACTAAGGGAACTCAAGAAAAAATTCAAGGCTCACCTTGAAATCGAGAAGGAATCTTGGGCAAAGTATTGAATGATGCAGAAAGCATCAAAAGATGAAAGGAATATAAAGAATCAGTATACCAAAAAGAAATAGTGAATGTTTAGCCATTTTAAGAGATAGCATATGATCAAGAGCCAATAACACTGAACGAAGAAACCTAAGGTGCACTGAAGGCATTGACAAAGAACAACTCTTTGGCATTTGATGGAATACAAAATGAAATCCTTCAACACACTGTTGTGACACTGGAGGCACTCACTTATATATGACAAGAAATTTGGAAGACAGCTACCTGACCAACAACTGGAAGAGATCCATATCTGTGCCTATTCCAAAGATAGGTGATGCAACGGAATGTGGAAATCATCTAATAATATCATTAAAATTGAACACAAGCAAAACTTTGCTAAATTCAAAAATGGCTGCAACAGTACATTGACAGTGAACTGCTAGAGGATTAAGTGGATTTTAGACAAAGATCAGAAGTTCAAGCAGGTGGAACAAGTGATAGCATTGCTAAAATCAGCTGGATCTTGGCTGAAAGCAAAGAATAACAAAAAGATGTTTACTTGTGCTATATTGACTATGCAAAGGCTGTGCAGATCATGACAAGCTATGGACAACATTTCAGAGAATGGATATGCCAGAACACTTAACTCTACTCATGAGGAACCTGTACCTAGACTAAGAGGCAGCTATTCAAACAGAACAAGAGAACATCGAATGGTTTAAAATTAGGAAAGATGTGTGCCAGGACTGTATTCTTTCACCATACATACTTAATCTGAGTGCTGAGCAAGTAATTCGAGAAGCTGAATTATAAGAAGTAAAACATGGCATCAGGGTAGGAGGAAGACTCATTAACAACCTGTGATATGCAGATGATACAACCTTGCTTTCTGAAAACGAAGAGGACTTAAAGTACTTACTGATGAAGATCAAGGATCACAACATTTGATATGGGTTGCACCTCAATGTAATGAAGACAAAAATCCTCATCACTAGAGCAACAAATAATATCAAGATGAATGGAGACAAGATTGAAGTTGTCAAACTTTATTTTGCTTGGGTCCACTATCAATACTCATTGAAGCAGCAGTCAAGAAATTAAATAACGAACGTATTGCAATAGGCAAATATGTTGCACAAGACCTATTTAAGGTGTTCAAGAACAAGAATCAGTTTAAGGACTAAGGTGCAACTGAGCGAAGCCATAGTATTTTCAGTAGCCTCATACGCATGTGAAAGCTGGACAATTAATTAAAAAGACCATAGAAAAACTGATGCATTTAACTTATGGTGTTGGAGGAGAATATCAAAAGTACCATGGACTGCCAATAGAACAAACAAATCTACGTTGGAAGAAGTACAGTCAGAATGCTCCTTAGAAGCCAGGATAGATAGACTTCATCTCTCATACTTAGGACATATTGTCAGGAGGGACCAACCACTGAAGAAGGACATCATGTTTGGTAAAGCGGAGGGTCAGCAAAAAAGAGGAAGAACTCCAGCAATATGTATTGACGTAGTGGCCGCAGCAAGAGTCATGAGCATAGCAACCACGGTGAGGATGGTGCAGGAGCAGACAGTGTTTCGTTATGTTGTTCATAAGGTCTCTGTGAGTAGGATCTGACTCGATTACAAAAGAGTTGAAGCCAATTTGATGGCACTTAATAACAAAAACAAATAGGATGAAACTTGAAAGATTGGGTAGGAAACCTTGGGAGCAGTGAATTTAGGTTAAAGGGGACGAAACTATTCAGAAAAAGAAGATGAGAACCGTGGCACAATTATAGAACGTAATCAATGTCCCTGAACTGTACATGTACAAACTATTGAATTATTGTATGGTCTGCTGTGTATATTCTTAATAACAACAAAATAAATTAAAAATTTTAATGAAGGGAAAAATATGCAAGTGGAAGGAAAAAGAAAGGGCAAGTTCCAGTTATTTTGTTGTGTGTGAAGTTTGGTTACACAAAAAAATGAAATATGGTTCAGATTAGGATGTATGCTTGCTGGTATATAAATATAATCGAATGAATCTACCAGAAAATAAAAAGGAAAAAGGATGCAACATTTCTCTGACTCAGGCAGAGAGCAACGGACCCAGAAGATGCTGTCTGATTTCAGTAGAAATGCTGTACATTTTGGAAGACCATTTTCCCCTAAGATTAGTAACAGAGAGGCAGCTTTAAGAGTGAGTCAGCAATTATCTCCATTATTAGGGATCTACCAGTGTGGCTTGAAGCAAGAAGTGAATCAGAGCAGATTCCCACCTACTGGGGATAAGGTAAAGAATAAGTAATTTCTTCCTCAAAGTTTTAAGCTCTGGTCTTACAGTGCTTAGATCACATCCACGAAAATCTTCAGCTTTGCACTAAATAAAGTTCACCTTTGGAGTTGGCTTTTGCTGTTAAATTCTCTAAGAATTCTAAGGTCTATTTTACGAAGTACATCAGTAAGGAAAGGAAAGGAAATTCGTATTTCTGTTAGCAGGACAGACAACATTGGAGAGGCACAGCAAAATATGGACCTTCCTTAGAACAGTTTTGGAAAACTTGGTTCTTGCCTCCCAAACAGAGTTTTAAAACTATTCAAAAAGATTTACAGAAAAGGAAAGGATTTGGTGAACAAGCTTTTTCAGCAGTTTATTTGCTGAGTTTGGCAGGGGTCAGTAGTTTTGCAGAGGGGAACAGTGAGCTGGAGCCATGTAGTTTATTGTGACTTTTCGATCAGGACTCTTCTCACAGCTTTACATAATAATCTTCCTCATTTAGGGGATAGCTTTACCATTAATAAAGCTCTTAATTATCCAAGGTGGAAAAATTACATCTACCTAGAAGAATTGTAAACACTTCCCAATGTCCAAATGCACCCTTCCATCTCATGCATGTTTAAATCATATCTCCAAGTCTAAAGCCAAATGAACTCTTATAAGCACTGGAGATAAAGCTTATAATAATACTGTTTAGCAAAAATACTCTTCATGGAATATTCTCTAAAACAACGGCAACATAATCACCTGTGGTATGAAAAGCAGATAGACACAGAAAGCCCCAACATGCCTCTCTGATTGGGCTAGCTTGTACCTCAGTCTGTGGTACACAGGTTCAATGCCCCTTTACAGGAAGCTTATCTGCTCAATATTACAGGGATGCATTTACTAGGAGAGGAAAATAGACCACTAATCATTACCTGCAAAGGGAGGTTTAAAATAATCTAATTCAAGGTCTGCTTCTTCTCACAAAACCTATTCTGACCTCACTTCTTTTAATCAAAGAATCCTTTCGCCCTAAACTACCCTGCTAGATCACTGGTCATGTTAGCTGGTGGGAAGCTGATAAATCAGTTATCACTCATCAGGATCTACCTCCTTACTGTGGAATCATGGTGCCAGAAGGAGACCTGCCTCCCAGGAACATGGACTAGAGGTCAGCCCCTAGATATTGAATAAACTCAAGGTTACATTCTTTGCTGAAATCACAGAGCCAGTATAGAGTTTTCCTCCTGCCTAAGTGACTGCAGTTTAAAACTCACCAGACTCTATCTTCTGTCTTTTGCTTTAAAGGATTGCTGGGAAGTACCTATTTATAAGGAAGCACATACAATTTTAGGCTTTAAACAATTCCAGTAACAGGTGAAATGAAAGTACTTAGATATTTCTATATGTTCCCATGAGATAGAACTCAGGTTATCTGTGGATCTAGTCCCAGAAGAGGAATGAAATGACCCATATTAACTCATTTTCCTTGAGATGGAGCGTGTCTTTGAGGTGTTAGAAGCTTGAGGAAATTGGAGAACAAGGAGGTTCAGAGCTAGACCATTCAGACACAGCCAGCTGAGGCAAAATTTTCAGAAGTCCTAGAATGTTTCTGTAAATACCATAGTCCTTGATGAGTCTACTTTCACAACTTTCCATATATAATTAAATGCTTAAATTAAAATTTTGTATAGATTTTTACTGTATTGATATTATGAATGTAATTCCTCCAAATACTTTAAAAAATATATCTCAAGAGATATCTTAGAAACACCTTCTCAAATTACATCCACAAAATAGCCATTGGAATTTAATTTATGATTGTACTGGATGAATATACCAGTATGGAAATGTTTTATATGTACATTGCATATCTGGACTCCACTAGTGTGGAACTGAAGGATAAGCACTGGGCTGCTGAGGTTAGTTGATCAAACCCACCAAAACTATATACAGGGTCACAATAAGTCAGAACCGACTCAACAGCACTTAACCACAACAACGTATTATAGATATTTTAAGTCTCCATTAATGTAATCTTTCAATTGTCTCAGTATAGGTATAACTTGAAGATATTGTGGATTCGGTTCCAAAACATCACAATAAAGCAAATATTGCAATAAAGGGGGTCACAACAATTTTTGGGTTTCTGTCCAAAGTATGAGAGATGAAATCTGACCATCCTGGCCACTAAGGAGCATTCTGGTTGTACTCTTGATTGTTCATCTGGCAGGCCATGACTGTAACTATTTGATGGTGGTGGTGGTGGTTGGGGTGGGCCAGTGGGTGGGTTTCAACTAATAACTGTAGCACAGTTCACAGCATTAAGTCATAGAAAGTGGTAATAAATACCACAGACATACCAATGATCAAAAGTGCCATGGTGAGACAATAGATAGTGTTGGACTTGATGCTAGCACAGGCCAACTTGACAATGCTCATGTGCTTAAAGTATATGGTGAAGAGCAAGGGGGCACACAGTAGGATGTTCACAGTAGGAGTGCTAAGTATTCAATAAGGATGACCAAGAGGAAAACAGAAAAAAACTACTGGCCACAAATGCCAGACCAATTTCCCCAAACACAATATCATTGAGACAACGTATAATTAACTGAATGACAAATAGCCACATAGCCATCAAAAGGCAGGGACAGATGAATAAGCACATCTTTCTTGATTTTAAACCATTCAGTTTCCCCTTGTTCTGTTCTATGTACAGCTTCCTCCTGAGCACAATTCAGTGCTCTGGAATTCCCAGCCTTCACAATGTTATCCAACGTTTGTTATGATCCACACAGTTGAGTATTTTTGCATAGTCAATAAAACGCACATCAACTTCTTTCTGGTATTCTCTATTTTCATCCACACGTCTTCTTCTGAAATCAGCTAGAATTTCTGGCAGCTCACTGTGTATACACTGCTGCAACCATTTTTAAATTATCTTCAGCAATATTTCACTTGTATGTAATACTATTGTTAGTGTTCAGTGATTTTCTCATTCTGTTGGATCACCTTTCTTTGGAATGGGCACAAATATGGATCTTTTCTGATCAATTGGCAGAGATGAGTGATTAACTGGTCTTCCTTGTAGGCCTATAGATATTATCCTATAACTAACAATGTTGTACTTGAGGATAGCTCTTAAAATGTTCTTTTTGACAATGAATGAGACACCATTCCTTTTCAATTATTGACTGTTAACATCGTAGACCAAATTACTCTAAATGGTCCATTTTTCTAGCTCAATATGATTGATACCAGTCCATTTCAGCTCACTGAAATCTAGGATAATAGCTATAAACCTACAGGAAGAACAGTTAATCAATTATTCAAAGTTATGCACCCACAATTCATATGAAAGATGAAGAAATTATAGATTTTTACCAACTTCTTTATGTGTTCCTTTTCATTTTTGATGATTTCCAACTTCCTAGATTCATACTTTGTATACTCCATAATCTCATTATTAATAGATATTTGCAATGATTGCTGCTCACTGTGAGTCATCCCAAATCAATAAATGAAGGTCCCAAAGGCTTCATTCTGTCTGTCATTAAGTTTAACTCTTCTTTGAGCAGTCAGCTCATCCCCAGAACAGCTTCTAGCACTCTATCAGACAGTGTTCCACTGCTATCCATATGATTTCTATTAGTCACTTTTCTTAGAAGTAAATCACCAGGTCTCTCTTCCTAATCTATCTAAGTCTGGAAGCTTTTCTGAAATTCATCCACCATCAGTAACACAAAATTGTTTTCTAGTAATAAAGTGTAGCTTTTAACAATTAAGATATTTTACAATTTAATGCTAATAGTTTGAAAATTAGAGTTAAATTGATGCTATTCATGAAGGCTTACATTAGCAAATATGATTCAACTATAATCAGAAAGCCTAAAGAAACAAAATGTACATGAAATAAGGTGAAAAGTTCATCAGAAACTTACCTTCCAAATGGTGCCTAAACTAGAGAGTTTAATCAATTGTATCATCTTACTTTTGAAGAGCAGGAAAGATACATAACATCCAATTAATCTCTGAGTATATGAGAAGTCTGAAAATCCTCTAGGTTTACTTTAAAAACTATAGTAACTATAGTTTGATTAACTTAAACATTTTCAAGTCCTTCTATGTGCCCTGAACTGGGTGGAATGAGAACAAATTGTTGTGTACACAATTAACGTTGTTGTTACTGGTGCCACTGAGTGGATTCCAACTTTTAGTGACCCCATGTGATAGAGTATAGTTTCCCTAAAGGGGTTTCTAGACTGTAATTTTTAACTTGAAGGGAGAAGAGATCTTTCTCCAGGAGCTCCTGGTATGTTTGAACTAACAACCTTAAAGTTAGCACTCCAGCAATTAACTGTTCGGCCATCAGAGTCGTTTGAGTATGAGAATTATGGTAGTGAAATAGATATGGCAGCTTGAACTATTGTTACAGAAATGAGGATTGCTGTTGTTAAGTCCCTAGAGTCGGTTCTGACCCATAGACACCCAGTACAAGATTTAGGAGGAGTGACTAATGAGTTCAAACTCACCAGCTGTTCCTCAGACACAACAGCACTTAACAATAACAGCCACAGGGATCACTACATCCCAATGCCAAATCACTGACAATCCTGACCCACTCAAGTTGACATAAACCCTTAACTCTCACATAGATCCTCAATGATTTCCTCTGTCCAGTCTTGTTAGTAAGTGCTGTCGAGTTGGTTCTGATTCCTGTTGTTGTTGTTGTTGTTAAGTACCGTGGAGTCAGTTCTGACTCACAGTGACCCTGCACAAGGTTTCTGAGGCTGCAAATCTTTATGGGAGCAGAAAGCCTCATCTTTCTCCCATGTATCAGCTGGTAGTTTCAAACTGCCCACCTTGAGGTAGCAGCCCAATTCGTAACCACTATGCTGCCAGAGCTCCTTCCTCATAGCCACCCTATAAAGGGTTTTGGAAGTGACTGGTGAGTTTTTAACACCAACCCTGTACTTAGCAGTCCAGTGCTTACCCTATAGTACCATACCAGGACTCACTGTACAATCTTGGATAAGCTTTATATTCGCTAACACCCAATCCCAGATGAAGAAAGCATCAGTATGAAAGATACCATGCAGCCCTCTCCTATGTCAAAAGAGATCACTTTCGTCCATCAAATGCACCACTCAGGGCCTGGGAGTACTCTTGTTTAAAATTCTCCAGCCATGTGTAATCTTAGAACTTATTTAAGCTTAGTCCATCTTTTCCCTTCTCCTACCTAACTTTCCTGTGTGGCACTGTAGGATAAAGCATTGGACTGCTAACCACAAGACCGATGGTTCAAACTAACCAGCCTCTCCTTGGAAACCCTATACAAGGTTGCTATGGTTGGAGCAAACTTGACATCAACAAAACTAACTTCCATTTACTCTTTTGGTGTAAGTTTAGATGATGCTGTTCCCAGCAAGTTTTCTCAGCCAATATCCATACTCGGTACAGTTTCTAGGTACTTTCATGGTAGTTTACATTATTCAATCAGAATAATCACCGCACCATTGCTATTGTTGTTAAATACCATCAAGTCAGTTCCAACTCATAGTGACCTTGTATAGGGTTTCCAAGGAACATCTGGTGGATTTGAAACACCAGCCTGACAGTTTGCAATCCAGTGCTTATTATACAGCACCATACCAGGTCTCCAACTAGTTTAATTTAATTTTATTTATCTTTAAAATTTACCATATCATAAACATTGTTGTTGTTGTTGTCAGGTGCCATCGAGTCAGAACCGACTCATAGCGACCCCATGCACAGCCGAACAAAACAATGTCCAATCCTGGGCCAACCTCACTACTGCCGCCACATTTGACGCCATCAATGATGTCACCTGGTGTCATAAACATTAAGAGGACAAAAATGAAGACTACATATTTCATTGTTGTGGTCCTAGAACAAACAGTGCCTGGTACAGTGCTCAATAACTACTTATTGAATAAGTGATTGAAGGGAAGTGTATAATCAATAGACTTGAACATCCAACAGTGTTGTGGCTACAGTTGATTTGTGTTTCTTATCGTATCATTCACCAACCTCTCCCCAATCTTGCACCCTCACAGACTAACATAACAGTACATGGTGTGCTCCTACACTTAGACTCTGGAAAATAGGAAATTTGAAAGAAAATTAAAATATGTTTCCCATATTTAAATATCCCTTAATTAGATATAGACTTCCACCAACAAAATCAGAGAATCCACAGTCACCTCCCACCCATTTACAATTATCTGAAAGGAGCAATTAGATGTGAGAAGTTAGTTGCCCATTTCTCAGTACCCTTCAAAGTTTTAGATAGAGTAAAAGGTTTTTGCTTTGCATTTCTACTCTTTATAGAATCTTCTCATTTGTAACTAATTACACATTATCTTTAATCTACTAATGCTGTCTCTACCTTTGATTATAGGCCCTTTATCTGTGAACAGGATTTTGTCTTTAGTAGATAGTCTCCTCCCTTCTTTATTGATCCCCACATGATTTCTGAGCATTTTTTTCCTCTCCTCAAAGTAGAGGTGTTACAACGGAATGCAAAAATCATTGGATAATATCATTAATATCACATGCAAGCAAAATTTTACTAAAGATAATTCAAAAACACTTGCAGCAGTACAGGAGCTGTCAGAATTTCAAGCCAGATTCAATTGAGGATGTTGAATGAGGGATATCATTGCTGACATTAGATTGGACTTGGCCTGAAAGCAGAGATTATCAGAAAAATGTTTACCTGGGCTTTGTTGCCTATACAAGTGTTTTCAATTGTGCGGGTCATGACAAATTATGGACAACATTGTAGAGAATGAATATTCTGGAACACTTAATTGTGCTCATCAGGAATCTGTACATAAAACAATCATTCAAACAGAACAAGGGGACACTGGATGGTTTAAAATCAGGAACGATGTGTGCCAGAGTTGTATTACCATATTTATTCAATCTGTATGCTGAACAAATAATCCAAGAAGATGGATTATAGGAAGCAGAATATGATATCAGGAATGAAGGAAGACTTATTAACAACCTGCAACATACAGATGATACAAACTTGCTTGCTTAAAGCAAAGAGGACTTAAAAATATTTACTGATAAGATTAAAGACCACAGCTTCAGTATGTGTTGAATTTCAACATATAGAAAACTGAAAATTCTCACCATTGGACTAATAAATAGCATAATAACTAATGGAGAAAATATTGAAGTTGTCAAAGACTTCATTGTGTTTGGATCCACCATCAACATTCGTGAAAGCAACCGTCAAGAAATCAAATGTCATATTACATTAGACAAAAGCTGCTTTAGACCTCTTTGAGTTTTTAAAGAATAAAGATGTCAGTTGTAGGACTAAATTGTACCTGACACAAGCTTTGGTATTGTCAATTGCATCATATATATGTGAAATACGGACAATGAATAAGGAAGACCAGAGAAGAACTCATGAATTTGCATTGTAGTATTGGAGACAACTATTGAAAGTACATTCGATGGCTGAAGAACAAACTAATCAGTTTTGGAAGAAGTACAGTAGAATGCTGCTTAGAATCCAAGATAGTCAGAGTTCATCTCTCATACTTGGGACATATTATCAGGAGGGGCCTGTCCTTGGAGAAGGACATCAACAGCAATAAGGCTAGGGTTACTGCAATGACACAACCATGCACAGACTCCTCCAGTATTAAACACAGTAATATCTTCATCATGAACACTAGTAATCTATGTCTTGTTCTTATTTTCTTTTTGTATTGAGTGTGTCCATGTGACAATTGCCCCTCTGCCATTTTGGGGGATAGAAGTGTCCATGACTGGTTCACATGTCACATTACCAATAGAAGTAATTATCCTGCTACATTCAGTATATGTGCTCCTCCATGTTGGAGTGGTGGGAGGAGTAGATATATTGGTGCTTGTTTTCCTAACCCCTAAAACACTCACAAATGCACTCACATATACAAATGTCTGCTTATACACACTAAATTACCTAAAAGGCTCTGAGGTATTCTATCAGATACCAGTCTCCAGATGGCTATTCCCAGTCTGGTATTCCTAAATCTATCAAAACCAGTATACTCTCTTTCATTTTTCTTACATGTGAAGGTTTAGAAATTTTGACCTCCTGGGGCAAAAAAAAAAGACATGTTTTGAGATGGGCCTGTGAGGAGCCCATAATTCATCTCTTAAGACATACTCCCTTTTCACTGTATTTCCTCCCATGAGCATTACTTCCAGAATCGATACCCCAATCTGAACTTGGCCTTTTGTATTTCCTTGTGCACAAAATCTCCCCACCTCCTTCTTTTCCTTTCACTAGCTCTATTCCTCATCAGCTCTACTTATGGTCCTGGAACAGTTTTGCAAAAGCAATGTAATATACAGAGAATTCAGAAACAGAGCTGTCAAAAGATGGATGAAAAGACAAGAAGACCAGTCTCAAAGTAAATAAGGATAGACACAGGACAAAAGAGACAAAAGATTATACTCATAATAGGAAACAACAAAAACAGAGCCTGGGAAGTGATGTCTAAATGTTCACCTCTAGTCTTTTGAGAAATTAGAGACAAGTTAGTCAGGAGGGAATATGAGCCAGGGGAAACTACTGGCTCCAGATCTCAAGGTGGCAAGTCTTAGTGTATGATATGAGAATACAAAGAATTCAAGAATTCAAACACATTCACACTTCCACAGGTTAGGAATCTACATTTTCTCTTTTATTGACGTAGGCATTTTGGAATTCAAGAAGGTAGGATACCTGAGTCTCACTAGGGTCTTGATGCAGCTTTATCAGCAACTTGATAAATAAGTCCTGGCAGGAATCAAATCTACTATGTCCATGGCCCAGTCTAGAACTCCTCAAATTCCTCTATTTTCATCTTCTACTGAATTTCTGGCAAAGCTTAATTCATAGTGAGTGTTCAGTAAACGTCTGTTGAATTGAAGTCATCCCCACCAGACAATAAATAACAAAACCCTGATGACACTGCTCACTACGGCTGTGTCTCCACACATATGACTAAGTCTTTCTTTTCAGGTATTTTCTTCAATGTCCAGTCTTGCTTGAAAGTTCTTTCTCTGTTCCTTGAGAGGTGAATCATCATTCACTTTGTACTGAGTCCTTTCCTTAGGCATAGGTTATTCTTCTACCTCTGTAGGAAAAATCCCTAGCACAAAGTACATGCAACTCTGAAAATTATTGATATCTTATTTAGGTACAATATCCAATACTTCAGACCAGAAAATTGCCTTCACATAACCTCCCATCACTCCAGTAAGGAAGTCTAGTTAAATCCGGTATTTTCACAGAGCAGCATATAAGAAGAGATCTAAATCTGCTTCTTACTTAATGGAGTTCACAATATATATAGACAAATACATAAGCACACATATAACAATTTTATTGGTAGTATGAAATATAGAAAAATTTCATTATTCCTATCCCTCTTACCTTTCCTTTGCACATGTGTTGAAATTTTCAAATTAATAGGAGTTACAGCTTTATTTTGTCTTGCTGAGTTACATAAAAATTTTCAAATTATGTATACATAAATTTCTCCTTTACTGGTCCTTCACATTCATTACATTTTCTTCAAAGAGAAGAGGAGAATAAATTTCTCTTGGATCTGCTTGGTTTTCACTCCATAAACAACAGGATTTAGAGCAGGAGGGATAGCCACATAAAGGTTGGCAAACAGGATGAGCACATGTCTAGGAACACTGTGTCCAAAGCGATGAGCAAGGACAGAGAAAAGGGCAGGAGTATAAAACATAAGGATAACACAGACATGGGATCCACAGGTACTAAGGGCCTTTTGACGGGCACCTTGGGATGAGAGCTGAAAAACAGCATGAAGGATGAAGGTGTAGGAAATAGCAATAAAGATCACATCTGAGATGACAATCATAAGTGGTACAGCAAACCCATACCAAATATTGATGGAAATATCAGCAGAGGAAATTCGAGCAACCCCTATATGTTCACAGTATGTGTGTGAGATGATCCTTGTACCACAAAAGGGCAACCGTTTTAGAAGAAAAACAGGTGGGAGGATGATAGAAAAACTCCTCACAACAATGCCCACCACAAGTTTGATGATCACCCAATGTGTCAAGATGGCACTATATCTCAAGGGGAAGCAGATAGCCACATAGCGATCAAATGCCATAGCCAACAGTATGGCAGAGTCTACTGCAGAGCTGAAGTGGAGAAAGAACATCTGGGTGAGACAACCAGAGAAGGTTATTTCCTGGTCTCCAAGCCAGAAGTTACTGAGCAGTTTGGGCACTGAGGCAGTGGACAAGATGAGGTCTGTGGTGGCCAGCATAGAGAGGAAAAAAAACATAGGCTCATGAAGGCTGTGATCAACCACAATGAGGTAGAGGAGGATGCAGTTCCCCACGATAGCCACAACATAGATGACACAAAAGGGAATCCCAATCCAGATGTGAATCTTCTCCAGGCCAGGTATGCCAACAAGGATAAAGGAACTAGGGTTGTAGCAGCTCAAGTTGTACATGTCCTCTTCAGTCTGAGATCCACTGGGTCGTGATTACTGAGAATAAAGCCAACCGTCAATATGGTAATTTAAACTAACAATTCCATCTGGTGCTAAAAGTGGTTGGGAATTGTAAATGTAATATCCAGTGTTCTTTAAAAAGACCACTGTCCCTGTCCCCTGAATGAGCTGGTGCCTGTATAACTGATCAGCTATTGTTCCTTCTCTTTTCTATGGACCTATGTAAGGAAGTATACAGTACATCTTTACATATTTACTAATAAACCATATGGAATGGTTATGTTGGAAGGTCAAAATAGTCAAAGATCAACTATTTTACTTTATTAAACCTAAATAATTATTTCCCTTTCTCAATGTACATTATATATGATAGGTCCTAGTTCAGAATGAAAAACATGAAGAGAAAATGAGAAGACGGAGAGAGGAAGAGAAAAAGAATGAGAATGATAAAAATATTTAAATATCAAGTGGAATAAACTATATTTCAGATAATTAGTTTGATACAATAAACTGAAGACATTGGATAAAATGGAGGAAAACATAAAAGGTGTTGACCTTGAGCATAATGGTCTTCTAAGAGCAATCTGTACAGGATCTATGGAGTCCTGGTGTGGCACTGTAAGATAAACACTGGATGACAGACTCGGTTTCGATCTGCAAAGTCAGCAGTTTTAAAGCAGCCACTCCACAGAAAACATATACAGGATTGCTATGAGTCAATAATTTTGCAAAATCAATGACTTGTCCATTGTAAATACCTTTATACATTTTAAAAACAGCAAACAAGACAACTATATACATGGATCTCATTAGATGGAATACAAAGAAATCAAATAACTGCATCTGTCAAAAGAGATAGTGAAAAATCTGCATATCATCAGTCAAAACAAGTAAGGGCAGACTGCAGAAGAGACCAGAAATTACTCACAAGCGAGTTCAGGCTGAAGCTAAAGAAAAGTACAACAAGTCCACGAGAGGCAAAATATGACTTTCAACATATCCTACCTGAAGTTAGAGATCATTTGAAAAACAGATTTGTTGAATTAGACACTAATGACTGAAGACAGGACAAGTTGTGGGATGACATCAAA
>NW_006408658.1:3547526-3571383 GCF_000296735.1 Chrysochloris asiatica
CAACAAATGGAAGCGATCCATATTTGTGCCTATTCCAAAGAGAGGTGATACAACAGAATCAGGAAATCACCTGAAATATCATTAAAATTGCATACAAGCAAAATTTTACTAAATTCAAAAACGCTACAACAGCACATTGACAGGAAACTGCCAGAGGCTAAAGTGGTTTAAGGTCAGAAGTTACAGCAGGTAGAACAACTGACATTGCTGATGTCAGATGGATCTTAACCGAAAGCAGAGAATACCAAAAAGATGTTTACCTCTAGTTTATTGACTATGCAAAAGCTTTTGATTGTGTGGCTCATTACAAGCTATAGACAACATTGCAGAGAATGAAAATGCCAGAACACTTAATTGTGCTCATGAGGAACCTGTACATAAACCAAGAGCTAGTTTTTGGAACAGATGTTTAACAGTTGTTAAACAAAGGGTTTAAAATTAGGAAAGTTGTGTGCCAGAATTGTATTCCTTCACCATACTTATTAAACTGTGTGCTGTTGTTCTTGTCAAGTACTGTGGAGTCGGTTCTGACTCATAATGACCAAACACAGGGTTTCCGAGGCTGTAAATCTTTACGGGAGAAGAACTCCTCATCTTTCTCCCGCAGAACTGCTGGTGGTTTCGAACTGCCGACCTTCAGGTTAGCAGCCTGATTTGTAACCACTAAGTTACCAGAGCTGCGTGCTGAGCAAATAATAATTCAAGCAGTTGGATTATATGAAGTAAAATGTGGCATCATGGTTGGAGGATAACTCATAAACAACCTGCGATATGCAAATAATACAATCTTTCTTTCTGAAAGAAAGGAAAGCTTAAAGTACTTATTGATGAAGATCAAAGAATGGGAACATTCAGTATGGGTGGCACCTCAATATAAAGAAAACAAAAATCCTCATAATAACCGGACCCATAAATAACCATGATAAATGGAGAAAAGACTGAAGTTGTCAAAGACTTCATTTTCCTTGGGTCCACTATCAACACTCATGGAAGCAGCAGTAAAGAATATAATCATTGTCCTAAATTGTACATACAGAAACTGTTGAATTGTTGTATGTTTTGCTATGTATATTCTTAACACCAACAAGACTAATTAATTTTTTTAATGAAGGAAAAATATGAAAGTGGAAGGAAAAAGAAAGGACAAGTTCCAGTTATTGTGTTGTGTGGGAAGTTTGTTCACACAAAAAAAATGAAATAAGGTTCAGATTAGGATGTATGCTTGCTGGTATGCAAATAGAGTAGAATGAATCTTCCAGAAAATAAATAGGGACAAAGACGCAACATTCCTCTGACTCAGGCAGAGAGCAATGGACCCAGAGCATGCTGTCTGATTTCAGGAGCAATGCTCTATATTTTGGAAGACCTGTTTCCCCTAAGGTGAGTAACTGAGAGGCAGCTTTATGAGTGAGTCAGCAGTTATCTCCATAATAGGGATCAACCAGTGTGGCTTGACACAGAAGAAATGAATCAAAGCAGTTTCCCACCTATGAGGGGTAAGGTAAACAATAATTAAGTCATTTATTCCTGAACGTTTTAAGCTCTGGTCTTACAGTGCTTAAGTCACATCTATAGGAACCTTCAGCTTTGAGCTAAATAAAGTTCACCTTTGCAGTTGGCTTTCGCTGTCAAACACTATGATTTCTAAATTTGTAAGGTCTGTTTTATGAAGTACATTGTTAAGGAAAGGAAAAGGAATTCATAATTCTGATAGCAGGGCACACACAACATTGGAGAGGCACAGCAAAATATGGGCCTTCATTAGAACAGTTTTGGAGAACTTAGTTCTTACCTACAAAACAGAGTTTTTAAATTATTCAAAAAGATTTACATAAAAGGATTGGATTTGGTAAACAAGCCTTATCAGCAGTGTATTTGCTGAGTTTGGCAAGAGTCCGTAGTTTTGCAGAGGGGAACAATGAGATGGAGCCATGTCATGTATTGTGACTTCTCTACCAGGACCCTTGTCACAGCTTTACATAATGTGGTTATGTGCCATGGAGTCACTTCCAACACATAGCGACCCTGTACATGGTTTCCGAGGCTGTAAATCTTTACAGGAGCAGAACGCCTCATCTTTCTCCCACAGAATAGCTGATAGTTTCAAACTTCTGACCTTGAGGTTAGCAGCCCGATTCGTAACCACTACGCTATCAGAGCTCCTTTTTTCATAATAAGCTTCCTGATTTAAGAAATTGTTTTATCATTGATAAAGCCCTTAATTATCCAAGGTGGAAAAATTGCATCTACCTAGAATTGTAAATAGATTCCAATGGCCAAATGCAGCCTTCCATCTCATGTGTATTTAAATTAAATCTCCAAGTCTAAAGCCAAATGAACTCCTACAAGCACTGGAAATCAAGTTTATAATAATAATGTATAGCAAAAAAAAAAAAATTTTTTTCATGAAATATTCTCTAAAACAATGGCCACATAATCATGTATGATTTGAAAAGCAGATAGACACAGGAAGCCCCAACATACCTCTCTGATTGGGCTAGCTTGAACCTCAGTCTGTGGTACACAGTTTCAATGCCCCTTTACAGGAAGTTTATGTCCTCAGTATTTCAGGGATACATTAACTAGGAGAGGAAAATAGACCATTAAATATTACCACTGAAAAGGGAGGTTTAAAATAATCTAGTTCAAGGTCTGCCTCTTCTCTCAAAACCTATTCTGACCTCACTTCTTTTAATCAAAGAATCCTTTCTCTCTACACTACCCTGCTAGATCACTGGTCATGTTAGCTGGTGTGAAGCTGATAAATCAGTTATCACTCATTATGGAATCATGGTGCCAGAAAGAGCCCTATGTCCCAGGAACATGGACTGTAGAGGTCAGCCCCTAGATATTGAATAAACTCAAGGTTACATTCTTTGCTAAAATCACAGAGCCAGTATAGAGTTTTCCTCCTGCCTAAGTGACTGCAGTTTAAAACTCACCAGACTCTATCTTCTGTCTTTTGTTTTAAAGGATTGCTGGGAAGTACCTATTTATAAGGAAGTACATACAATTTAGGACTTTGAACAACTCCAATAACAGATGAAATGAAAGTACTTAGGTATTTCTCTATGTTCCCATGAGACAGAACTCAAGTTATCTATGGATCTACATTTCTCAGTACCATTAGAGGAATGGAATGACCCATATTAACTCATTTCCCTTGAGATGGAGTGTAGCTTTGAGATGTTAGAAGCCTGTGGATTTTAGATTTCTACGAGGTTCAGAGCTAGACAATTCAGACATAGTTAGCTGAAGCAGAATTTTTAGAGGTCTTAGAATATTTCTGTACTGATTATAATTCTTAATGAGTCCTTTTGTATAACTTTCTGTAGTAATCAAATGCTTATAATATTTTAAATGTGTTGATATTGGGAGTGTAATTCCTACAAGTTCTTCTTAAAAAATATCTTTGAAACACCTTTCCAATTTACACGTACAAACTAACCACTGGAATTTAATTTATGATTTTATTGAATGAATATACCACTATGGAAATATTTTATATGTATATTGCATAGCTGGACTTCTGGTGTGGCACTGCAGAATAAGCACTGGACTGCTAAGGTTGGCTGATCAAACCTATCAAAACACTATACAGGCTTGCAATGAGTCAAAACCAACTTGACAGCACTTAACCATATCCAAGTATTATAGATACTGTAAGTCTCCATTGATGTAATCTTTTATTTTTCTCTATCTAGGTATTACTTGAAGATATTGCGGATTTGGTTTCAGAATGCTATAATAAAGCAAAGATTGCAATAGAAGGAGTCACACCAATTTTTTGTTTTCTGAATGCATTTAACAGTTATGTTTATATTACACTGTAGTCTTATCAAATGTACAGTAGCATTATGAAAATGTTTGAAATACTGTGAGAATCATCAAAATGTGAAAATGGCGCTGCCAACACGCTGCTACTCATGCAAGACTGGCTCAAACCTTCAATTTAGGAAAAAAACCTTATCTCCAAAGCACAATAAAGCAAAACACAATGACATGAGATATACTTGTAATAGGTTAAGGTGTCCATCAGTTCCCACTATACTTAAAAATGACAAATATTTTTTTTTGTTGAATGCAGAATGTATTCTTTATTGTAGAGGCTGTAACCACATACCCTGTGGCTTGAAACAATACAAATTTATTGTCATTCAGTTATATAGGTGGAAAATTTAACAAGGATCTCACTCAACTAACATCAAAGCATTCAGAGGGCTATGTTCCTATGTGAAGGCTCTGGGAAGACTCTGTTTCCTTCCTTTATCCACTTTTGCAAACCTACTTCATCTAACTTCAAAGCCAACAATCTTATTTATTTCTGTGCCTTTGCCCAAAATCACATTTCAGACTTTCCTTGTCTCCTTTCCTCTTCAACTGTTAAGAAATTTGTGGCATGGGTTGCTATAAGGCAGACCTGACTCCATGGCACGAAAGCAACAACAGTAAATGTATGTTGTTATTGGGTGCCCTCAAGTTGGTTCCAACTCAAAATGACCTTATACACAACAGAACAAGACCCAGTCCTGAGCCATCCTCACAATTGTTATGCCTGATCCCAGAGCTGTTGCCAGTGTGTTAATCTATCTTGTTGGGGGTCTTCCCCTTTTTTGTTTACCCTCCACTTTACCAAACAGTCTCCAGGGACTGGTCTCTCCTGACAAAATGTGAAAAGTATGAGAGAAATCTGACCATCCTGACCTCTAAGAAACATTCTGGTTGTACTTCTTGAAGAGCAGATTTGTTTGTTCTCCTGGCAGTCCATGACTACAATTATTTTTTGGTGGTGGGCCAGTGAGTCAGCTCTAACTCATAGCTGCAGCACCGTTCACATTATTAAGCCAAAGAAAGTGGCAATGAGGACCAAAGACATGCCAATGTTCGACAGTGCCATGGTGAGACCATAGATAGCATCACCAATGCTCATGAACTGAGAGTGTGAGTGTGTATGTGTTGGGGTGGGGGGTTGGACAGGCCTTGGATAGGACATAGTATGATGTTCACAGAGTGGTAAGTATACAGTGAGGATGACAAACGGGAAAACAAAGAAAAAAACCACTGGCCACAAATGCCAGACCAATCTTCCCAAACACAGTATCACTGAGGCTTGATATACACTTAACTGAATGACAAATAGCCACAAGCCATCAAAAGGCAAGGATAGAAGAATAAGCACGTTTCTTCATTTTAAACCATTCAGTATCGCCTTGTTCTGTTCTATGTACAGGTTCTTCCTGAGCACAATTCAGTGCTCTGGAGTTCCTAGTCTTCATAATGTCATCCATCATTTGTTATGATCCACACAGTCAAGTACTTTTGCATAGTCAATAAAACACATGCAAAGTTCTTTCTGATATTCTCTGCTTTCATCCAAGATCCATCTGATGTCAGCAATGACCTCATGTCTTCTTCTGAAGTCAGCTTGAATTTCTGGAAGCTCACTGTCTATGTACTTCTGCAACCATTTTTAAATTATCTTCAGCAATATTTTACTTGTATGTGATATTAATATTATTGTTCAGTGATTTTCACATTCTGTTGGATCACTTTTCTTTGGAATGAACACAAATGTGGATCTTTTCCGATCAACTGGCACAGATGAGTGATTGTCTGGTCTTCCTTATAGGCCTATGGATATTATCCTATCACTGACAGTGTTGTATTTGAGGATATATCTTGAAATGTTTTTTTAATGATGAATGAGACACCCACCATCCTCTTCAATTTTTCATTACTGACAAAGCAGACACATTGACTCCGAATGCTCAATTTTTCTGGTTCAAAATTGGTAACAACAGTCCATTTCAGCTCACTGAAACCTAGCATAATATCCATAGGCCTACGAGGAAAAACAATTAATCAACTATTATTCAAATGTATGCACCCACAAATTAACCAAAGATGAAGAAATTATAGATTTTTACCAACTTCTTTGTTTTATTTCATTTTTCATGACTTCCAATTTTTTTAGATTCATTCTATGTGCATTCCTCATTTTGGTTATTAATAGTTGTTTGCAGTGATTGCTGCTCACTGTGAGTCATGCCACATCAGGAAATGAAGGTCCCAAAGGCTTCATTCCATCTATGTCAATCAGATTGCCTCTACTCTGAGGAGTCAGCTCATCCCAGGACAGCTTCCAGCACTGTATCAGACAGTGTTCTAGTGCTATCCATATGATTTCTGTATGGGTCACTTTTCTTAGAAGGAGATCACCATATCTTCCTTCCTAATCCATCTTAATCTTGAAGCTTTTCTGAAATTCATCCACCATCAGTGACAAAAAAATTTTCTAATAATAAAATTTAATTTCTAACAATGAAGATATTTTATAAGTTAATTCTCATATTTTGAAATTTGTAAAAATTTCTTGAATAGTAAAATTGATGCTATTCATGAAGGTTTAAATAAGCAAATATGATTCAAATATAATCAGAAAGCCAAAAAGCAATTTACATGAAAGAAAGTGAAAAGACCATCAGAGACTTAACTTCCAAATGGTGCCTGAACTAGAGAGTTTAATCAATTATATCATCTTACCTTTTGAAGAGCAGATAATTAACATAATATACAATTGATCTCTAAGTATATACAAAGTCTGAAAATCATCTAGGTTTACTTTAAAAGCTATGGTAACTACTTTATAAATTGATTAACTTCAACATTTTCAAGTCCTTATATGTGCCCTGAACTGGATGGAATGAGAACAAATTGTTGTGTACACAATTAACGTTGTTGTTACTGGTGCCACTGAGTGGATTCCAACTTTTAGTGACCCCATGTGATAGAGTATAGTTTCCCTAAAGGGGTTTCTAGACTGTAATTTTTAACTTGAAGGGAGAAGAGATCTTTCTCCAGGAGCTCCTGGTATGTTTGAACTAACAACCTTAAAGTTATTGGTGATACACTTAACCATCATGCCACCAGGGTTCCTTTGAATAGGAAAATTGTCATAGTGAGTAGAAAATGGCAGCTTGAATTAATGTTACAGAAATGAGGATAGTTGTTAAGTGTTTTTAAGTCTGTTCCTACCCACAGCAACCCAGTATAGGGTTTCCAAGGGGCATTTGGTGAGGTTGAACCACAGACTTTATGGTTCAAACCAACTTGCGGTCCTGAGCTTATCTTACAGTGTAGATTTCTGAGATACATTTAAGACAGAATTGATCAAAACTGATTAGGGAGTTCTGAAAGCATACTGAAACACCATCTAAACCAAGGATTTTCATTTTTGTTTTGGTCACCAGTTTATATCCTTATTTAGAAGATATTTTTGAAGGTTCTTCGAATTATGCCCATTTCTTTATGATCTACTAAAATTAGCAAATGTACATTCACCTAAAAATACATGATCTGAATGCATAAATAAGATAGCCATTGTTAGGTAAATATTTTATAGCATATCTATAATACATACCTCACAACTGGAGAATCTGCCTATAACTCATGGTTCTCTACCTAACAAGACCCATTACTTTATTCACACTATTATAGGCATGTAGTGCTTAGATGTCACTTTGAAGACTATGTTAGGCTAAGTTCTCTAGAAAACCAAAACCACTGAGAGAGAGAGAGAGAGAGAGAGAAGTTTGAGCTCTGGAGGTGTTGCCATAGGATCAGCACTGCAGTGTGAACTGCAAGGTCAGCAGTTCAAACCCACCAGCTGTTCCTTGGAAATCCTATTCAGGGATACTACAAATCAGACCCAAGTCAATGGCACTTAACAGCAACAGCAAAGGGAAGCTTATATCAAGGAAATGGCTTATAATTTTGGAGATGGGAGAGTCCTAAGTGAAAGTCAGATGAACTAAGATTGGCAGGAAGGCAGGTCCAGCAGAAAGACAAGCAGACAGACAGGCAGGTCCAGTGGGTAACAAGGCAGGCTGCTGATGGTTCCTGGATGAGCAGACAATAGAGCAGGCCACTGGCTCAAGTACAAAGAACCAGAGGCTAGAACACGAACCAGAGGCAAGACCCACACCAAGCAGAAAGCAAACAAGCTTTGTCTAATATATTGGAAACAGGCCACACCTCCAAGGAAACAGCCTTTCAGTTGATTGGCTGCCCATAGCAGAACTCATCACAGAGTCAATTACAATGCATTGTATCTCATTATGGGGATAATGGAGTCCTGGTGTGGCACTGTAGGATAAGCTGGACCATAATGTTAGTTTGAACTGCAAAATCTGTGGTTCAAACTCACCAGCTGCTCCTTGGGATCCATATACAGGATGACTATGAGTCAGAGCTGACTCGACAGCACTTAACAACAACAATGATGGGGATCACTGCATCTCAACTGCCAAACCACAGAGAATGCTGACCCACTCAAGTGGACATAAAACCTTAACTGTCACAAAGACCCTCAATGTTTTTCTCCATCCAGTCTTGTTGGTAAGTACTGTCAAGTTGGTTCTGACTCATAGCAATCCTATACAGAGTTTTGGAAGTGACTGGTGAGTTATAAACTCTGACCCTGTAGGTAGCAGTCTAGTGCTTACCCTATAGCGCCATACTAAGACTCCCTGTCCAATCTTGGATAAGCTTTATATTAACTAACACCAAGTCCCAGATGAAAGCATCAGCATGAAAGATACCATAGAGCTCTGTCCTATGTCACAAGAGATAACTTTCGTCCATCAAATGCACCACTCAGCTCCTGAGAATACTCTTGTTTAAAATTCTCCACCCATGTATAATTTTAGAACTTACTTCAACTTAGTCCATCTCTTCTCTTCTCCTACCTAACTTCCCTGTGTGGCACTGTAGCATAAAGCACTGGACTGCTAACCACAAGATCAATGGTTCAAACCAACCAGCCACTCCTAGGAAACCATATACAAGATTGTTATGGGACAGAACCTACTTTATAGAAATCAACATCAAAAAAAAAAAAATTCCATTGATTCTTTTGGTGTAACTTTAGATGATGCTGTTCCAGCAAGCTTTCTCTGGCATTAGCCACACTACGTACTGTTTCTAGCTACTTGCATGGTACTCTGCATTATTCAATCAGAATAACTACCATGCCATTATTGTTGTTGGTAAATACTGTCAAGTCAGTGCCAGCTCATAGTGACCTTGTTTAGGGTTTCCAAGGAACATCTGGTGGATTTCAACCACCAACCTTGCAGTATGTAATCCAGTGCTTATTATACAGCACTACGCCAGGTCTCCAACTAGTTTTTTATTTTACTCATCTTTATTATTTACTAAACTGAAGACATTAAGAGGACAGTAATCAAGTCTACATATTTCATTGTTGTATCCCAGTGCATGTTACCATGTTCAATAATTACATAAAAAAATGAGTGAAAGGAAGTATATAATCAATAAACCGGAACATATATTAGTGTTGCAACTACAGTTGATTTGTGTTTATTATCTTATCATTCACCAGCCTCTCCTCACCCTCACAGACTAATTATATACATGGTGGGGCTCCTACACTTAAACTCCGAGAAATAGGAACTCTGAAAGAACATGAAAATTTGTTTCCCATATTTAAATATTCCTTAATTAGATGTAGACTTCCACCAGCAAAATCAGCGAATCCACAGTCACAACCCCCCCATTTGAGATGGTCTGGAAGGAGCAATTTAATGTGAGAAGTTAGTTGCACCTTTCTCAGTACTCTTAAAAGTTTTAGATACAGTAAAATGCTCTTTGCTTTGCATATCTACTCTTTATAGAATCTTCCCATCTGTAACTATGCATTATCTTTAACCTACTAATACTGTCTCTGTCTCTATGTCTTTGATTATAGGCCCTTTTTCTCTGAGCAGGATTTTGTCCTTAGTAGATATTATCTTCCCTTATTTATTGATCCCTGCATGATTGCTGAGCGTTTTTTCTCTCCTTATAAAAGAGGTGTTACAATGGAATGCAAAACTCATTGGACAATATCACTAATATCACATTCAAGTAAAATTTTGCTGAAGATAATTCAAAAACACTTGCAGCAGTACACTGACAAGGAATGTCAGAAGTCCAAGCCAGATTCAGATGAGGATGTTCAACGAGAATTATCATTGCTGATGTTAGATGAATCTTGGCCTCAAAGTAGATAATAACAGAAAAAGGTTTACCTGTGTTTCAGTGTCTGTGCAAAGGCTTTCAACTGTATGGATTATGACAAATTATGGACAACACTGTGGAGAATTCATATTCTGGAACACTTAATTGTGCTCATGAGAAACCTGTACATAGAACAAAAGGTAATGATTCAAATAGAACAAGGGGACCCTGGATGGTTTAAAATCAGTAAAGATGTTTACCATGATTATATTCTTTCACTATGCTTATTCAATCTGCATGTTGAGTAAATAATCCAAGAAGATGGATTATATGAAGAACATGGCATCAGTATTGGAGGAAGACTCATTAACAACCTGTGACATGCAGATGATACAACTTTGCTTGTATGAAGCAAAGAAGACTTAAAATATTTACTGATGAAGATCAAAGACCACAGTCTTCAGTATAGTCTGCATCTAAATATAAAGAAAATAAAAAATTCTCACCAATGGACCCATAAATAACATCAAGACTAATGGAGAAAAGATGGAAGTTGTCAATTAGTTCATTTTGTTTGGATCCACCATCAGCATTCATGGAAGCAACAGTCATGAAATCAAATGACATATTACATTAGGCAAATGTTGCTCAAGACCTTTTGAAGTCTTAAAGAGTAAAGTTGTCTCTCTGAGGACTACAGTGTACTTGACAAGAACTATGATATTTTCAATTGCCTAATATGCACATCAAATTTGGACAATATATAAGGAAGACCAGAGAAAAACTGATGAATTTGCATTGTGAAGTTGGAGAAGAGTATTGAAAGTACCATGGACTACCAGAAGAACAAACTAATCTGTTTTGGAAGAATTACAACAGAATGCTCCTTAGAAGGCAAGATGGCCAGACTTCATCTCTCGTATTATCATGAGGAACCTGTCACTGAAGAAGGACATCAACAGCAACAAGAAGGTTAAGGTTACTGCAATGACACATCCATACACAGATTCCCCCAGTATTAAACACAATAATATCTTCATCATGAACACTAGTAATCTATGTCTTGTTCTTATTTTTCTTTTTGTATTGAATGTGTCCATGTGACAATTGCCCCTCTACCATTTTGTGGTTGTTGTTGTCTGAAAACCCATTTCTTCCTTTATTCGTTTATTTGGGCTGCCATAACAAATACCACAAAGTGGGTGGTTTAAAACAACATAAACTTATTATTTAGTGATTTATATATGTTTTGCCATTGCCTTCTTGCCTGCATGGTTTCTCCTGAGAAGTCAGAGCTTAATCTGATTTGCTTGCCTTTGTAGGTAACACTTCTCTTTTCCCTGTCTGCTTTTAGGATTATCTCCTTGCATTTGACTTTGGAGAACTTAATTATAATATGTCTTGGTGATTTTCCTTTGGGATCTATCCTTCCTTGGATTCTCTCAGTTTTTTTGTTTATCTTTTTGTCCTTCAAGATGTTAGGAAATTTTTCTTCTGAAGCTCTTCAACTATCTCTTCTGTGGACTTCTGTGATTCTTCCTGATCTGGAATGCCAATAATTCTTGCATTGTTCCTCTCCATGTTACCCGGCATGAATCTTAAACTCTCTTCAGATTGTTTAAATCTTTTTTCTGCTTGCTCTTCTATCTTACCAGTATTGAGAGATTGGTCTTCCAGCTCGCTGGTTCTGGCTTCCATCCCTTCCATTCTGTTCCTTTGCCCTTTCAGTGTATTGTCCATTTCTGATATTTTATTAGTAGTCATCTGGACTTCTTTTTGCAGGTTTTGGATTGTTTCCAATGCCACATCTATCTTGTTTGATTGCTCCTGTAGCACTCTCCTCACTTCTTCATTTTTCTCCACCCCTTTTCAGAGCATTTGAATTTGTTTCCATATTATTCTTCTGAATTCCTTCTCAGGCAGATCCAAAGCCTGCTTTTCTACTGGAAAGTTTGTGTCTGCTTCCAGCTCATTTGTCTCTGACTTTTTTCTGTTTTTGGACATGTGTTGAGATCTTTAATTGTGTTTTCTTGGACATTTTCAACAGTTATGTGAGTTTTTAATGCTTAAATGGATGTATGTTGCTTTGTTGTTAAGCTTGCTGAACGTCTCCTGGTGGATATGATCTGGAGATAGGCTTCCTTTTTCACATATAATGCCTACCAGCTGATATTGGTTCTTGTCCAGATGGTGGGACCCCTCTACCATTTTTAAGAACAAAAGTGTCCATTATTGGTTTGTGTGTAACAGAGCCAATAGAAGTAATTGTCCTCCTACATTCAGTATAGGTACTTCTCCATAGTGGAGTGGGAGAAGTAGTAGATATATTAGTGCTTGCTTTCCAAAACCCAAAAAAACAATAAGACACTACTCACAAATGCACTCACATATATAAATGTCTGCTTATACACATTGTTGTTGTTAAGTGCCATCAAGTCATTTCTGGCTCATAGCGAACCTATATAGACTTTCTGTGGAGTGGCTAGTGAGTTTCAACTACCAACCTTGCAAGTCAAACCAACTTTGCTGTGCAGCGCTTTTCCTATAGAGCCACACTAGAACTCTGCTTATATACATTAAAGGACATAAAAGGCAATAAGGTAATCTATCAGATATCAGTCTCCAGATGGTTATTCCCAGTATGGTGTTCCTAAGTCTGTCAAAACCAATGTTGTTGTTGTTGTTGTTGTTGTTGTTGTTGTTGTTAGGTGCCATCGAGCCGGTACCAACCCACAGTGACCTTATGCAGAGCAGAACAAAACGCTGCCCGATCCTAGGCCAACCTCACTACTGTTGCCACACTACTGTTGCCACGCTTGAGTCCATCGATGCTGCCACTTGGCCAATCCATCTCGTTGGGGGTCTTCCTCTTTTGCTCTGACCCTCCACCTTACCAAACATGATATCCTTCTCCAGCAACTGGTCCCTCCTGACAATATGTACAAATTATGAGAGGTGAATTTTGGCCATCTTGGCCTCTAAGGAGCACTCTGGCTGCACTTCTTCCAAAACGGATCTATTGGTTATTTTGGCAGCCCATGGTACTTAGTCAAACCAATACATTTTCTTTAATTTTTTTTGCATGTGAAAGGTTAGACATCTTGACCTCCAAGACCTAGGAGTGGACCTGAAACAAGCCCATGATTCATTTCCTAAAAGATACTCTGTTTTCACAGGATTTCCTTCCATGAGCATTACTTCCAAAATCTATACCCAAATCTGAACTTGGCCTTTCATATTTCCTTGTGCACAGCATATCCCAACTTCCTTATTTTCTCTTTACCAGCTCTACTTACCTGATCAGGTCTATACTGCCCTCCCATCACCATCAATTTATTATGCTTGGAGATTCTGGTCCTGGAACAGTTTTGGAAAGACAGTGTTATAAGCAGAGAATACAGAAACAGAGCAGTCAAAGGATGGATGAAGGGACTAGAGTATCAGTCTCAAAGTAAGGAAGGATAGATTAAGGGGCAAAAGAAACGAACAAAAGATTTTGCTCACAATAGGAAACAACAAACAGAGCCTGAGGAAGTGATGTTCACCCTTAGTCTTTTTAGGAACAAGTTAGTCAGGAGGGCCTGTGAGCCAAGGGAAACTATGGACCCCAGATCTCAAGGTCGCAAGTCATAGTATATGAAAAAAACAAATTCAAACACAGTAACACTTCCACAGCTTAGGGATCTACATTTTCTCTTGTATTGACATAGGAATTTTGGAAGCCAAGAGTGTAGGACACTTGAGTAGCACTAGGATCTTGTTCAGCTTTATCAGCAACTTGATAAATAATCCCTGGCAGGAATCAAATCTACTGTGTCCCTGGTCCAGTCTAGAACTCCTCAAATTCCTATATAGAGACTTGTTTCATCTTCTAATGAATTTTTTACCAGAGCTTAATTCACAGTGGTGCTCAGTAAATGTCTGTTGAATTGAAGTCATCCACACCTGACCTTAGATAACAAAACCATGATGACAGTGACCTATGGCTGCATCTTCCCACATATAACTAAATCTCTCTTTTCCGATATTTTCTTCACTGTCCAGTCTTGCTTGAAAATTCTTCCTCTGTTCCTTGAGTGGTGAATCATCATTCACTTTGTACTGAGTCCTTTGTTTAAAGCACAGGCTATTAATCTATCTGTGTGGGGGAATTCACTAGCACAAACTACGTGTAATTCTGAAAATTATTGCTGGTCTAACACTTCCAGCAGGAAAATTGCCTTCACATAATCCCCCATCACTCTAATAAGGAAGTCTAGTTTCAGGATATTTAGGATATTTTCATGGTCAAAATAGTGAATATAATCCTTGTTCCCCTTCTTCTTTTATGCTCTCATAATATATTTCCCTCCTCTGGAATCCAGTTTCCACATTTGTGAAATGGTAGAAATATATTGGAAATTTTTATTTCAAAGATCCTTGAGAAATAAGTGGACATAAAAACTGTAAGCCCTACTATGGAGAACATACAATTTTGTACATAACTTTCCAAAATTCCCCTCTACATCACATTGCATTATAATTCCAGGCAGATTCCTAATAGGTAAAAGAGGAATTTCATTCAGTAATTGAAACTCATTTGTTGCAATTATTTATTCTGAAAATCTTTATTGAGTGTGCTAGGAATTTTACATGAGTTGCACATAGAATAATAAACAAGGCAGACACTGTCCTAATTTTCAATGGCCAGATGATAGGATGGACATTAAAAAGCTAATTAAGCAAGAAACCACTTTACTAAAGTTATACATGAAAGAAATAAAAGCACATTGTGCAAGAGGAATGCATAGAAAAAAATAGTTAATCTAGCATGCAGGAAAAAAGATAGAATATTTGAGGAAGAGCTTTTCATTGAAAACTGCCTGTAAACAGCAGTTTACCAAGCAAAGAAGTATAAAGAGCATCACATGAAGAAGCAAGAAGGAGAAATTTGGAGCATTTGAGAAGCTGAAACTAGGAATTTATGGCAGGAACAATGTCTTAATCCATTAGGTGGTATCAGTCTGCCCTGTGAAGTCACTTTCTCCAACTTCTTCAAAATATACAGCTAACTTCATCACAAATCTTGAGATATTTTTCCAGGTGAGTAAAGTGGAGAGACAGGTAAGTTTAGGGTGTAAGCAGAGTAATGGCTGAAATAATGGATGTTATCGAATGAATTGTGCCTCTGCAAAAATATGTATTAAAAGTCCTATACTCTAACCCATTAGAAAACAGGTTTTCTTTATTTTGTTAATAAGACAGTTTTAGTGAAAGGTGTGTCAATGCCTTTTAAGTCATTTTCTTTTAAGACAAAACAAAAACAAAAAACCCCACAGATTAAGCAATCAACAAAGCAAGCACACAGAGATGGGGGGATGTAGAACCACAAGATGGTCCCCAAGGAACGGAGAGACAAGAACCTTCTTAAACTGAGAGAAAATCAATTTCTCTTTGCTAAAGTCATCTATTAGTATTGTTTTTGTTATAGCAAAACAATGGATTATGACAATGGATTGTAAAATGTAAGCTGGAAAGAGAATGAAGAAAAGAAAACTGTATGGAAGGAGGGCTTTCTAATATAGTTTTAAAATGCATGATTCTCATACTAGGAGTCTTGTCAAAAGCCAGGTATTTTCAGAGGGCTGTGTATAAGAAGATGTATAAATCTGTTTCTTCCTTAAAGGAGCTCACAATATAGATCAATAAGTACATAAAGCACAAACATAACATTTTTATTGGCAGCATGAAATATAGAATCATTTCATTCTTCCCATCCCTTCTCCATTTCCTTTGCACATGAGTAGGAAACTTCAAATTATCAAGAGTTGCAGCTTTATTTTGTCTTCCTGAATTATGTAAAATGTTGCCAAGTTAATTTTATATAAACTTCTGCTTTGCTGGTCCTTCACATACATTACATTTTCTTCAAAGAGAAGAGGAGAATAAATTTCTCTTGGATCTGCTTGGTTTTCACTCCATAAACAATAGGATTTAGAGCAGGAGGGATAGCCACATAGAGGTTGGCAAACAGGATGAGCACATGTCTAGGAACACTGTGTCCAAAGCGATGAGCAAGGATGGAGAAAAAGGCAGGGGTATAAAACATAAGGATAACACAGACATGGGATCCACAGGTACTAAGGGCCTTTTGACGGGCACCTTGGGATGAGAGCTGAAAAACAGCACGAAGGATGAAGGCGTAGGAAATAGCAATAAAGATCACATCTGAGAGGACAATCATGACTAGTACAGAAAACCCATACCAAATGTTGATGGAAATATCAGCAGAGGAAAGTCGAGCAACCCCTATATGTTCACAGTATGTGTGTGGGATGACCCTTGTCCTACAGTAGGGCAACCGTTTTAGCAGAAAAACAGCTGGAAGGATGACAGAAAAACTCCTCACAACAATGCCCACCACAAGTTTGATGATCACCCGAGGTGTCAAGAAGGTGCTATATCTCAAGGGGAAGCAGATAGCCACATAGCGATCAAATGCCATAGCCAACAGTATGGCAGAGTCCATTATAAAGCTGAAGTGGAGAAAGAACATCTGGGTGAGACAACCAGAGAAGGTTATTTCCTGGTCTCCAAGCCAGAAGTTATTGAGAAGTTTGGGCACTGTGGCAGTGGACAAGATGAGGTCTGTAGTGGCCAGCATAGAGAGGAAAAAAAACATAGGCTCATGAAGGCTGTGTTCAACCACAATGAGGTAAAGGAGGATGCAGTTCCCCATGATAGCCACAACATAGATGACACAAAAGGCAATCCCAATCCAAATGTGAATCTTCTCGAGGCCAGGTATGCCAACAAGGATAAAGGAACTAGGGTTGTAGCAGCTCAAGTTGTACATGTCCTCTTCAGTCTGAGATCCACTGGGTCATGATTCCTGAGAAAAAAACAACTGTCAATATGGCTATTAAAGCTAACAGTTCCATCTGGTGCTGAAAGTGGTTGGGAATTCCAACTGCAATATCCAGTGTTCTTTAAAAAGACTGCATATCCTGGCACCTATATAATTGATCAGCCATTGGTCCTTCTCTTTTCTATGGATCTCATGCCATATTTACGTATATACTACGTCTTTATTAATATATATTAATTATATATTATATATTATAATTAATATGTATATTATATACATAATATACACTACATATATATTACGTATATAATATATTTACCGATAGATTGTATGGAATGGTTATATTGGAAGGTCACAATAGACAAAGGTCAACAATTACATTTTATGAATCCTAAATAATTATATCCCTTTCTTAACGTATGTTATATAGGATAGGTCCTAGTTCAAAAGGAAAAACATAAAGAGAAAATGAGAAGGAAGAGAGAAAGAAAGAGGACTACAATGATAAAAACTATTTAAAATATTAAGTGGCAAAAACTATGTTTCAAACAATTAGTTCGATACAATAAACTGAAGACATTGGATAAAATTGGAAGAAAAGATAAAATATATCTGCCTTGAGCTCTTTTAAGAGCAATCTATACAGGATCTATGGAGTCCTGATGTGACACTCTAGGATAAAGCACTGGACAGCAAGGTCAATTTTGAACTGCAAGGTTGGCAGTTTCAAACCAGCTGCTCCTTAGAAACCCTATACAGGGTTTCTATGAGTCAGTATTTTGCAAGATCAGTGACTTGTTCATTCCAAATACCTTTTTTAAAACTCCATAAAATATGACTATACACATGGATGTCACCAGATGGAATACACAGAAATCAAATTGATTACATCTGTGGAAAGAGACCTTGCAAAACCTCCATATCATCAGTCAAAACAAGGTTAGGCAGACTGTAGAACAGACCATAAATTGCGTATATGCAAATTCAGGTTGAAGCTGAAGAAAATTACAAGTCCACAAGAGCCAAAATATGACCTTGAACATATCTCAGCTGAATTTAGAGATCATCTGAAGAACAGATTTAATTAATTAGACACTAATGACTAAAGACAAAATGAGTTGTGGGACAACATCAAGAACATCATACCAGAAGAAAGCCAAAGGTCATTAAGAAGACATGAAAAGAAGAAAAAGGTCAAAATGGATGTCAGAAGAGACTCTGAAAATTACTCTTCAGCATGGGCTGTGACCCTTAAGGTCACCAGTTTGAAACTACCAGCTGCTCCGTGGGAGAAAGATGAGGTGTTCTGCTCCCATAAAGATTTACAGCCTCGGAAACTCTGTACAGGGTCGCTATGAGTCGAAACCGACTCCACGGCACATAACAACAACAACAACATAGAAATGCTAAAGCAAATAGAGGAAATGAGGAAGTAAAAGAGCTGAAGAGAAAATTTCATAGGGCAACTCAAGAAGACAAAGTCAAATACGGTAATGTGCAAAGATATGGAGTTAGAAAATCAAAAGGATAGAACATGCTCAACATTTCTAAAACTAAGGGAACTCAAGAAAAAATTCAAGGCTCACCTTGAAATAGTGAAGGATTCTATGAACAAAATATTGAATGATGCAGGAAGCATCAAAAGAAGATGAAAGGAATATACTGAATCAGTGTACCAAAAAGAAATGGTCAATGTTCAGACATTTTAAGAGGTAGCATATGATCAAGAGCCAATAACACTGAAGGAAGAAGTCCAAGGTGCACTGAAGGCATTGACAAAGAACAAGTCTCCAGCATTTGATGGAAAACAAATTAAAATCCTTCAACACACTGTTGTGACACTGGAGGCACTCACTTATATATGACAAGAAATTTGGAAGACAGGTACCTGACCAACAATTGGAAGAGAATCATATTTGTGCCTATTCCAAAGAGAGGTGATGCAACGGAATGTGGAAATCATCTAAAAATATCATTAAAATCGAATGCAAGCAAAACTTTGTTAAATTCAAATGACATATGTATTGCACTAGGCAAATATGTTGCACAAGACCTATTTAAGGTGTTCAAGAACAAGAATCAGTTTAAAGACTAAGGTACAACTGACCAAAGCCATGGTATTTTCAGTAGCCTCATACGCATGTGAAAGCTGTACAATTAATTAAAAAGACCATAGAAAAACTGATGCATTTAACTTATGGTGTTGGAGGAGAATATCAAAAGTACCATGGACTGCCAATAGAACAAACAAATCTACGTTGGAAGAAGTACAGTTAGAAAGCTCCTTAGAAGTCAGGATAGATAAAGTTAATCTCTCATACTTAGGACATATTGTCAGGAGGGACCAACCACTGAAGAAGGACATCATGTTTGGTAAAGCGGAGGGTCAGCAAAAAAGAGGAAGAGCTCCAGCAATATGTATTGACGTAGTGGCCGCAGCAAGAGTCATGAGCATAGCAACCACGGTGAGGATGGTGCAGGAGCAGACAGTGTTTCGTTATGTTGTTCATAAGGTCTCTGTGAGTAGGATCTGACTCGATGGCACTTAATAACAACAACAAATAGGATGAAACTTGAAAGATTGGGTAGGAAACCTTGGGAGCAGTGAATTTAGGTTAAAGGGGACGAAACTATTCAGAAAAAGAAGATGAGAACCGTGGCACAATTATAGAACGTAATCAATGTCCCTGAACTGTACATTTACAAATTGTTGAATTAGTGTATGTTTTGCTGTGTATATTCTTAACAACAACAAAATAAATTAAAAATTTTAATGAAGGGAAAAACATGCAAGTGGAAGGTAAAAGAAAGAACAAGTTCCAGTTATTTGTTGTGTGTGAAGTTTGGTTACACAAAAAAATGAAATATGGTTCAGATTTGAATGTATGCTTGCTGGTATGGAAATAGAATGAATCTACCAGAAAATAAAAAGGGACAAGGATGCAACATTTCTCTGACTCACAGAGAGCAACAGACCCAGAAGATGCTGTCTGATTTCAGGAGAAGTGCTCTATATTTTGGAAGACCTTTCCCTTAAGATGAGTAAGTGAGAGGCAGGTTTAAGAGTGAGTCAGCAAGTATCTCCATTATTAGGGGTCTACCAGTGTGGCTTGAAGCAAGAAGTGAATCAGAGCAGATTCCCACCTACTGGGGATAAGGTAAAGAATAAGTAGTTTCTTCCTCAAAGTTTTAAGCTCTGGTCTTACAGTGCTTAGATCACATCCATGAAATCTTCAGCTTTGCACTAAATAAAGTTCACCTTTGGAGTTGGCTTTTGCTGTTAAATGCTCTAAGAATTCTAAGTTTGTAAGGTCTATTTTATGAAGTACATCAGTAAGGAAAGGAAAGAAAATTCATAATTCTGTTAGCAGGACAGACAACATTGGAGAGGCACAGCAAAATACGGGCCTTCCTTAGAACGATTTTGGAGAACTTGCTTCTTGCTTCCCAAACAGAGTTTTAAAACTATTCAAAAAGATTTACAAAAAATGAATGGATTTGGTGAACAAGCTTTATCAGCAGTTTATTTGCTGAGTTTGGCAGGGGTCAGTAGTTTTGCAGAGGGGAACAGTGAGCTGGAGCCATGTGTTTATTGTGACTTCTCTACCAGGACTCTTGTCACAGCTTTACATAATAAGCTTCCTTATTTAGGGGACAGTTTTATCATTGATACAGCCCTTAATTATCCAAGGTGGAAAAATTACATCAACCTATAAGAACTGTTAATACGTCCCAATGTCCAAATGCACTCTTCCATCTTTATGCATGTTTAAATTAAGTCTCCAAGTCTAAAGCCAAATGAACTCCAATAAGCACTGGAAATCAAGCTTATAATAATAATGTATAGCAAAAATACTCTTCATGAAATATTCTCTAAAAGAATGGCTACATAATCACCTGTGGTCTGAAAAGCATATAGACATAGAAAGCCCCAACATGCCTCTCTGATTGGGCTAGCTTGTACCTCAGTCTGTGGTACACAGGTTCAATGTCCCTTTACAGGAAGCTTATCTGCTCAATATTACAGGGATGCATTTACTAGGAGAGGAAAATAGACCACTAATTATTACAACTGCAAAGGGAGGTTTAAAATAATCTAGTTCAAGGTCTGCTTCTTCTCACAAAACCTATTCTGACCTCACTTCTTTTAATCAAAGAATCCTTTCACTCTAAACTACCCTGCTAGATCACTGGTCATGGTAGCTGGTATGAAGCTGATAAATCAGTTATCACTCATCAAGGTCTACCTCCTTACTATGGAATCATGGTGCCAGAAGGAGCCCTACCTCCGAGGAACATGGACTGTAGAGTTCAGCCCCTAGATATTCAAAAAACTCAAGGTTACATTCTTTGCTAAAATCACAGAGCCAGTATAGAGTTTTCCTCCTGCCTAAGTGACTGCAGTTTAAAACTCACCAGACTCTATCTTCTGTCTTTTGCTTTAAAGGATTGCTGGGAAGTACCTATTTATAAGGAAGCACATACAATTTTAGGCTTTAAACAATTCCAGTAGTAGGTGAAATGAAAGTACTTAGGTATTTCCCTATGTTCCCATGAGACAGAACTCCTGTTATCTATGGATCTACTTTTCTCAGTCCCAGAAGAGAAATGAAATGACCATATTAATTCACTTCCCTTGAGATGGAGCATGTCTTTGAGGTGTTAGAAGTCTGTGGATGTTGGATCACTAAGAGGTTCAGAGCTAGACCATTCAGACACAGCCAGCTGAGGCAGAAGTTTCAGAAGCCTTAAAATATTTCTGCACTTGCTATATTCCCTAATTATCTATCGATAAATAATTAAATGCTTAAATTACAATGTTATATAGATTTTTAATGTGTTGATATGGGGGAGTGTAATTCCTCCAAGTTTTTCTTAAAAGATAGTTTAGCCATTCTAGGCTTTTTGCTTTATCATGGAAATTTTAGAAACATCTTCTCAATTTACACACACACACTATTTGTTAGGTTTTATTTTATGATTGTATTGAATGAATATATCACTATGGATATATTTTATGTATATTGCGTATCTGGACTCCTGTTGTGGCACTGCACGATAAGCACTGGACTGCTAACCACAAGGTTGACTATCCCAACCCACCAAAACCCTGTACAGAGTCACAATGAGTCAGAACCAACTTGAAAGCACTTAACCACACACCAGCGTACTATAGATATTATAAGTCTCCATTGATAAAATATTTTATTTTTCTCAATATAGGTATACCTTGAAGATACTGTTGATTTGGTTCCAGACCACCACAATAAAGCAAATATCACAATAAAGTGAGTCACATCATTTTCTTGTTGTTGTTTTCTGAGTGCATTTAATAGTTGTTTATATTATACTGTAGTCTATTAAATGTGCAATAGCATTATGAAAATGTTTGAAATACTGCGAGAATCACCAAAATGTGATATAAATGCTTTGGGCAAATGGTGCTGCCAACAAACTACTACTCATGCAAGATTGGCTGAAACCTTCAATTTGGGAAAAAACAAAACAAAAAACCCCTATCTGTGAAGTACAATAAAGCAAAATACAATGAAATGAGGTATACTTGTAATAGGTTGAGATGTCCATCAGTTCCATGTGTACTTAAAAATGACAAATATTCTTTTTGTTAGATGCAGAATGTATTTGGTTTTTGTAGTTGCTGTAACCATACACTTTGTGGCTCAAAACAATACAAATACAGTTTTATAGTTCAGAAGTTTAACATGGATCTCACTTGACTAACATCAAAATGTTAAGAGGGCTATGTTCATATATGAAGGCTATGGAAATAATATGTTTCCTTGCTTTTTCCAACTTTTATAGACCCACATCCTCTAACTTCAAAAGCCAACAATGTTATTTATTTCTGTGCCTTTGTCCAAAGTCGCATTTCCCTCAGACTCTCCTTGTCTCCTTTCCTCTCCCACTTTTAAAAACTATGTGACCCACCTCAATTATCCTGGATAATCTTCCGGTTTTAAGGTCAGCTAATAGTTGTTAAATGCCATCGAGATAGTTCTGATTCTAGCCTTTGTGGCAACAGAAAGCCTCGCTTCCCTCCCATGGAGCAGCTGGTGGGCTAGAATCAGTCCTTATGGTTACTAGTTCAGTGCTTATCCTACAGAGCCATGGGAACTTAATTCCATCTGAAATGTAATTCCCCTTTACCATCTAATGGACTCATACTCATAGAGATCTTATACAATTGCTATGAATAGGAATTGACTCAACCCTAACCAGCTTGATTTGGTTTGCTGTGAGTTGGACTCTACTAGACAGCAAAGTAGATGGCTTGGTTTGGCCATCTAACCTTACATAAGCATGTTGTTGTTGTTGTTAGGTGCCATCGAGTCAGTACCAACTCATAGTAACCATATGCACAGCAGAAAGAAACACTGCCCAATCCTGGGCCAACCTCACTATTGTTGCCATGCTTGAGTATAGCTTCTAGGAATTATAACATGTACATCTTTGTGGAGGTGTAATTCAGCCTACCAGACTGTGTTTCATAGTAAATAAATTATGATAGTCATATTCATTACTCTTGAATAATAACAGTATTAACTAGTCCCTCCTTAAAGCAATATGGAAGAGGGTGGGGCTTGATGGCAGCTAGGCTGGAGGTGCAGTGAATGTCACCAATAGCAATACCACAGAATACCAGGCAAAGCAGATCTAGGGCAGAGCTCAAAAACTCGGAGCCATAGCTATAGGAATATTTTTAAAGTTTGAAAGCTTATAGCTAGTGGAACTTGAAGCTGAAGTAAGAAATTGCCTACTTTTGAATTGGCAGGACTTGGAGGCCTGGACCAACATGTTGGGTGAGACCAAACAGTAAGACCAAGTGGGGGAGCAGAAACACCACGGAAAAACACTGCAGGAACCTTGGAGAAAAGGTGGACAATACACTTTGTCGGTTTTGTTTTGAGAAAAGGTGGACAATACACTTTGTCGGTTTGGTTTTGAGAAAAGGTGGACAATACACTTTGT